>NW_025764721.1:200728-557973 GCF_019669845.1 Emericellopsis atlantica
CACCCACCCTTCAATCGAAATTCGCTTTTTTTTATTGTTCACATTTTTTTTATTTTCCCCCCCTTTCGTTGTCCTAAATACATTCCACTGCTCAAACTATTTTTGCCCCCCCCCCCCCCCCCCCCCCCGGTTGCATCATGCCATGGGGAGCTTCAGGGGTCCTAGTCGGGCGGCGATTTACTGTACACTACGTATGTAGGTACCTTGTTGCTAAAACCGGCATCACAAACCCGGCGGGAAGGCAGACCACCGAGATATGTTCCCAATGCTGACCTTGGCGCCATCTTGGTCATCCATGGGCCTGTCTGTCGGCGTGCATGGTGTCAAGGGGATCCTCTCAGCCATCGTGGGGATATCTGCGAGCTGATATCGCCCTTTACACATATACCATCCTGGTGCCCTCTCTTCCTTCTTTCTCCTGAAGCAAGCAGCAAAAGGTATCTCTCCAATATGCGACGTTGAACCTGCCGTTCACTCACTCTTGAACGCTTACACCACTGCCCACCGTCACTCGTTTAACCATTTCACCACTGTCGACATTTCCGTCACTTGAGAACGCAGGATTGGATCATAGGGCCGCATCTGAAACGGCATACTACAAGCCCAGCCCAGGCAAGCAGCCCATCCATCGACACGTCTCCGGCTTCTCTACGGATAGCATCATCTCAAACACCACTTTCGCTCTCCTGACAAGTTTCCTTTTCGGCAGCAACCAGTTCCCGGGTTCAGAAGTTCAGACAGCACGGCCTTGACGTTTCAGGCACATGAGTGCTAGTATTCCGAGGGAGCTTCCCCGAACGCGTTCGTGCTCACTCTCGCGAAGCGCTCGCGTGGGCTGCTCCGGCGAGCCTATATCGGCGCAGCTATATAGACAGGGCGGACGACGTTGGGCGGCATCGAACCCCGACCCGGCGCACCACACAACTCAAGGTGCTCGCCCTTCCCCCCCAAAATTACCCTTTTGCGTTGCCCGAGAGGGCACCGAATCGTTTGATCATTCCATCCCACGCTGTAGCGACCACCTCGGGCGCCGCGCTCGGGCAGGTCCCATGTGTCGACGCGAGGGTGGCGGGCGACTACACCAGCATCGGACACCATGTGGACTACCACGACCACGGGGACCACATGGCGACGTCAAGCCAGCACCATCCGGGCTACGTCTCGCCCAGCCATCAGCAGCACCATCAGCAGCAGCAGCAACACCATCAACAGCAGCAGCAGCAGCACCACCACCAACAGCAGTACACGCAACCGCAACAGTACAGGCACCCAGTACAGCACCAAGGAGAACATGGCGTCTTGCAGCACGACGGAGCCCACGGCAGTCCCCATGGCCTCCCCCAAGTGCAAGCAGGAGGAGCCGTTTCGGCGGCAGCGCATAGCCATCACCAGCATCACCACCATCAGCATCCGCCACACCTGATGATGGACGCGACCCGCATGGGTCATGCTCGAATCGAACCGAGTCACTACGAGACCTCTGGCGGGATGATTAGCCCCATGTATCAGCACATGCCTCCTTCCACGCAACCGCAGGCCCATCAGGTCCCCAACAGCCTCAAGAGACCACGATCCGACAGTCTCGATGTCCCCCTCCACGGCTTGCACCAGATGGGTCATGTCAACCTCGCTGGCCTACACCAGGCGCATCTGGGGCAGACATACGCACAGGCCGCTGGCACGGCAAGCCTGTCTCTCTCGCATCCCACGCACCACCACCACCGTCTGCCCGATTCCGAGCCCTCGGCCAAGATGATGCGCCGCGAGGACATTGGTGGCGCGCCCAGTGTCGTTGGGCAGGAGGGGATGCCGGAGCCGGCGCCCCGACCCAAGGGACCCAAGCTCAAGTTCACGGCCGAAGACGATCAACTGCTCATAGAGCTCAAGGAGCAGAAAAACCTGACGTGGAAGCAAATCGCCGACTTCTTCCCTGGCCGCTCTTCGGGGACTCTGCAGGTGCGCTACTGCACCAAGCTCAAGGCCAAGACCAAGCAGTGGAATCCGGACATGGTATGGTATCTCTTTGTCCTGCTTGGGTTGTTTTGGTGATACTAACAAGCGCAGGATGAAAAGCTCCGCGCGGCGTTGAACGACTACGAACAGGAGAAGTGGCGCATCGTCTCCACGAAGCTGGGACCTGGGTTCACGCCGGCGGCCTGCCGTGAAAGAGCCGAGGAACTACATGTCCTGGGGGAGCACGGCGAGACAAAGTACGAAGAGCTCGCCTCCTCGCCCGAGGAGGTCGAGACCTCACTCGTGGAGCCGACCGAGACACTGTACGCCCACGTGCCCCTGGGCTGAAGAGTGATATGATACCACACACAAGCTTGAGACATCGACCAGACCGTTGCGCACGAGGCGTCGCACCACCATACGCCCGTATTTCCTAATTCCGTCCATGAATCACGACGAATCACGACGACATGGATCATGCGAATGATCTACGCTACACTGCTTTATATTAAATACAGACACTACACATACAGGCTCACGCTCACGTGGACACGAAGGGGGGGCGGGCGCTTTTCGGTGCGTTCAACGCCAGACTGGGCTGGTTGGCACAACAATCTTTCTTTTAACATTTTCTTTTCGGACGTTGTCGTGGGGGGTTTTGTTGTTTTAATATTGATCTGCAGCGGCGGAGGTAATGGTTTCTGTTTGGCAACATGTAATGGTATTTGGCGTGATTGATAATAGAGTTTGGGCAACGGAGCGTGCGCGGTTGTAATCAATACCAGGTGAAGGAATCTGGAGAGTAATGGAGGACTTGCTTATTAGTATCGGAAAAGTACAGGACGTATGGGGAGGTGCTTAGGGAACAATGTGTAATAGAGGCGAAGTTCGAGCACAGTACAAGATTCAGTTAATCAAAGAATTCATCAGCTTGGCTGCCTGGCACATTTCGAATAGATGAACTTTGTGGATCACCGTACATGTCAAGTCATTTATCGTTGGAACTGTCATCTTGACAGGACCCTGTCAGCGAGCGCAAGTGCGTCCAGTACTTGGCCATCCTCCACCAAGTCGATCAGGCGCTGATTTGCCAACGTGTCAAGACCGCCGCCAAGGAAGCTGGCCATGTCGACAATCCAGCCATTGAAATCACGAATCTCGGTGCTCTTGCCGGCTTGGACGTCCTGCAGCATGGAGCTCGAGTTCTCGCCGACGCGATAGCCAACGCTCCAGAGCATGGATTTCAAGTTCTCGAACCGGAATCGCTCTGAGAGTATTTCCCTCGCAGCATCCACGTCGCCAGCCTCCGACGCCAGAAGTGGTGTCGTACTGTCGTGCTGCAGCAGAGATTGATAGACGGCACACGTCTCGTGGAGCAACCTGTCCATGACGCGTGACAGGATGCCTTGCTCGTCGTCAAAGAGCACGCCATTCTTCTGTCGAAGGATGGCCGTCAGAGGATTGATGATGGAGTTGACCACCAGCTTCTCCAACTGCAACACCCACAAGTCTTGCCTGTCGACCCTCCTCGAGAGCAAACCCGGGGCAGAGGTGATCGTGTCCAGCAGGTACTCTGCCTCGGCCGCCCTGGCCCCCGGGAGGACGAGACCTGCCTTCGCGTCAGCCAGCGAGGCGTGTCTCGACCTGAAATCGCCCAGCGAGATGACGCCGTGCGTAGTGATGCAGTGGGCAAAGTTCGGCGTGTGCTCCTCGCCGTAGCGGTGGGATGTGTACATGGCGCCGTGGGGTGGCCACAGCTTGGACATGCCATTCTGCGCAAAGGCGACGGTGCTCTGCGCGTCGAGATAGCCACGGAGCTTATCAGCTTCGGGTAGGGCGACTGACGCTTTTGTGGCGATGATGAGATTTCTCACCGGGGAGATCTCCCTTGAGTACCCGTGCTCAGGCGGCGATGTCGTCCAGTACTCTACGTCCAGACCAGCGGTGGTTCTCTCGACGAGCCCGTCAGGGCGGGTGATCTCGATCCCGGGATTGCTTGTCCACGTTTTCAGGAGATCTGGTCGATGGAGGACCAAGGTAACTGGCGGTAGCTCTGCGTGTTTCCTGAGATGAGACGCGTAGAGGCGTCCCATGTTCCCGACGCCAAGAATGTGTATTCTCCTTGGATCTGAGCTGTGGGAGGCTGGAAGAGGCCTGGGCGACCATGAGTAGACTTTGGGAGGTGAACTGGTATCTTTGAGAATGCGAGAGAGCCATGGTGGCTGCGGAGATGACGGATGGGGTCTTGCGGCCACATACTGTGATCTTGACGCGCTGGAGTATGTGTGGCTTCTGGAGTAAGGTCGTGAGACGACAACCACAGAGCTCCTTATTTTCAGCATTCCAAGGCGAAGTCTACTCGAGGCGAGGGCGACAGAGGAAGCCATTGGTGGCCTCTGTGTAAGCAGTCCTCAACTCCTTCAGAAAGTCAGACGCCCATGTTCAATGTTTGTTCAGTTGTCGTTGAAGTGCCGCCTTCATCTGCAGGTGGTGAAGATGCACAAGTTATGCACATGACCCGCAGCCAATCACTGAAGGCCTTCTGCCGGCCGCCAGGCACCAGGCTTATGCACAGACTTGTGCAGCGAGCGTTACCTCTTTTGGCTTCTCCCTGCAAATCGCCCGATGCGTCATCAATCATCACTGTCAGCCTTTTTCACTTACACTTACAAATTCACGGTCGACTTCCACCATCGTTCATCGCTTCCACACCCGACAAAGGGCGGTCGCGACTTGATCGACACTAGGGGAAGCCATGCGGTAGAACAGCAGATTGGTATTCATATTCTGCTGCGCCGCTTCTTGGCTCGAGCCTCAACGCCCAGTCTCCAGTGTTGCACTCGCATAGAAGAACGCTCCTCGGAAGTCGCCATGGCCTCCGACAACGAGAAGACAGATTCTGGCGAGGGCCAGGGCGATATCACCTCCAGAATCGCCAAGCTGGCTCGGGAAGAGTCCAAACCCGAAGATGCAGCACCCACGCCTCAGGTAGCTGGCATGAACGAAGACGACGCTTTGCGGGACCTGGCTGGCACCGTCAGAGACCAAGATGACTTGGAGCGCGATATCACCGCGCAAGCCAACGCAGTTTTGGCGGAGCAGGAGGACAAGAAGGATCAGAATCGCATCGACAAGCTCAAAGCAACTCGCCAGCGGGTGCAAAATAAACTAGACAAAGAGAAAATAGAGCTCAGGAAATGGGTCAACAACCCCTACAAGACTCGGCAAATACAACCAGTCATCGACGACCTGGAGACTGAGATCCGGCAACTGGACAGTGACATTGCCGACTTTGAATCGCGCATGAAGAAGCGCAACGAAGAAGTCGCCGTCGAAGAGCAAGGCGGGAAATCACAGAGACACCCAGGAGAGAGCAAGCGCGACTTCTTGGTGCGGACTGGAAAGATCACACCTTTCGCGAGTGTTGGCGGGCCACGCCCCGTTGCAATGGAAGGCGATTTGGCCGGCGCTATTTTGGATGCTGAAGACGACGCTGCGACTAAAGATCTAGATGAGGGAGATGACGAAGGACCAGTATCACACGTACAACTACGTCGACCAGGCTTTGCAGAGGAGGCTGCCCGGGAGAAGAGAAAGCCGGACGACACGACGACGGTTGCCCAGAATGAATTTGGCATGCGCCCGAGAAAAAAGCAAAGAAAAGAGACAGATTCGAGCCCGAACGCGGAATTCGTGCCAAGTGATGCTGAATCGTCCGATGCTGATGCCGATGTGGGCATATGGCAGCAAGGCAACGAGGATGACCTGGTTCGAGAGCAGAAGCGCAAGACAAAAGCCACGGCAAAAGCCCGAGATGCAAACGTCGTGGACCTCAGCAGGCTGGATGACGGAAACGAATCAATCTACAAGAAGCGACTCAAGGATTGGGTCACCAGACGCAGCCAGGCGCGACGATCGAGACGTCAGGGGACAGAGCAGGACGGCTACGAGAGCGATCCTGGAGTGAAGGAGTGGTTCAAGCCAGCCCCCGATAAGCCTGATCACATGATCGACGATGGCATCAAACTGCCCGGCGACATCTACTCTACACTGTTTGGCTACCAACGTACTGGCGTGCAGTGGCTCGTCGAGCTCTACAAGCAGCAGGTCGGTGGCATCATTGGCGACGAGATGGGCCTCGGCAAGACCGTACAGCTGATAGCACTGATCGCGGCGCTGCACTACAGCAAGAAACTGAAAAGGCCCGTCCTCATTGCAGCGCCCGCGACCCTGCTACGACAGTGGGTTACCGAGTTCCATCGTTGGTGGCCGCCTCTCAGAGTCTCCATCCTGCATTCCTCCGGCAGTGGGATGATGAATCCCGAGCGTGAGGATGAGTTTGACCTGGACACCATGAAGAAGGGCTCTAGAATGGGTGCCAGTGCGAAAGCTGTCCGAAGAATCGTCAACAGCGTCGTTGAAAAGGGTCACGTTCTTGTCACAACGTATACCGGCTTGCAGACGTATGCGGACGAGTTGCAGAGCGTCGAGTGGGAGTATGCGGTTCTCGACGAAGGTCACAAGATTCGCAATCCAAACGCTGAGATTACTATCACCTGCAAGCAGCTCTACACCCGGAATCGCATCATCCTTTCCGGCACCCCTGTGCAGAACAACCTGACGGAACTCTGGTCACTGTTCGACTTCATCTCACCGATGCGTCTCGGGAACTTGATGGAATTTCGAGAGCAGTTTGAAATTCCCATCAAGCAAGGCGGCTACGCGAATGCGTCCAATTTCCAAGTCGTTCAAGCTGAGCAGCGGGCCGAGATCCTCAAAGACTCCATCAGCAAATACTTACTGCAGCGACTGAAGATTGATGTCGCCGCCGATCTACCGCCAAAGACCGAACAAGTGCTGTTCTGCAAGCTCGCAGATGGACAGCGAAAGGCGTACGAGGAATTCCTCAAATCGGACGAGGTTTCGGCCATTCTCGATAAACGCCGGCAATCATTGTACGGTATCGACATTCTGCGCAAGATTTGCAACCACCCAGACCTTCTAGACAAGAGCAAGAGCGGCAAGCAGGGCTATGACTACGGCAGTCCCCGGATGTCTGCCAAACTGCAACTCACCAAAGACCTTTTGACCAAGGTCATGATCCCCAATGGGCACAAAACGCTCCTCTTCTCCCAGGGCAAACAGATGCTTGACATTATTGAAAAGTGCATTCGCGAATGTGGCATAAGTTATGTGCGCATGGATGGCGATACACCCATCGACCAGCGCCAGGACATGATTGACAAGTTCAACGAAACCCCAGAGATACACGTCTTCCTCATGACTACACGCACAGGTGGCCTAGGAACGAACCTGACGGGCGCCGACCGCATCATCATTTTTGACCCCGACTGGAACCCCTCCACAGACCTCCAAGCTCGCGAGCGCGCCTGGCGTCTTGGTCAGACGAAACCCGTCAAGATCTACCGCCTCATGACCGAGGGCACCATCGAGGAGAAGATCTATCACCGCCAGATCTTCAAGCAGTTCATGACCAACAAAGTTTTGAAAGACCCCAAACAGCGCAGCTCGTATGACTTGTCTGACCTGTACGATCTTTTCAGCTTTACACCCGGCGATGCAGCTCCGGGTCAACGGGGTGTTCATTTCCAGGGCGCCGAGATTGACCTCCAGAGTTCCACAGAGCAGTCAAACAAGGGGGCCGACGCTGGTGAGGGCAAGACCGCAGCGGACCAGGACCATGAAAAGGAGGCTCTCGACAAAATGAATGGAGTCGCCACCGTGGAAGAGTTCAAGGAGACCAAATCTGTCCATGACGAGAAGCGGATGCTTGAAGGCATCTTCGCGCGAACTGTGGGCAGCGCATACGATCATGAAACCATTGTCAGTGGCAAGGGCGTTGCTCCCGATATCAAAGATCTTCGCCAAGCTGCGAAAGACGAGAGCCGGGCAGCGGCAGCTCACCTGCAGCGCGCGAGTCGCGAGGCGGACAGGGTTCCCATCGGCCAGCTCACCTGGACGGGTGAAGTTGGGCAACGGCCAGCGAACAGGAGGAGAGGAGGGCCTAGTTCAGCGGGTGTGCTGAGCAATATCGCTGAGCGCCAGGGCCTGGGCTCCAACGGCAACGGTGCGAGCCAGAATCTGAAGGCTAAAGACTTCATCCCCTTGATCAAGGAGTTCATCAATCGCCAGGGCGGCAAGGCCGTGACGAAGATGCTGGTGGATCATTTTGGCCAATACTGCAAGACAGAGAAGCAGAATGCCGAGTTCAGGAAGGCTCTCGAGACCTGCGCAGAGATCTCACAGCGTGGAAGCTACGGGAGGTCCTTGTGGTCATTGAAGCCAGGCTTCAAATAGGAAGGCCACGGTCATTTCCTTTTACATATGCATTCTAGAGCGCGGCGTTAGACTTGGTGTACATTGCAGGATTATCAGGTTCAGCACTAAAAGCATCGTCACACGAATACATTGCTTAGATTCCACATGGCGCAGTATTGGGAAGCGTGCGTGTGCAAACAAAGACGTGAACTCGAGTATCATTATCATCACGGGGCACCCAAGAGCCAGGCAGGGGAGGAAATGTCGTTTCATGGGCCTTCAACGGGCGAATTCATAACTGTCTACAGCCCACCAGCATCGTGATGACGCGGCGAGGTAGAATGGAGACCAGGCGATAAAGCCGTTCTCCGCGTTTTTTCTCAACGCCACAAGAGAAACCAGATAGCGATAAGTCCACCCTGACCAGCACACAAGAGTGCTGCTGCCGTTCCTCCAACCATTTTCTTTTCCAACCGGCAGCCGATCGCTTACAAACGACGACCACGGCGACCACCCTTTCTGCGGGTAGAGTCGGAGGGGGTAGGGGTGACGTCCTCAATGCGGCCAATCTTCATGCCGGCACGGGCGAGGGCACGGAGAGCGGACTGGGCACCGGGGCCGGGGGTCTTGGTGCTGTTACCTGTCGTACTTGTTAGCCATTGGTCGTTGGCCGAGTCCCAGGGAGACACATACCTCCGGTGGCGCGGATCTTGATGTGCAGAGCGTTGATGCCGAGCTCCTTGCAGCGGGCGGCGACGTCCTGGGCAGCCAACATGGCAGCGTAGGGGGAGGACTCGTCACGGTCGGCCTTGACCTTCATGCCACCAGTGACACGGGTGATGGTCTCGCGTCCACTGTGATCAACCTGGTTAGCTTCCGAGCTTCTCTCTTTCTCTCGAAACCTCGTCTGGGTCGGGGAGATGGGGTGTGACGAACGTGAGATCGGTGACGTGAACGAAGGTGTCGTTGAACGAGGCGAAGATACGGGCAACGCCAAAGACGAGCTCGCCATCGCGGGCAGAGGGGCCCAGGGAGATGTTCTCCTGGGGAGCACGGGCGACCTTCTTGGGAGGCATGTTGATGAGCTGGGCGTCTGGTTTCTCGTGGGACGTTGGGCTTGCGAGGGAAAGGGAAATTCGAAGACCGGAGATTTCGTGATGCCTGCCAAATTGGTCCCGGTGGGAAGGTGGGCTGCGAGCCCGCGGGCGGTGGGGCGCGGCAGAATATTTCCCAGCAACGAATTTGGCCTGGGAATTTTGTGGTGGGGGATGAGTGAAGCCCTACCCTAAGGTGCTGGGAAATTTGAGTGGCCGCCACGGGATTGGTGGAACAGGCCCCACCACTTGCGAAAAAAGTCCTCCACCACCGCTTTTCCTCACGGACCTTTAGCTGCTGAATCTTTCCCCCTTCCCTTCTCCAAGCGACCGACAACTCCTTGCACTAACCCGACAACCTTTCGCCCAGCCGAACGTCGCCAACATGTCTTCTACGTATGTTACCGCTCGTTGAACGGAGCCATTGTTGTGTCGACGGTCATGGATTGAGCATTGCCGGTTACGAAACCCGTCCTCGCAGATTATCGTGGTCCTCTTCGCTGGGCGGAACAGAGTCATTGAACCTTGATAAGGTCTTGACCGCCAGCTCGATACCTTTCTCGGATACCTCCCTCTATCTGTGCCTGCTTGGAACACAGCTTGACGGTAGAGAGATGGCATTCTGAGGTGTTGGAGATGAAGAGCAATCTTCTTTCTAAAATGCATCGTCGGCGATTGCGTGTCCATGGTTGAGAACACCATGGACTGCCGTCATCAGCCTTCCATTTTTCCTGAATTCGCATTCGGGGTGTTGTCGATTAAGAGAAAACGTCTGGTCCGCGCATGGAAACTTGTGCCTTCCAGCCCGTGAACTCTCATCGATCAAATCCATCTCGAGTTAGCCAACGCCAGAATGTCCTAGCTGCAATTCTCGCAACCGGCGCTCTACTCCATACGACCCTCTTCAAACAAGAGGCCGTATGCTGGACTATAGACTAATCTCTGCCACAGTACCGTCCCCACCAACGACCAGATCTTGGTCCCTGAGACCCTTCTCAAGAAGCGCAAGTCTCAGGAGAAGGCCCGCGCTGAGCGCACCGCCGCCCAGGAGAAGAAGAAGGCCGTACGTACTCCCCTCCACACTCTTGCCTCCCCAACTGCAACATGATGCACAACACATTTCTTCAACTAGACTACACGTCAATGCTGTTGAAAGTTAACCTTCTTTCGGGTCTGACACAACACCTCGCACACATTTACATTGCCATCTGCATCAGCGTGTGACGAACGCAAGCTAACAGCTTCATCAGGGCTCCAAGGACAAGCGCCAGGTCATCTTCAAGCGTGCTGAGAAGTACGTTCAGGAGTACCGCGATGCGGAGCGTGAGAAGATCCGCCTCTCCCGCGCTGCCCGCACCGACGACTCTGCCTACGTCCCTGCTGAGGCCCGCCTGATCTTCGTCGTCCGCATCAAGGGTATCAACAAGATTGCCCCCAAGCCCCGCAAGATCCTCCAGCTCCTGCGTCTCCTCCAGATCAACAACGGTGTCTTCATCAAGGTCACCAAGGCCACCACGGAGATGCTCAAGGTTGTCGAGCCCTGGATCGCCTACGGCTACCCCAACCTCAAGTCCGTCAAGGAGCTCGTCTACAAGCGCGGTTACGGAAAGGTCAACAAGCAGCGCGTCGCCCTGACCGACAACGCCATCATCGAGGAGAACCTCGGCCAGTACGGCATTGTCTGCATGGAGGATCTCATCCACGAGATCTACACTGTCGGCCCCAACTTCAAGCAGGCCTCTAACTTCCTCTGGCCCTTCAAGCTGAGCAACCCCAACGGTGGCTTCCGTCCCCGCAAGTTCAAGCACTTCATCGAGGGTGGTGACCTTGGCAACCGCGAGGAGGCCATCAACCGTCTCATCCGCCAGATGAACTAAGCTTTTGCTTCTTCTTCTATCCACATGATGACACGGATTGGTCTTTACAAAAATTGGGCTCGGCATGGTTGCTCGGCGTTAACAGGGACAATACCTAGGTTGGAATTGATTCCATGATGAATGACACTGAGCTACCATCTACGTGACTAGTCCCTTGTTCTTCAATGTGATTCATTGATATTTGCGTAATATGCAAGTGCACTCGCCCGTGTAGGTTGATGATTGATGCCGATGAAAAATGTACAGTCTATTTATGCCTTAATGTCGAAGCTCGTGCCGCAGCCGCAGCTGGACGTTGCAAGAGGGTTATCCACGATTTTGAACTGCGACCCGATCAACTCTTGCGTAAAGTCCACCTTGCTGCCCTTCAGCAAATCCAACGATGGCTCGTCCAGGATGATTCTTGGTGCTTCCGGCACCGGTGCAGTGCCATCCTCGGCAAACTGGAAGATCGTGTCGTCCTCCCGTACCACCTCGGCTCGTTTCGGGTCTTCTGGCGGTGGGATCGTCACCAAGCTCATGAGATATTGGAAGCCGTGGCAGCCGCCTGACTCGACTTGGATGCGTAGGGCAAGGTTCGGGTTGGCGTCTTTTGTCATGATCGTTGTCAGACGCTATTGTACTCTGTAAGCCTACTGTACTGCGAACAAGGTGAACGTAACCAACCTTTGCTGCCCGTGGTGTGATCTCGAGTATCATGTCGTTGCCATCTTCATCCTTCAACGGATTCCGCACACAAACTGTGGCCTTCCTAGCATGGGACGCAGAGAAGTGCCTAACGTCCATAGGCGTCATGAAAGTGCATCCTCGTAGTGTTGGGGCTCCCTGGGCGGTTGTCCCTCGTGGCGACATTCTCTTGGAAGCGCATCGTGGGATGAGGAATTCGAGAGGGGCAGACTCAGGCGTCGGTCGGGTTGCTGCTGAAGAGTACTCGCGACTAGCAATCCTCAGGAAGGACTTTGCTGTAGAAGAGGCATGTGCGCAGCGTATTGACGCCATGGCTGTTGCTTGCTTGTTGGTTTGGCTGTTGAACCGAGTCAGAATGTTGTTGCTGAGAAATGGGCTATTATGGCTGCGTGCGATTTGTCCCGTTGAATTCCCGGACGGCCGTTCGATTTTTGGAACGCCGCTCGGAGCCGCCTCAATCATCATGACATAAGCAGCACCCGGCGCTGATACAGGGTAGGCAGAAGCCCGGAGAAACGTGCGCCCGTTGGCAGAGAGTCGCCGGCGCCTGGCGCAGGTACGTACTTTCTGCCACAAGAAGCCCCAGGAGGTGGCCCCCACTTGCCCACCAAAAATCAGCATTTTTCACGAGATTGTTGCTGTGAGTCAACCCCGCCGCACCGAACAAGGCAAACCACGGTCGAGCACCCCTCCGAGTTATCGCTTCGGCCCAAATATTGACCTGACGAGCGTGGAACGTCAAGTACCATCGAACGCGCCTGCCGAAACGTCCGTCACACAAGCCGCCCAAGATGTCTAGGTTCTTTCGCGGTGGAGAGGAGAGCTCCAGCGAGAGTGACTCTGGCGATGAGGTGTCCATCAACGGCTCCGAAGAGTCTTCCGACGACGAGCAGCAGGTGAAGAAGCCGCAGAACAAGTTCCTGGCTGGGAACGACGACTCAGATGACGACTCGGACGAGAGCGAGGAGGAATCCGAGGAGGAATCCGACTCCTCTGACGATGATGCTGGAAAGGGAGGCGCCGACTATTTCTTGAAGGACGCCAGCTCCGAGAGTGAAGACAGCGACGACGACAAACGCTCAGCCGTCAAAAGCGCCAAGGACAAGCGTGCAGAGGAGCTGGATGCCTCGATCAAGCAGATTGAGAACGGCCAGAAGAATGGAGACTGGACTTTGATTTCCGCAGGTACGACTTGGCCGGTATCACGAGGGTTGGACCAGGCGACTAACAGCCTTTTGTGTAGAATTCGACAAGCTCAGCCGACAAGTAGAGCGTTTGCAAGGCCCCCGGGGCAAGGCACCCAAGACATGGATCCGCACCATTGCTGAGCTCGAGGATTTCATGAACGAGGCTCTCGCGAAAGCCAAGGTCACGCCCAAGAAGATGAACGCCACGCAGGCGCGCGCCCTCAACGCCATGAAGCAGAAGATCAAGAAGACCAACAAGGGCTACCAGAAGGACATTGACGCATACCGGGCGGACAAGGATGACTTTATGGAGTCGTCCGAGGAGGAGGCGCCCGCGCCGGCCCCCATCAAGGTCAAGATCCCCAAGGCATCCGACCCCATCGCCCAGCCCACCGAGGAGGACATGGAAGGTTTCACAGAGGTCACCCAGGGTGGCCGTACTGTCAAGTACAGCCCCGAGAGTATCCTCAAGCACCTGCGTGCGATCCTGGACACGCGTGGCAAGAAGAACACAGACCGATCCGAGCAGATTGGAGTGCTGGAGAAGCTGCACGCCACAGCCAACACGCCATACCAGCAAATCCGCGTTCTCTTGACCTTGATATCCTCGCGCTTCGATCTTGCCTCTGGCTCGTCAGGCGCCATGCCCGTGGAGCACTGGAAATCTGCTGAGAAGGAACTTTCGACTCTGTTCACCATCCTCGAGCAGAACAAGGAGTACGTGGTCGTCGAGAATGCCGAGGAGTGGGAAGACGACGAGAAGGTTCCCGTCCTGCAGCCTGGTGAGAAGCACATCAAGGTTGCCGGCAGCCTCGTGTCCTTTGTGGAGCGTCTGGACGATGAGCTGGGCCGCTCGCTGCAGAGCATCGACCCTCACACCTCGGAGTACATTGAGCGCCTGCAGGACGAGGGCTCCCTATACAACATCATCTTCCGAGGACTCCTCTACACCGAAGCCCTGCGCAAGGAAGACGATCTGGATGTGTCTCAGGACACTGTGAACCGCATTGTGATGCGCCGTCTCGAGCACGTGTACTTCAAGCCTGCCCAGGTCATCAAGGTCTTTGAGGACAACTGCTGGAAGGCTGTCGGCAGTGATGTCGACTCCGACATCACCGGCCGTGCCGCGTCCGCCGACGCCACCAACCTGGTGGGCACGCTCTGCAACTACCTGTTCGTCCACAGCGATGGCATTATCCGTGCCCGCGCTATGCTGTGCCAGGTCTACTTCCTCGCCCTCCACAACGAGTACTACAAGTCTCGCGACATGATGCTCATGTCCCATCTCCAGGAGAACATCCCCAACTTCGACGTGCAGTCGCAAATCCTCTACAACCGCACACTCGTCCAGGTTGGACTCTGTGCCTTCCGCAAGGGCCTCGTGTACGATGCCCAGAACACTCTGCAGGAGATCTGCGGCAGTGGCCGGCAAAAGGAGCTGCTGGCGCAGGGTGTGATGATGCAACGCTTCAACCAGGTCTCGCCTGAGCAAGAGAGGTTGGAGAAGTCGCGCCAGCTCCCCTTCCACATGCACATCAACCTGGAGCTCCTCGAGTGTGTGTACCTCACCTGCAGCATGCTGCTCGAGATCCCCCTCCTCGCCCAGACCGGCTCGTCGCCCGACGTCAAGAAGCGTGTTATCAGCAAGACCTACCGCCGCATGTTGGAGTACCACGAGCGCCAGATCTTCACCGGCCCCCCCGAGAACACGCGCGACCACGTGATGCAGGCGTCCAAGGCGCTTGCCGCTGGCGAGTGGAAGAAGTCGACCACTTTCATCCACAACATCAAGATCTGGGACCTGATGGCGAACACGGAGGACATCAAGAGCATGCTGTCCAAGCAGATCCAGGAGGAGGGTCTCCGGACGTACCTGTTCACCTACGCCCCCTTTTACGACACGCTGTCGGTCGAGACACTGGGCGCCATGTTCGAGCTGGAGCCCACCAAGGTGTCTGCCATTATCAGCAAGATGATCAGCCACGAGGAGCTTTCGGCCTCGCTGGACCAGGTCACCTCCAACGTCATCTTCCGCAAGGGCGTCGAGCTCAGCCGCCTGCAGTCGCTGGCGCTCACCCTCTCCGACAAGGCCAGCTCGCTCATCGAGACCAACGAGCGCACACTGGAGCAACGCACACAAGGCTCGTCGAATGCCTTTGACAGGCCTGGGCGAGGCCGAGGCGGCGGTCGCGGCGGTGCCCGGGGACGCGGAGGCGGTGGCCGTGGCGGCGGTAACACACAGCGCCAAGCTGGTGGGACACAGTTCACGGGCGGAGCATTGGGTGCTGCTGTCCGGGGTTAGAAAGGAAAGGGGGGACGGACTTGTTTGTTTGGAGCCCGAGGCCGGGCGGCGGCGTCGCATGCACCCATTTTCTCGTCATTTTCCACCGCTTTCCTTTGTATGTTTCCGATGATGATGATGCATGGTCAGGAAATGCTTGTTTGTTCATTCATGAGGCTACCAAAAAGGGACGAGGTCAGCGCAAGAGGGCGCCTCGCTGGGTCAGTCCTCATACTCGGGATTATGAGGCAAAGTATTATCAAATAACATATTCCAAGTTCACCAGGTTTCCTGTGATGTCGCGGTGACTGTCTGCCAGATTCATCAAGCCGCTCTATGCCCAAGCTCCACGCTCTCAGGCCGGGAAGACCCCTTCTCGCCCATGATACACGACAAGTGCAGCAGATGGCCCCTTCTCTTGCGGACGAACCACGTATACAGACCACCAGAAACATACACTGCGGCTATGCTGGGGAGTATGGGCCACTGAAATTGGTCCGGGCGAGAGAATGCAATGGTCAATGCATACGATGTCATCTCGGCCAGATTCTGGAAGGCCGCCTCGACTGTTGAAAAGGTGCCTCGGTGAGACTCCTCTACTTCCTGGGCGTTGTCAGTGTGCAATCTCAAGAGAAGCCGTGGGAAATTATATTCTGGACACACCTCTTGTACAATCAGCTGCGCACTGAGATCAAACCCCCAGAGACCGACCCGGCTGAGGGCCACAAAGAGCGTCAACCCGGTGGCTGCGATTAGGTGCGGCTTGCCAGTGCTGAAAAAGTCGGCGTAGTACCAGGCGACGCCCGCCGTCAACGTGATCATCTGCCAGGACAGACTCCATATCCCACATCGCACGGCGCCAATCTTCTTGCTCAGGCGCGGCGCGATCCACGTAGCAGACAGCTCGAGAACGGTGCTCACAGTCCGGGCCACGCCGACATAGGTCGTTGTGTAGCCAACAGCCAGCAGCCATGTGATCATCTGGCCCGAGAACGAGAGCACGGTGAGATAGAGCAGCGCGAGACTGAAGGAGGGTATGAAGGCCGGATGGCGGAAATAGAAGGGCAGAGAGGAGATGGGCAGCACGCGGTACGTCAGGCGCTTCCACAGCGAACGTGGCTCCTCATTGCTCTCCAGTGGGATGTTGCGCTGTGCAAGTGCCGGGAAGAAGCGGAAGACCTGCTCGATGCAGATGTACTCAATGGGCACGGAGACGGCACTCATGGCGAGAGTGGTGTAGATGGCAATGACGGTTGATGCAATGGCCACGTTTGAGATGACCAAAGGGCCGACAAGCTTGCAGATGAGATCGATGCGCCTCATCCGAGCATTGAGCACTGCACTACTGTCAGTTCAATGTAAGATTGTGACGGAGGTCATCACTCACATCGTCGGGCGTACGTGTTGTCCTCGGTCATGACGACGACCCAGTCTCTCTCGACAGCCACCGTGTTCATCACCGCCATGAGCTTCTCGACACAGGAAAGAATGACGGACACTCCAAACAGGCCCGTCTTTGCCTTTTCACTGAGATCCCTCGTCTCCATCGCCCAGAGCACGAGGCAGCTGGCGATGACGGAGGCACGCTGCCCAATGATGGAGGCCCTCACGACATGGAGTCGGTTGCCTTTGTCGACCCACGATCCCACCGTCTGCGCAAACAGGACGGCGGCGAACCCTCTCACCAAAGCATACACTGACATGGGCAGGAGGGTGCCTGGGAAGATGTCGGCCAGGAAGAGGACCGCACCGAATTCAAAGAGGCGCGAGTTCCACATGGACAGGAAGTGCGACGTGTACAGCCTCAATGCCAATGGCCATGGTACGGGCTGCGATGCCGGCGCAAGAAGATCGGATGATGGATCATGATCGGCAGGTCCTGAGGCTGCTGTGTGGTGATCATTCGATGGTGGTGGTGATGAGGATCTAGATTTTTCTTGCGTCAACCACACAGGCCAATGGACCACTTGCTGATTTGTCGTTCACGTTGCTCACCTCGACAGGCCAACCTCACCGCGCTGAGACTGTTGCGCCATCTCTTTGTCGATTGGATGGCTCAATGCGACGAGCTTGGAGTTTGACGACTGGACGATGATTGAGGGCCCTGATTATCTCCGTTTTGTGGTCGGCCTTATGGCGCCACATACATCCGACGGCTATTCACACTCCCGAACGATGCGATGCGATTAAGGCGTTTGATTCTGCACCAATCAGACACCATCGGGCAGCTTTATCCAGCACATGTCCCCTCCAAGGTACAATTGTCTTGGAATAGACGGACCAGAGGCTCCAGAACAATGAAGAATGACATGCGGGTGTCTTCATACCCCGCGGAGCCCCTCATCCACGTTACCCTACAACGTGGGGATACAAGTATAAGTGCTGCCAGCACGTCATCCACGACGGTCCTGTTCACATAGCTATCGAGTACGCTCTACACTTAGTTTATCGTTTGGTCTTGCTCATAGTGACAATGTCCAAGAACATCCCCCAAGGCCTGCAGCAGGCACTCGACAACACCAAGGTCGAATACCGTCAGCTCGGCAAATCTGGCCTGCGCATCTCCAACCCCATCTTTGGATGTATGAGCTTTGGCGACCGTCGAACGCTCGAATGGGTCATTGAAGAGGATGAGGTGAGCAGTGCCGTTTCTTACATCTGTCCCGAAAGTACTTGGCTAACAGAAATAGGCACTGCCTCTTCTCAAGGCTGCCTACGACCGTGGCCTGAACACATGGGACACGGCCAATGTGTACTCCAACGGTGTCTCTGAAGAGATCGTCGGCAAGGCCATCAAGAAGTACAACATTCCTCGCGAGAAGGTGGTTGTCATGACCAAGTGTCACTGGGGTGTTGGCGAGGAGCCCGGTACGCCCGCCCTCTCTCAGCTATCGCCCCCGAAACAAGACTGATCAAGGAGCAGAAACCCGTCACTTTGCCCTCCGGGGTGCCTTTGAGGCCTGCAAGGAGTATCAGAACAACTTTGGTCTCTCGCGCGCCGCCATCTTCAACCAGGTCGAGGCCTCGCTCCGCCGCCTGGACACGCCGTACATTGATCTCTTGCAGATCCACCGCTTCGACAAGTCGACGTCCCCCGAGGAGACCATGAAGGCGCTCCACGACCTCGTCCAGTCCGGCAAGGTGCGCTACATTGGCGCCTCGAGCATGTGGGCCACTCAGTTTGCGCGCCTGCAGTTTGTCGCCGAGAAGAACGGCTGGACACAGTTCATCAGCATGCAGAACCACTACAATCTCCTGTACCGCGAGGAGGAGCGCGAGATGAACCGCTTCTGCAACGACACGGGCGTCGGCCTGATCCCCTGGGCCCCGCTGTGCCGAGGCCATCTCGCCCGCAAGCCAGAGGACTTTCGCAGCACCCAGCGCAGCGCCAAGGAGGAGACGGGCAAGGCGGGCCAGTCTGCGCTCGATCAGAAGATCATTGCGCGTGTCGTGGAGATTGCCGAGAAGAGGAACTGGCCGATGGCGCACGTCGCGCTGGCGTGGATCAACAGTCGCGTGTCGGCGCCCATTATTGGGTTCAATAGTGTGGACAGGATAGAGCAGGCCATCACCGCCAAGGGCAAGACTCTGACGCCCGAGGAGGAAGAGTACTTGGAGGAGCTGTACGAGCCAAAGAAGATAGATGGGCACATGTAGAGGGTGGGTATAGGGTACGCAATTCATGTCATTGATACATTTCCTACGGATATTTTACGCGTCGTTCCTGCCTCTTCGTGCCTCGGCAATCGGTCCACCGAGGAAGGCACAGCCAGAGAAATGTGGAGTATCATCCCGCGGGCGCTAATCCCCCGTGATAACGGATAACGCCGCCATGCGACCACCAACTCAACCCCAGACTCTCCAGTGCACGTCACAACCTTCGCTCCCCATTCCACGGTCCTTCGCAGACCTGTGTAAAACCTTTTCTTCCTTTGGCCTCACCTAGCACCTGCTCAGACCCAAACGACAGCCGCCATGTCGTCAGAAAAGCCCTCACCAGAGCAGCCGCCGTCCTCGTCGGCGGCCCCCTCTGTCGACGGGGTCCATGTCGCTTCCCCAGCCCCGACCCGCTGCCAGACAATCCTCTCGTCCACAGACGCCTTTCTGGCCCGCCTCTACCGATGCACGTCGACACGATCCGGCGCCGATGTCGTCTTGTTCTTCCTCACATATGGATTTCGACTGTCGGCCAATGTCCTCGAAACCGGCTCCCGCGCCGCCATCCGCTCGTCGGCGAGTAAGCTCGTCGCCCTCGCCCTCCAGCTCCCGCCCTCGCAAGCCGTCAACTTTGCGAAAGAGGCGCCATTTGCGAACCCGTTTGTCGGGCTCGCGCTTAAGCTCGCGTCGCGACTGAGGGCTGCCGTCGCCGTGCTGACCGAGGTGCGAACCTTTGGCCGACTCTGGGGCCTGCTGGGTCTGTACTTCTCGGCCAAGAAGCTCGTCCTGTCCGCGCGGGCGAAGAAACAGGAGGGCGAGAACTCTGCCGAGCGCACATTTGACTTTATCGTCGCTGCGGCGCAGATCACATGTCTCATCTCGTTCCAAGCCACGGAGAACATCACATACCTCTCGAGCAAGAAGATCCTGGGCTTCTCCCCTGCGACGCAGGGCAAGCTCATCATGTGGAGCGTGCGGTCGTGGGCGCTCTATGTGGCGATGGAACTGGCGCGGCTGGTGGTGGAGAGGCAGCGCAAGATCTCGGCGGCCGGGGGCCGGCTCACGGAGAAGGACCAAGCGTGGTCCGAGGGTTGGAAGAGGGACTTTTTCAGAAACCTGGCCTGGTCGCCGGTCACGGTGCACTTTAGCACCCCTGGCGGGTTCCTCAGCGACTTTGCTGTCAGCGCCCTGGCGTTTCACCCGGCGCAGTCGCAGATGCGGGAGCTCTGGGCTGCGAACAAATAGGGGCATGGCCAGGGGCACGGGTCTTCGGGACCTGGGCTGTTTCGAGGCGAAGCATTGCAGGATATGGGTAAGAGCACGGTTGGATAGCAAGCGCTCCATTTTTTTGGCGAAGAGTGTGTGTATACTGTGGTGCAGAGCATATAGACAGGCCACGATCCAGGCAATTCTCTATCATTATTATGTGCATTATCTATCTACATGGGCATGCGCACCATCTCCTCCTTGGTCCAGTACTTCCTCATGTTCTCGGCACCGAGTGTCCTGACCTCGTCGTCCAGATGCGTCCACAGGACGTCGCCCCACGTCTCCATCCGCGCCTTGAGCCCGCTCAGCTCGAACTCGTACTCGCCCGTCTTGCAGCCTCGGAGGTAGTCGGCCATCCTGTCCATGCCGGCGTGGATCAGCTTGTGCTGTGCCTGCAGGTCGCCCCGGAACTCGGGCATCTTCTTGGCCAGCACCGGGAAGATGTGCTGCTCCTCAATGTTGTGGTGCACGGTGAGATGTTGAATGAAGCGCAGGCCTTCATCTAGGAATTGCTTGAGGGTGAGATTCCGAGGGCGCTTGTTGTTGCAGCATGCCTGCCAGAGGAGGTTCCATGACTGACGGAAGTTGTTGTGCTGGGGATAGGTCAAGTGTCAGTGAATGATGACGAAGTGAGTGAGGGGGGCGGCGGCTTACAAAGAGGTCCATGTGGTCGGCCATATTGTTGTAGATTCGAAAGTCATGATCTGATAGCGGCGGGAGTTTCTCCTCGGCCGCGGGCGACGCTGCCGCTTTGCTGTCGTTGGCTGACATTTTGTGTATGAGAGACTGTGCTGTGGGTGCGCCTGCGCGGGATGAAGCACGTCGTGATGCTAGTAGATAAGCAGGCGTCGGATTTCGAAGGGGCGTCAACGTCGTGGCGGTACACAAGGCAGTTCTGCAACGGCGCGCGAGGTATCTCATCTGTCTACTCGTGCTGCGAATGGCCGGATACTACTACGTACGGATACAGGTTGGGGGGTTTGTAAGTGCTTATGAAGCTCTCGGTCTCATTCAATATTTTCCAATCTCCATTGATAATTCCATTTTGGGCTGCCGCGCGGGTTCCTGATGAAATACAGACTTGCTGATTGGCTGGCTAGGCCCAAGATCCATTCCCGATGGGGCGAACTTGGTCAGTTCAGATCTTGAAGGGTTTCGGGCTTGATGCGCGGATCACTCGCAGTTCTCATGTTTGGAAATATGCCATTTGAGTCAAGCTTCATTCAAGAAAGTCTTGGAGATAGGAGGACACCTATATTGAATATGCTATCTGCTGTCCCAAGGTAATTATGTACACATATACCAACGTAGATGTCTGTTCACAACGTTCAGGGTACCTAGGTCAGCGCAGAGGCCTACCTCGGGCTTGAATAATATCCATAGCACGAAGTTTGAGTCTTGATTTAGTTCACCAAATTGCACATTTGCTTGTGCAGGTCCTACCTACTAGCCTAACTACTCCAGGGTGTATAGCTCGTTCCAAGTACACCAAGTGCACCACCGCGACTCTCCACGCCACATAGCCATCTACGATACGCGGAAGAGGTCTTCTCATTTTCTCATCAGGACTGCATTTTGTGTACCAAAATGGTAGTTCAACCAAAAGGGCTCGATCTTCCTGTCTGCCCCCATCCCCTGTTGCAGATTGGAGAACGGATCCCGCCTCGCCCCTGTTGGACTGACGAAAGGTTGAAGTGCACCGTCGAGACCGAACAGACTTGCTTCGCCTCCGCATCGCTCGCTCTGGCCGACTGAGGAATGCCGTCTTGCGGCAACGACTGCCCGAAGCGAAGGCGTAGCGGGGCCTAGGTCAGCCTAAGGATCCTTGGTGACGCCGCAGTCGTGGAGGCGCGAGCGGAATGCGATGCACAGTCCAAGTAATAATCTATCATGGCGATGCCGCAGCGGGTTAGGTGAGATTTGAGAATGGGCTGGCCCAATCAGAGGCTGCTGGGTACGAGCAGTGACTGTGGAACGCGACCTATGACGTGTGGGGGGTTTGAACGTTGGGGGCCACAAGGCTGCCGAGCTGAGCTATCCTCGACGATCCATGGGTTTGCACTGCGAAGCCCAACATGCTGGTGCCATGTGTGTACGTGGCACGGTTCAAGGCTGGCCCACGAGTATGGCATATAAGATGACCGCTCGACGCTCCACGTTGGCGGCCAGATGTGCCCTGAGTCTTGGTAGACGCAGCTCCCCCCAGATCTCCGTGCCTAGTCTTAGGAAAGAGCAGACATACACTCCTTCCTCACTCATATACATTGACTCCCTCAGAGTTGAGAATGCGCTCTTCACATCTTCTCACACTGCCAGCCTTGGCACTGGCAACGCCATTCGACCTCAAGTCCCGACAGAACAACGTGAACTCTTCCGGTATCACCTGGGGAAAATGCCACGATCCCTTGATCCCTGGCAATTCGAGCCTGCAATGCGGCTCGCTCGATGTCCCTCTTGACTACACCAACGAAGACTCTGGTGCAACCCTGGCCCTGGAGATTGTGCGCGCTCCAACCCCCAAGGTGCCCAGCAAGGGCAGCATCTTCTTCAATGCTGGAGGTCCTGGTGCTTCCGGCATTGAAGACCTTGTGGCTCTCGCTTCCAGGATTCAATTGTAGGCTGCCCACGGAGGTGACATATGGACAAGAGCAAACCACCAACACTGACGTGTGCAGCACCACCAACTACGATTACGACATTGTCAATATCGTTCCTAGAGGTACCAACAGCACCCTGCCCTTCTCATGCTACCAGGACACGGCGTCATCCACCTACGCCGGGCTCACCCTAGCTGCATCGGCATATGACACCGCTCCGGCCAATATCTGGGTGCAGTCCCAGCTTTTTGCGGACAATTGCGCCGCGATGCAGACAGAGAACGGGACACTCATCGGAACGGCCTTTACGGCCCGCGATCTGATGCGTGTGGTGGACGTGCTCGAGGAGGATGGCCTTCTCCGCTACTGGGGTATGTTCAACCAAGGCCGGATCGTGTTATGAATCTGACTGAGACTAACTGTCTTCAAGCTCCCTCTTACGGTACCCTGTTGGGTGCCACGGTCGCCGCCATGTTTCCCGACAAGATCGACAAGATGGTCTTGGACGGCGTCGTCAACCCCACTCTATACTACCGCAACAAGTGAGTATAGCATAATGGACTCCCCTGAATAATAGCAACTGACCTCGCGTGAAGTGAGAGTGAGACGTTCACCAGCATAGACGGCACTTTCAATGGGTTTTGCGTAGGCTGCGCCGAGAACCCCGACAAGTGTCCATTGGCCATGAATCAAACGGCCGACGAGGTGAAGCAAGGTATCTTCAAGATGCTCGAGGGGTTGCGCACTGACCCCTTGGCGATTCCAACACCCGGTGGCCCTCTTGGTGGTATCGTGCTTGACTATAGTTTTGTCAAGAACCTCATCGGCTCAAGTCTGTACTACCCCAGCAAGTGGTCTGGCATGGCCTCGCAGCTCTTTGCTGTTCAGCAGCGGAACCTCACGCTTATTTCTGAGATTCTTTCGGCCGGCGCTGCAGGCGGCGGCGATGCTACTGGATCCAACGCCCTGCAGACCGCCGTCGCCCCTGACAGCAACGCGCGCGATGGTATCAAATGCAGCGACGTACTGACGCATGCTGCGAACCGCAGTGAGTTTCAGTCCGCCCTCGACGCTCGCCATGCCGCGGGATACTTTGCCGATGCCGCGGACGACCTGCCTACGCGATGTGCGCAGTGGAAACTGCCTGCCAAGGAGCGCTACGACGGCGATTTTAAGGTCAAGACCACCAAGCCGATCCTCCTTATCAACAATGAGTTCGACCCGGCGACGCCGTTGGTATCCGCAAAGAACGTGTCGGAGACTTTTGAGAACGCTGTGCTGGTGGAGCAGCGAGGTGGTTATGGTGTAAGTCTCTTCTGTCAGTGGATTTGGTTGTGGTTGAGCATTTCGAGCTGACTGTGGTATAGCATACCATTTGGGCCCACGTGAGCCCCTGCACAGTGCAACACATTGCGACGTATTTTGCGAATGGTACGGTCCCTGAGAAGGGTGCCATATGCGATGTCACTGTGCCGCTCCTGTCGGGCCTCACCGGATGGGAGGAGATCCTCGGAGCTTGAGTTGTAATTCTGGATGCAGCGAGTCTTTACTTGACCTGGGGCGATTGCGAAAGAGAGTAGATGGGTCCATGACCACAATACTAATGCTGATTTATACTGATTCTACTCTGTCGTCCACTACTCAAAAATCTCTAGGCCTACCAGGTCCGGGGCCCAGTGACCGTCGTCAAAGCCGCTGAAGACAACAGTGTTCTCGTCCCCAGCAACAAAGCCGTCCAGGGCAACCATCAAGCGGCCCGTCTCGTACCAGTCGCCCCCCGCGAGAGGGAACGCCCAGCGCTTGGCCTCGTTGTCGTTGACGGCGAAAGTCATGTTGCGCGTGTTGGTGGCCCAGTCACCAATGGTATGTGTGTACTCGTAGTTGATAAAGTCAATGCCAACAAAGATCTCACCGCTGTGCGCAGAAGAAACGCCCTCAAAAGTGACGCTGGCGTCGGCGTTGATGGAGCCGACCTTCAAATGGTTGGGAAGACAATCATCAGCGCCGCAATCGACGAGCGCCGCCTGGCCGCCAACAGTCGCGTCCTGTACCGAGTAGTAGGCTATCGACGAGGGCTTCTCGGTGGTCTCGATGTCACTCAGCACCAGGAGACGCAACTCGTGCGGCTTGAGCTCAAAGGTCTGCACGCCTGAGATGGAGCCATCCTCATGAGCCCAGACGTCGCGCGAGGCAGCCGAGCTCACGCCGACGAGGCTCAGGTCCACCTCGACGGTTTGCGTCTCGTTCTTCCAGTTGGCGATGCCGAGCACCATGCGGTCGTCGGAGAGGGGACCGGCCCAGACGTCCCACTCCTCCTCGGTGTAGCGGATGACGAGCGCGGCGGCTTTGGCGAGGGGATCCTGGTTGATGGCGATAACCTCCTCGTTCCGCATGACCTCGAGGGAGGACGCGGGGATCTCCGCCTCGACCAGGACGCCGCCGATGATGAGGGGGGACTTGAGCATGGACCAGAAGCCAAAGTGGAAGTGTTCCTCTTCGACGGACAGTGCGTTCAGACCGATGCTGCACAAGGGGGTGAGAAGGTGATTCCTCGGGAATGAACACTTCCATCACGGGTGGACTTACATGAGCATGTCGAGGTCGGCAAAGGCGCCGGGCCCCGTGTGCTGGACGTGGGGGACGGCCTGGTTGACGATGCGCCAGAGGGCGCGCCAGGCGTTGAAGATGTCGTTGCTCATCCGCCAGCTGTTGCCGAGGGGCGCGGTCCAGTCCGGGACGTTCTGGCCGATGCCCCACTGGCAGAGGAAGTACTGCATGTCGCGGTCGGTCTGGTTGAGGGCTTTTTCCATGGTGATGAAGCGGTCCGGGCTCTGGGACTCGGGGGACGTGACGTCGACCATCTCTGTTGGCGAGGTGGAGTAGCAGTTGTCATATCTGGGAGTGTCAGGGGTGGGATCTGAGGGGAGTGTTAAATGGAGATACGTACTTGAGTGTGTCGCCTCCCCAGTCTGCGAATGCCTGGGCATCAATTTCTTCATATCCTGCAAAATGTCAGTGATGAGACTGTTTCACAGGGCATAATTATGACACTCACCAAGAGACGCAGGAGTGTCGGGAAGCCCACACATCCGGTACCCAGCGCCAGAGTACAGGCCGAACTTGAGGTCCAGATTGTGAATAAAGTCGCCCAGTGCCTCGGGGCCCGAGGGGAACGTCTCCTTGTCCCACTGCAGCCTGTCCTGTTCGTCGCGCGTGGTGGCTGCCCAGCCGCAGTCCACTGTGACGATGTTGTAGCCGAGGTCGCGGAAGCCCAGGTCGACGAGACCCTGGGCGTTCTGCTTGATGATGGTCTCGTTGGGTTGGCAATTGTAGTGGTTGTAGCTGTTCCATCCCATGGGGGGTGTGGGGGACTTGACCGTTGTGCCGTAGACGGCCGGTAAGGCAGCGGCGAGCACAGTTATTCTTGAGGTGATGAACATGGTGCCGAGGTGAGGAGGGGTTGGGGGTGATTTAGGGAAGTGAAGCTGGAGGCTTGCGGGTAGACGAGGAGAGATTGAACTTCTTTATACGTTGGCAACCCGCCTGAACATTGACGTCCAGATTGCACTTGGCAAGCACATATCAATGGCCTAGCGTAACAACCTGCAATGACTATAGGCACGCGTAAGAGACCTAAGTAAGAATAAGGTCCTGCCCCGGATCGACGAGCATCTGCCGTCCGCAACGTCGTATTCCGCCTCGCGGGGGTGCTCTCCCATAGGACCGCTTGAGAGCACGTTCGGGCACTGCCGATCCCTTGCGTAGACTGCATGTTCAAGGTCCTAACAGGGAAGGTATAAAACTGAAGACCATGCATCTACAGCGGAAGTCTCTTCGGAAAGATCGTATAGACTCGGAAGGCTCGCGTTAGATAATGCGAGGACGTTTGGACAACTGGGGGAAGTGATGGTGTCCGGAGGTCCCTCCGGGTCGGACCCACAAATCGCGGCCCTGCTCCGGACGTTGGCCGGAACCTTGATTCTTCCCGTCATCGGCATGTACAAGGGGTGTCTATAGGAACCTCTCAGATCTGACCTTATCAGGAGAGAAGAAAATGAGAATGGATAGGCAAGTCAAATTCAATCCTGGGTCAAATTCAGAAGGTGATCAACGAAGAGATACAGATGAGCGGTTCAATGTGGTTAGTGAATATCTGCCTACCCTACGTATGTCTATCGTTACTGGAGTGGACATCACTTACGCAACTATACCGTCTACACGTCCTTAGCTTTACTTGGAACGGGGATATTTAAGCTTATGAGGAATTTCTTTTGCAAAGTATGAATGTAAACGCTAAAACCGGATTCCCCCCAAAACTACCAAGCAGTATGCCTTCCGTCTATCACAATGTTACTGCCCGTCACAAAGGAACTGGCGTTGCTCAACAAGAAAAGCGCAGCACCCTTGAACTCGCTCGTCGTCGCTAACCGACCCATCATGTTATCTTGCGCCCAGCTCTCCACCAGCTCGGGCTTCTCCTCCATCTCCTTCTTGATCATGGGCGTCATGATATACCCAGGGCTGATGCAGTTCACTCTGATGCCGCCCGTGCCATCCTCCCGAATCGGTGTCCACTCCATGGCGAGACTGCGCGCGAGCTGTATGAGGGCAGCCTTGGACGAGTTGTAGACGGGCGAGATGAGTCCCTTGTTGGCGACGAGGCCCGACATGCTGGCGACGATGCAGATGCTCCCGCGACACTTGTACTCCATCATCTTGCGGGCGGCAATGGTGGCCGTCATGAGGACGCCGGTGTAGTTGATGTTCATCATGGCGTTGGCGTCCCTGGCCGTGTACTCGGTGGCCGGGGTGACCTGCTGGAAGGCGGCTGCCGCGAGGACGCCATGCAGTCCTTTGTGCTCTCGCGCAATTGAGTCAATGAGGTGCTCGAGCTTGTTTGTGTCCCCAATGTCGATCTGGCGGTACTCGAGGGAGCCACCGAACTCGGGCTGGACGCGCGACAGGGCTTCCTCCCACCCTGCGACGGGGGGCGGGGCCATGTCGAGGCAGTAGACTATGGATCGATCATTGTCAGTGCTTGTGTCAGAGGTCTGTTCTGGCAGTGTGGGCTCACCTCTCCCTCCAGCTTCGACGAGTCCTTCCGCCAATGCCAGACAAAGGCCTTGGGCTCCGCCAGTGACGATAAATGTTTTACCGCCAAGGTCAAAGTCGGCGAAGCGTTTTGCACCGACTTTGGTCTCCTCAGGTAGACCGTTGCCGGTGATGGAGTCGATTCTGGAGCCCATTGTGCTGTGTTGGTGTGGGCAATTGAGATGTAACCTGGATTTGTGAGATCTGTAGTGTCGAGTGATTTGATAGACAAGAGCACAAGGACGACGGTTTAAGCTGCAGTAAGTTTGTTGATGGAATCCATTTATACCCTCATGCTTGGAGGATTGCCACCCAGAGAGGCTGGAATCTCCTCAGCTCTGATGACCCTGGAGATACGTCCGGATTGCGCTCCTCAAGTCTGACATTTGGCTTGATCAAGCGTCACTCTCACGATGATGGCATGTAGTCGTGGCGTTCTACGTAATCTTGATAGCAGCGTCACCGACCTGGGTACACAATGTGCCCATGCATGTAGAGATCGTCCGGGGCGGAGGTCCGCTCATCTTAGCGACAAGCGGGCGACTCGGAGGTGATGTCCGGTGGCCGTGAATAGAAACTCAATTGGGGTCAGATAAAAGTGCAATGATCATCCTGTCACGCAGAAAAGTCCTATGACAGGATTCAATCCGTCCATGATCGCCCGTGGCTCGATTGGCGACAGGCAACTGAATGGTCCACATTATCGGTATGTTTGTTGACGGCATATTGTCGTGATGATGAAATCATGCAGCGCGAAGATTGACCTGGTTTACGGCGACTCTGCTAGATGGGAAAGTACACAATGCCATTGAGAATCGTCGATCGGCTCACGTAAATGAGGGACAACCAAGATGAGGATCGCTTCGCTGCCGGGGAGAAAGGTCCTCTTCATGCTTGTCGCTTTGAACAGTGTCCTACACCCCCCAATGACGGCGAGCGGGACATTTGCTCAGCAAATGGAATGCGAAACAGACTGGTATGTGGCGCTGAGACCACTTGCGAGTCTGGATTGGAAAATAGACATTGTTGTGGCTACACGGCTCATTAGACCAGGCGTCCTACGCCTTCTCCCCAGACTTGCCCCCATCCTTAAAAGTAGGCCGTGACTTCTTGAACAAAAAGACCAGGCAGATGGCCAGCCCAAGCCCAGCCGTCCCCAGGCCTATATACAACCCCCCACGGAACCCCTTGAGCATGCCCGTCTTGGTGTCCTCGGGTCCATGCACCTGGCTGTCAACGGTGCCGGCAAAGCCCACGCCGAGCGCGATGCCGTAGTTGACGCACGTGTTGACCAGACTCGCGCCGATGCCCTGGTGCTTGCGCCCGACGGCGTCTGACAGGATCAGCGTCGCGGCGGGGAAGCTCATGTCCATGCCAAAGGGCATGATGAGCATCGACACAAAGATCTGGCCCCAGTACACCTGGTCCACCGGCGCAAAGGCTGTCAGCGCCACGCCCGTGGTGAACGCCGCGAGGGCCATGGTCATGACGAGCGCGGGCCGGACCTGCCAGGGGCCCAGCAGCTTGCCCGTCACAATGGCCGCGCAGGCGCCCGCGATGGTGACGGGGCTGAACCACGCGACCGTCAGGAGAGGCGAGAGACCGCGCACGTTCTGCAGGATCTGCACCAGGTACAGCGTCCAGATGCCAAAGGTCGCCCAGCCGCACGCCACCGCGCCCAGGACAAAGGCCACGTCCGAGTTGACGGCCGAAAAGGGCAGCAGGGGTCGCGTAGCGTACTTGAACTCGAAGAGGGCAAAGACGCCAAAGAGCGCCAGACCCAGCACCAGCGGCACCAGCACCGTCGCCGTGGCCCAGCCAGAGATGGGCGCCTGCGTCCACGCAAAGTTGAAGAGGACCAGCGCGACGACACCAGCCAGAGCACCCGGCACATCGAGCGTCTCGCACCACGCCTTGAGCCCCTTGGGTAGAACGCGAGCCCCTGGGCATGGCGGGACGGCCCAGACAGCAATCACTGCGAGGACAGCAAGGACAATGGCCATCGCCCAGTTGGCCCAGGGCCACCAGGCCAAGGCGAGGAGGGACCCAAAGACACCGCCCAGGACGCCGCCAATGGGCGCCACGGCGCCAAAGAAGGCAAAAACCATGGCCTTGCGGTGACCGGGTGGGTAGGTGGCGCCAAAGATGGCCAGCGCGTTGGGCAGGCAGATGGCGGGCCCGATGCCCTGGAGGACGCGGGCGAAGACGGCGAGGGTGTAGTTGGCGTAGACGCTGAGACCCGCGACGACGGACCAGAGCGAGAACCAGGCGTAGCCGATGATGAGCATGCGCTTGTAGCCAAAGATGTCGCCCAGACGGCCGGAGAAGAGGATGAAAGTGCCGACGGTGAGCGAGTAGCCGCCCACGAGCCAGGCGAGACGGGGCGCACTGGTGATGCCAAAGGACTCGCCTATGGGGCGTAGGAGGACGAGGGTGCCCAGGTACGCGGACTCTAGGATCGGGTGAGTAGGAGGGTCATGATGGATATGGGGTTTGATGTGGATAGAGAACTCACGGGTGAGGAGCTGGGCCATGCAGACGACTGCGACAAAGATGGCCTCGCGCGGGAAAGACATTGTCTGCGCGGCCCAGACGGAGCTTGCATGAGACGCTGTGTTGGCGAGAATCTCGCCTTGGTGATGGCTGTCATCGTTGCTGTCGTTGTCGTCATGGTCGTGAAGACTCCGAGGAGTGTCGTTGACAGTCGTGGCGGCGCTCTCGTGGGCGGCCATTGTCGCTGACGATCAAGTCTCCTTTGTGCGTATGGCTTTTACCCTGCCAGTAACAAACGAAAGAAATGAGAGATATCAAGACTCATAGTTCGTTGGGTTAGTGAAGAAAAAAAAAAAAATCTGCCTTGTCGATCAACGACTGGAGATTGCGAGCGAGGCCGCGTGCCGTTCTCGGCCGGTGGGTGGGAGAGGATTAATCAGAGTTGATTCAGCTCGGGTTATCAATCAATCAGTCATCCTTGTTAAGCTATTTGAAGAAACGCCCCATTGCTGTTGTGGGTTGATGAAGAAATGCCGTATCCACGACTTTAAGTGCCGGCGTCCCGCGGTGTGCACTATCGGGTAAGCAGATCCGGGTATCTAAAGGGTAAGCAGATCCAGCAAGCTCAAGGGTAGGCAAATGCGAGCCGGAGACGTTCCAACCAAAGTCAAAGATCGGTGAACCCTCCTTGCAACCCACCATCCAGTCCGCCGCCATCCTGTCTCACCCCCCGATGGCCCCCAGGTGGAAGTTCAAGGCCGTCCCAGACGTCTTCAGGGACCTCTCCGAGCTCCAGAACAATCCAAAGGACAAGGTGACGACCCAGCCTAACCTCGGTCTCCTCTCACGCTCCTACCCCACCGATGACACCCAAGAGCACGGACAGCAGCAGGAGAGTGACTGGGCGCGTTTTGTTCGCTACGTCTCGGCCTTGAACCATCAGTCGTCATCCGACGTGCGGTACAAGGTGCTCTACCTGACCCGACACGGCGTCGGCTACCACAATTTCAAGAGCGCCGAGGTGGGCGAGGACGCGTGGAACGTGAGTCCCGCGCCTGTACGAAGGGGGCCAGCCAGCTGACATCTCATGCCGGCGAACTAGAACAACTGGTCACTCAAGGATACGGATGGCGTAAACACCTGGTTCGACGCCTTCCTCGCCCCCGAGGGAGAGACCCAGGCCGGAGAACTGAGCACGTTCTGGTCCACGCTGACGTCGGCCCAGGGGGCACCCCTCCCGCAAAGGGTGTACACGTCTCCGTTGGCGCGTTGTCTCCAGACGACAGAGTTTGTCTACGGGCCTCTGTTTCCCAAGGAGAAGTTCCATCCTATTATCAAGGAGGATCTGAGGGAGAGGTGGACGCTGCATACGTGTGACCGGCGGCGAACCAAGTCATGGATCGCGGAGAACTGGGTGCCCAAGGGGTACGTATTCGAAGATGGTTTCGCTGAGGAGGACGAGCTGGCCAAGAAGGACGACAGACGCGAGAGTGACGAGGAGCATGGCGCGCGAAAGCAGCGTGCCCTGGAGGATGTGTGGAATGCGGACCAGGGCGAGGAGTTTGTCGCCCTCGTGTGTCACTCCATGGCCATCAGGGCTATTCTGGCTGTCGTTGGGGCCAACATGTTCAGGGTGAGGGAGGGCTCAAGCATAGCGTTGCTCGTCAAGGGCACAAAGATGGGGTAGATAGACGGGAGTTTATGGATCGAGTGGTCAGCGCCATTGAGTCAGACAGGGAACATACATGTCATCGACTAACTATATAGAATTATCCAGAAATCCTTCGACAAAAGAAATAAAGTAAACAAATAACCCATCTACTCAGAAATAAAGAAAGAGCCCAGCTTGGCATCAGGCTCCTCGCACAACCGCATCAGGATGCCCTCCAGCTGGTCATACAGCCTGTTGATCTCCTCGGGCCCCACGCACAGTTTGTTGTACGTCGTGCGCCAGTCGTACTCCTCCTCGCCGAGCATGCACTGCACCGCGATCAGCGTCTGCGTGTATCCGTCCGCCATCTCCACCGACGAGAACTTGGCCTCGTCGCTGACGATGATGGCGTCCGTGGCGGAGGACTGGTCTGCGTTGGACGAGTCCGCCTTGGCTGGCTGCAGCGCGATGCGGTTCGTCGGGTGCGTCAGCGTCGAGGCGACTTCGGGGCACAGCTCGGCGAGCTTGTCTGTGCCAAAGTGCTCGTGGGGAACGCCTTCGGCCGCCATGAGCTGCAGATTCGCGAGATACTCGGTGACGGACTGGTCCTTGGGCAGGCGCACGCGTACGGGCACACGTGCGGTGGTCAGACCGGCGACGGACTCGAGACCACGTAGGGGTGCCTGACGACCGGACGACGTGTGCGTGAACAGGACGTCATCTCTCTGGAGGTTGATACCGAGGGCAATGGACCAGGCACCCGTCATGAGCGTGGCAGTAGTGACGGTGGAGTCCGGGCGAGCAGGCAGCGAGAAGCAGCGACGCAACATGGCCGTGACGCCCGTGGTCGGTGTCCCTGCGGGCGGTGGGTTGGGCCAGATGGTCTCCTGCGCACCCTCAAGTTGCTTGGTCCAGTACTGGGCCGCCGCGTCCATGTCGATGCCGCGCGAGAAGCGGACGAAGCCAGCATACGGCTGCAGGGTCAGCGGTGGCACGCCATAGTAGAACTGGTGCATGGCGGTGACGACGAGACCCATGGTCCAGCCATCGCAGACGGCGTGGTGGTGGATCCAGACACAGTAGTCGTGGCCATCGTCACGCACAATCGCCTGGCGGGAGAGAGGCGAGCCGTAGGTCATGTTCATGCCCTCGTTGGGAGGGAAGCGCGAGGCGACGTAGGACCGCACCGTCTTGTGCCCAGAGACGTCTTCCCACTCACAGGGACCCTTGAGGACGGCTTGCTTGGCCACGCCATCGACCAGGACGATGCGGGTGCGCAAGATGGGGAAGTGCTGCACCAGCGCCTCCCAGGCTGCCCTGAAACGGGCCACGTCGACGTGATCGGGCAGACGCCAGACGCGGGCGGCCATGAAGAGCCCAGGGCCCTTGGTGGTTGTCTTGACAAAGGCAGCCTGCGTCGTATGCGTGGGGAACGCGTCTTCCAGTGCCGGCAGCGTGGGCAGGTTGCCCTGCTTCTGCACCTCACGCGCAATGACCTCGATCTCGTCGGGCGAGTCGAGCAACTCAAACGGCGCCACGTCCAAGGTCTGGTACTGGGTGCCGCCTGTGGTGGCCAAGGCCAGGGCAGACAGACGCGAGTCCTTGAAGATGGTGGCGACCGTCAGGCCGAGATTGTGTTCCTGGGCCTTGGAGGCCAGTTTGATGGCGGTCAGCGAGTCACCTCCGATCTGGAGGAACTCATCGTTGCGTCCGACCTCTTCGGGCTTGAGGCCCAGGATATCGCACACAAGAGTCTGCAGCGTGGCCTCAACCTCGTTCTGGGGCTGCACCTTTGTCTCGCTGGCCGAGTAGTAGTACGATAGGTCCCCAGGAGAGAGGCCATCCGTCATGGCCTTGAGCGTTTTGCGGTCCAGCTTCATCGACGCCCCAATAAAAGGCATCTGCCGCACCGGGAAGACAATGGTAGGCACCATGTACCCTGGCAGAACCAGCCGCAGCTGGCTCGTCAGTTCCGCGCGGAACTCCTGCATCTCCTCGCCCAAGGGCAAGAAGAATCCATCCTCCTCTCCTCCATTGTCCACCTCTTTCTTGAAGCTGACATACGCCACCAGAACCTGGCGGGTGTCCAGCTTCATAACCCCGGCAGCGGCGTACTCGATCTTGTCAGAAGCCTTGATGATGCGGTCTTCCACCTCGCCAAGCTCAATGCGCTGACCACGGACCTTGACCTGTGTGTCAACGCGACCGTGGTACTCGAGAGAGCCGTCGGCATTGTAGCTGACCAGGTCACCCGTCTTGTAGAAGCGCTGGTGCCGGTGGCTGAGCGAAGCAGGCATCCAGTGCATGGGGCCACGCAGGAAGCTGGCCTTGGTCTTGTCCTCGTCGCCAATGTAGCCACGAGCGAGAGCGCGCCCCTGGATGAGAAGCTCACCAACACAGCCAATGGGCGAGAGCTTGTTGTGGTCGTCTGCGTCCACAATGTAGGCACTATGCGCCAAGTACTGTCCGATCGTGGTAGGCGAGGCGTCGCGGGACGTCCATTCGTTGACAGCGCTCATGATACATCCCTCGGTCGGTCCGTACCCATTGAGAAGTCGGACCTTGCCGCACCACGTCTGGATGTTGTCCTTACCGGATGCCTCGCCGACAAGCTGCAGCACCTTGAGCGTCGGGAGTTGCGCGGGCTGAATGGTGCGCACAAACGAGGGACTGAAGAGTGCCACGTTGGTGCGCGAACGGGTGATAAAGTCTGCCGTGCTCTGCAGCCTCTCTGACTCGGCCGCCATGCAGAGCGTGCCGCCATTACCGACGGCAGCCCACAGCTCGAGGATGGAGGCGTCAAAGGCGAAGCTGGAGAACTGCATGCAGCGGACGTCCTCGTTGTCGGGGGCATACACGTGCACCTGGTTCATGAGACTGGAGAGAACGGGCCCATGCTCGATCATGATGCCCTTGGGCTTGCCAGTGGAGCCAGAAGAGAAGAGAATGTAGGCCGCGTTGGCAGGTGTGGTGCGGTCCTGAAGTTGAGAAGGCAACACAGTGGCCTTCATCTTGCTGATGGCATCGAGAGAAACCTCGACAATGGTGGGAACAACGCCTCTAAAGTCGGCGACGTTGTCGGGCGTGACCACCATGTGCTTGGCGTTGACCTGGGCAATAATTTCCAGGCGACGCTCGATGGGGTGTGACGGGTCGAGAGGAATGAAGACAGCGCCTGACTTCATAACACCAAAGAGCGCTACGATGGCCCACATTGTCTTGTCGAGACACAGAGGAACAGGTGTCTCGCGGCCGACACCAAGCTCGATAAGGTGAGTAGCCAACTTGTTCGACAAGTCGTCGAGCTCGGCGTAGGTGAGCGAGCCAGCGGTGGTAAACACAGCCTCCTTGTTGGGCATCCGCTGGGCTTGTTTGCTGAAGAAGCCGTGAAGAGTGTCATCGACAGTCATGGGCTCGCGCTGGTTCCAGGAGGCGATCTTGTTTTGGTCCCAGACGCCAGCAACCTCGACTTGGGTCAGGGGCTTCTGTCCCGCAATGCAGAGCTGGCGAACGACATGGTCGAGATGGTTCGACAAGGCTTCTACCCGGGCGTCGGACAGGGCACGAGTGTTGTAGACGAGGGAGAAATCAACAGAGTCTTCGAGAATGACACCCTCCACCACAAGAGGGTAGCTGTGGTAACCATCCATGGCATCGCCCAGCTTGTCAGAAGCAGAGCTCACCATGGCTTCGTCCCCATCACTCTCCGTGTCACCGCCTTGAGCTGGCTGCGCGACGAAGAGCGTCTGGAAGTTGGTGGCTTCCTTGACCTCGTCGCCCAGCTTGGAGATGTTTTGCAAGCCAAACTGTTCGTACGAGGTCATCTCAAAGGCCTGGCTCTGCACATTGTGCAAAAAGTCCCTGACCGACTGCGTGCCGTCAAGGCGGACCCGGACAGGCACTGTGGCCAAAGCAGGACCAGGCATGCGCTCTAGTCCTGCCACGGGTGCGGTACGACCGGAGACGGTGGTACCGAACGTCACGTCGTCCGTCTCTGAGTAGCGTGCGAGGACAATGGCCCAGGCAGCCCTGACGACGGAGGCGCGCGTGATGCCTTGCTCGAGCGGCGTCTCGGGCCATGGCACGCTCTTGGCCACGCGACGTGTGATGCTCTTGGGCGAGACGTCAGTCTCAGAGGCTTTGATCTCGGGAGGGAACGAAGCGCGCTTGGCGCCTGTGAGCTGCTCCCTCCAGTAATTGACAGCCGCCTCGTGGTCCATCTTGAGGACGTGCTGAATGAAGCCGGAATAAGGCGCCATGGGGGTAGGAGAAGCACCCTCATAAAAGCTCCGCAGGTTGTTCAAGATGAGGCCCATTGTCCAACCATCAAAGACGGAGTGGTGGCTGATGAGGATCAGATAGGTGTCCTCGCCTTCCGTGATGAGGGCATAGCGACTGAGGCGAGTTCCATAGCCCATCTCGAAGAGACTAGACGCGTCAATGAATGCCTTAACATCCATGTTACCCGTCTCCTCCCAGGCAATATCGTTGGAAACGACAATCTGAACAGGTGCACCGGCCATATCGAGCATACGTGTCCGTAAGTTGTAGCATATATCGACAGTCTGTTCCCAAGCTAGCTTGAAGGCAGCAAGGTCAATGTGCTTGCCGAGGCGGTACACGTGCTTCATGATGTAGGCTCCAGGCTGCTTGAGGGTCAGGGCAATCAGACCAGCCTGGAGAGGGGTGCAAGGATATGCGTCCTCGATGATGTGACGCTGGTCCAGGATGTCAATGTGTTTGTCCGCTTCGGCGAGGACAAGCTTCCTGCGTTCTTCGCCAAGCAAGGAGAATGGCGAGACTTCTTCGACGATACCGCCCGTGTCCTCGATGCACTTGGTGGCTAGAGTAGAAAGGCGTGCATCGGCGAAGATGTCCTTCACTGAAAGCGACAGACCAGCGTCACGAGCGAGCGTCACAAGCTGGATGGCAGCGATAGAATCACCGCCGATACGGAGGAAGCTATCGTCTCGGCCGATGGATTCGAGCGAGATGTTCAGAGCTTCAGACCATAGCTTTTGCATGCGCGTCTCCATCTCCGTCTCGGGTGGCCTCTTGTCGGCCTCTGCCAAAGCATAAGCAGCCCGCTCTTCCTTGGACAGCTCCTCGGTCAGTGTCTTGAGGAGCTTCCTATCCACCTTGCCTGATGCCGTGACTGGCATGAAGCTGCAGGGAATGAACATGGCCGGGACCATGTAGGAGGGCAGAGTGACGGTGAGTGTACCAACCAGCGCTGCCACGGCGCTCTGCAGCTCGGGTGTAAGCTGCTCAAAAGGCGACGACTCGGAGCGTCGACCCGTGACATCGTCGTAGGAGAAGTAGGCAACCAGGTTGGCGCCTGCATCAGACTTGAAGACATCGACAGTGACCTGCTGGACGCCCTCGAGAGCGTTCTTGACGTGGTATTCCACTTCACCGAGTTCCACGCGTAGACCACGGATCTTGACTTGGGTATCCTTGCGTGAAGAGAACTCAATAGTACCGTCGGCGTTATACGAAGCGAGATCGCCAGACTTGTAGAAGCGGTTCCAGTCAGGCTCGGTCCGACGAGGCGCCCACTGGGGCAGATTCTCGAGGATGGCCTCGGCCGTCTTGTCAGGGAGGCCAATGTACTCCCTCATGATGGTGGGACCTTGGATGACAATCTCACCAACGGTTCCGATGGGTGCGAGGCGAGTAGGATTGTTAGGCTCGACGATCCATACGTACGCAGCGACGGGGCTACCGATGGTACCGGGCGTGCTGTTGGGGCCAACCTCATGAGCTGTGTTGGCGAATGTGGTCTCAGCAGGGCCCCAGGCGTTGACGAGCTGGACTTCGTTCTTCCAAGCGTCGAGAATGTCCTGCGTGCAGGCTTCACCGCCAACAAGCAGGAACTCGAGAGACGGGACGTCCTTGGGCTTGAAGCCGCGGGCAAAGGCGGGTGTGAGGAGTGCCCAGTTAATCTCCCAGTTGTTGATGTACTCGACAATGTTGTTCATGCGCGTCTCGTCGTCAGGAACGTACAGACAGCCACCAAAGAACCAGGTGCTGACAATCTCCGCGACGGAAATGTCAAAGACATGCGAGCCGAATTGAAGTGTTCGAGCCTTGCCAAAGAGCATCCGCAGAGTCTTCCAAATATTCATCTGACTGGTGCACAGCGAATGGTGTTCAATGACGAATCCCTTGGGCGTTCCAGTGCTACCAGATGTGAAGAAGACGTAGACAATGTCCTTGGGGGTGACAGTAACAGACGGTCCCTGTTCACCGGGGCCAATGCTGGACTGGAGTTGTCTGTCGAGGGATATGTCGACAGCCAACACACTCCCTGCGAGACCGACCATGAGCTCGAGGTTGCCAGGAGAGACAAGGGCCACCTTGGAATGGACCTGGTCGGCAATCTGCTGCTTACGAGCAGGCGGGTGCGAGGGATCGACAGGCACCCAAGCACCACCGGCCTTATTGATGGCCAGGATGGCCACCTGGTACAAGGCGGATTTGTTGAAGCAGAGCATGATCAGATCACCGACCTGCACACCATAGTCGTTCACAAGATGGTGCGCTAGGCGGTTTGCAGCACGGTTGAGCTCTGCGTATGTGAACTCCCCGTCCCAGGAGCGCACAGCCCAGGCATCAGGCTGGCCACGGCCAACTTCTTCCACCATTTCGTGGAATGTCTTGTCATAGACGTCAATCGTGTGACTGTTGAACTCGTGTGCCTTCTGAACGTCCCATTCGCCTGCGACGGCGAGTGTAGACAGGGGTTCGTCGCTTTCAGAGAGAAGCTGCCGCACGACGTTGGCGTATTGCTCTGAAAGGGCTGTCATCTGGTTCTCGCTGAGGATGTCGGAGTTGTATGTGAGTACGAAATCGACAGCACTGTCAAAGACCCGGCCTTGGACCACGAGCGGGAAGGTGAAGTAGCCCTCCATGGCCTCCTCGACGCTGATCTTCTCGGTCGTGTCAGGCATGAGCAGCGAGTAGGCGTCGCCAATCATGCCGGCGAATTGCTGCGCAGGCTGCACGGCCAGGAGGGACGAGAAGGCGGTCGCCTCCTCAACGTCACGTCCGAGCTTGTTGATGTTCTGCAGACCGTATTGCTCATATGGAATCATCTCGAGGGCCTGGTTCTGGATTTGCTGCAGGTAGCCTGAGATGGTCTGCTGGCTGTCGAGACGGACTCGGATGGGCACTGTGGCCAGCGTCGGACCGGGCATCTCTGACAAATTGGCAACAGGCGCCTGTCGGCCTGATACTGTCGTGCCAAAGGTGACATCCTCGTTCTCGCAGTAGCGGGCCAAGACGACAGCCCACGCGGCGCGCAAGATGGTGGCCTTGGTGATGCCACTGTCCGTCTTGGGGAAGTCAATGTTCTTAACGAGGATCTTGGCGGTGCTAGTCGACTTGCTGGCGCCCGACTTGGGGGTGGTAGGAGGCCAGCTCGCACGGGTGGCATCTTCGAGCTGGTTGCGCCAGAATGCCTTGGTCTGCTCCTCGGGAACGCTCATGACATACTTGACAAAGGCAGCGTAAGGGGTCAGACCAAGGTCTTCGTCTTCTTCTCCATAGTAGCAGGAGAAGAGAGTGCGGATAACGAGCTGAGATGACCAACCATCGTAGACCGAGTGATGGACCACCCAGCAGAAGTAGTTGGCGTCGGCCTCACGAACGAGCCCGTAGCGGCTGAGGCGGCGACCATAGCCCATGGGAATGGCAGAGACCTCCCTGACGAAGGGGGCGGCGTCTGATGAGGATTGCTCCCAGTGGACATCTTTGTTGACAACAACCTGGATGGATCTGCTGCCCAGCTGGATAATCCTGGTACGCAGGACTGCGCAGTGGGCAATTGTGCGTTCCCAAGCAGCGCGGAACTTGTCGAGGTCCACATCATCAGCCAGCTTGTAGACGTACTTGGCAATATGCGAGCCAGGCTGCTTCTCGGCGAGAGCGATCATACCCTCTTGTAGGGCGATGGTAGGGAAGGCGTCCTCGATCTCTTGATCCGCATTGAGGCCGCACTTCTGGTGAACAGAGTCGGTTGACAAGATGGTATCGCGCATATCAGCAGGTAGCAAGCTGAAGGGGGGAATGTTGTCGCCGTCGGTATCGACATCGACCGAGGAAGCCTTGGCGGCGACGCTGCAAAGCCGCGAGTCATCAAAAACATCCTTGACGGTGATAGAGATGCCACTCTCGCGAGCGCGCGACACAAGCTGGATCGCCAGGATAGAGTCGCCACCAATCTGGAGGAAAGCATCGTCTTTCCCAACCGTGGACTCGGGGATATCCAACAGTTGGGCCCAAATCTTCTGCAGCTGCATCTCAACAGGCGTGTCAGGGGCACGCTTCTCACCAGTCATGAGGGCATACTCGGCCAACGCTGTCCTGTCGAGCTGCTCGAGACGCGAACGCAGACCGTTGCGGTCGAGCTTGCCAGACGTCACGACGGGCATGTATTTGCAGGGCACGAAGAGCGTAGGCACCATGTACCTCGGAAGCGTGACGCTCAACTCACCCACCATGGCCGTCAGTGTCTTCTGCAGGTCGCTGTCGATCGGCATGAACATATCGGCACCCTGCGCCGAACCACACGTGGCCTTGTCGAAGCAGAAGTAGGTGACCAAAGTCGCCCCCTTGTCGCCCTTGAATACATCAACGACAACTTGGCTCACGCCAGGGAGTTGAGCGCCAACATGGTGCTCAATCTCACCGAGTTCAACTCGGAGCCCGCGAATCTTGACCTGCTTGTCCTTGCGGCTAGAGAAGTCAATCGTACCATCGGGGTTGTAGCTACACAAGTCACCAGACTTGTAGAACTTGGCCCATGGCTTGAGATTCGTGCGAGGCGCCCATTCCGGTGGTGTCGGTACCAAGGCTTCGGCTGTGCGCTTGGGATCAGCCAGGTACTCCCTCAGGAGATTGGGACCCTGGATGACGACCTCTCCTATGGTGCCGACAGGGGCGAGCTTTTGCGGATCGTTGGGGTCTACGATCCAGGCAAAGCCTCCCACTGGACGTCCGATGGTCAAGGGGCTATCCTCTATCGAGGTGAACTCGTGCATGATGGAGATGACACAAGTTTCGGACGGCCCCCAGCCATTGAAGAGGCGGACGTGTCCAAACCAGTTCTCAAGCACATCGCGCGTGACAGCCTCGCCACCAAGACAAAGCAGCTTGACGTTCGGTACGCTTGCCGGTACGATAGTACGAGCAAAGGCAGGCGTGAGGAAGAGCCATGTAATGTTGGCCTCGTTGATGTACTCGGTCAAGTTGTTCATCCTCGTGTGGTCGGACGGCACGCAGACGGTCGCGCCTGTAATTAATGGACCGACGATTTCGCCAACTGAGAAATCAAAGACAAAGGAGGCGAACTGCAGTAGATTGACGTCGGGCGTCAAGCCAAGGCGTTTGGCAAAGGCTGTCTGGGCGGTACAGACAGCCCCATGCTCCATAACCAGACCCTTGGGCGTACCCGTTGATCCGGACGTAAAGAGCACATAGATGGCATCCTCAGGACGCACCTCGATATCCGGGGCGACATCTAAGGCAACATCCGAGACAAGCTGTTGGTCGAGGTGAGCGGAGACCTTGATGACCTTGTCGACCAGCTTCGAGCAAAGCTCAAGGTTGTCCGCAGACGTGAGAGCGATAGTAGCGCCCGTTTGATCGACAATCTGGCGCTGGCGTTGCTCCGGGTGCCCAGGATCAAGGGGAACCCAGGCCGCACCGGCCTTGTTGATAGCCAGAATAGACACAATATGCCAGATACTCTTCTCAAAGCACACCTGGACGAGGTCATGCTGCTTGACGCCTTGCTCAATCAGGTGGTGAGCAAGGCGGTTGGAGGCCTTGTTGAGTTGGTCGTAGGTCATCACTCCATCGTGAGCTCGGACAGCCACGTCGTCAGGTCGAAGAGCAGCCTGCTGGGCGAAGAGGCCGTGGAAAGTCGAGTCAATGAGCTCAGGGACCTCGGGGTTGAACTTGTAGGCCAGCTCAAGATCCATGCTCGAGGCAACGTCAATGTCCTTGAGGGATGAAGCAGCGCCTTCGATAAGTTGCTGCGTCACGTGGTTGAATTGTGCATACAGGGCAGACATCTGCTCTTTGCAGAGGACATCCGAATCGTAGATCAGCTGTAGCTTCACGTGAGAGTCGGCGACCTGCCCCTGAACCACCAGCGGGTAGCTAAAGTAGCCCTCCATAGACTCGTCAGTCTCGTCATCGCCATCAGAGGCGGACGCGCCTTCCGCAGGAAGAAGCCAGGCATCCTCCTCGGTCTCGTTGCCAGCAGAAAACATCTGCTGGAAGGGTTGGATCACCAGAAGGGAGGAAAAGTCGGTGGACTCCTGTGCTTCAGGGCTGATGCGGGCAATGTTCTGTATGCCAAACTGCTCAAAAGCAATCATGTCCGTGGCCTGGTCCTGCACGCCCTTGAGGAAGGTATGCACATCAGTCTCGGGATCAAGTCTGATTCTCACGGGCACCGTCGCGACCATGGGTCCAGGCATGTCGGCGAGACCAGCCACAGGTGCGTGGCGACCACTGATGGTTGTGCCGAACGTGACGTCGTCAGCATCGCTGTAGCGGCCGAGGACCATGGCCCACGTCGCCCTCAGGATCGTGGCCTTTGTGATGGAAGAGTCCATGGTGCGGGGGAAGTTGATAGTCGTGTTCATCACACGCGTTCCGTTGCCTGATCGGACCTTGTTGGTGGGAGGATAGGTCGCCTTCCTGGCGCCCTCAAGTTGGCTCGACCAGAAAGTCCTGGCCGCCTCGCGGTCTATGGACTGCACGAAACGGATGAAGCCAGAATATGGCTGGAGTTTGAACCCCTGCGTTCCCGTAAACTCGGCATACAGTGTGCCGAGCAGAAGACGAAGCGTCCACCCGTCGTAGGTGGTGTGGTGCACCACCCATGTGAAGTAGTTGTCACCGCTGGGCTCTGTGATGAGAGCGTAGCGGTTCAGGGGAGAGCCATAGGTCATCTCCACGGTCTTGGCGTACTTCATAAACTCGCGGTGACTGTCCGTGTGCACAGTCTCCCAGCTGATGTCCTCGTTGATGATGGCCTGCACGCACTGGCCGCCCACCATGACAATCCGAGTGCGTAGGTTGGAACACTTTATCATGGTACGCTCCCACGCAGCCTTGAACCGGTTGACGTCGACATTGGAGGCTAGCTTGAAACTGTAGCGGGCAATGTATGATCCAGGCTGTGTAGTAGAGAGCGCCATGAGTCCTTCTTGCAGAGAAGTACATGGGTACGCGTCGACAACGGATTGAGAGGGCTTCAGACCAGCCTCCTCACGGACTACCTTGTCAATGACCGACGCAGGCATGCTCAGCAAACCAAATGGCTCGATCTGCTGAGAGGAAGCATCGGCGAGGTCCGTCTCGACTGTCTTCTCCGCCACAGCACACAGTCGCGAATCATCAAAGATGTCCTTGACGGCGACTTGCAGACCGTTCTCGCGAAGGGCACTGACAAGCTGGATGGCCGCAATAGAATCACCGCCGATGCGAAGGAAACTATCGTCGCGACCAATTGATTCAACGGGAATGTTGAGCAGCTCAGCCCAGATGTGCTGGAGACGGGCTTCTGTGGGATTGGCAGGGCCTCGCTTCTTTCCATCAAGCAGTGCGTAGTTGTTCAACTGGGCGTTGTCCAACTTGCTGGTCTCGGCGCGCAGCGTGTTCCTGTCCAATTTGGTTGATGTGATAAAGGGCATGAACTTGCAGGGCACGAAAAGTGTTGGGATCATATACCGCGGTAGAGACACGCCGAGCTTGCCTACGAGGGCAGACAGCTGGCGGTTCAGCTTGGCATCGATCGGGAGGAACATGTCCTCGTAGGTCGTGCTGCTGCTGGCGGTGCGGCTCTCATCAGAGTAGCAGAAATATGCCACGAGATTGGTGCCCTTTTCTCCCTTGAACACGTCCACGGCTAGTTGGCGGACATCAGGCAGGTTGGACCGGACATGGTGCTCGACTTCACCTAATTCAACACGAAGGCCACGAATCTTGACTTGTGTGTCCTTGCGGCTGCTGAACTCGAGGAAGCCGTCTGCATTGTAGAAGCAGAGATCCCCTGATTTATAGAAGCGGTTCCAGTGGGAGTCGCTCGAGTTGGGTGCCCAGTCGGGCAGCTGGTACACCGTCGTCTCGGCAGTCTTTTCAGGGTTGGCGAGATACTCGCGTAAGAGCGTCGGGCCTTGCAAGACGACTTCGCCGAGCGTACCGGTAGGCGCCAGCTTGTGAGGATTGCCCGGCTCCACGACCCAGCAGAAAGAGCCGACGGGCTGACCGATCGTCAGGGGCGATTCGTCGGCACTCTTCCACTCGTGGAGGGTCGAGAAACAACAGGTTTCGGCAGGGCCCCAGCCGTTGACTAGACGCACGGATCCGAACCAAGTCTCAAACACGTCCCTGGGCACGGCTTCGCCAGCGAACAACAGTAGTTCCAGCGACGGAACCATGTCAGGCTTGAGGGTGCGAGCGAAGGCTGGGGTAAGGTATGACCATGTGACCTTGTTGTCACGGATGAAGTCGGTAAGACCATTCATGCGAATGGACTCTGAAGGGATGCTCAGGGTAGCGCCATGAATCAACGGGCCCACGATCTCACCAATGGATAGGTCGAAGACAAAGGCAGCGAATTGTAACATGTTGACCTCGGGTGTCAGGCGTAGTCGCTTGGCGATGGCGGTCTGACTCGTACAGACAGAGACATGCTCCATGACGAGGCCCTTTGGCGTGCCAGTGCTGCCGGAGGTGAAAAGAACGTAAGCAGCATCAGATGGCGACACATTGGGGAGCTCTTTGCTCGGGACCTCCAGGTTGTCCACGAACTCGGAAGTGATTTCGACCACTTGAGGCAAGAGATCACGGCAAATATGGGAGTTCTGAGGCGAGGTCAAGACAAGCTTGGCTCCGGTTTGCGACACAACCTGTTCCAATCGCTGGTGGGGATGTGAGGGATCGAGAGGCACCCAAGTTCCGCCGGCCTTGTTGATCGCGAGGATGGACACAAAGTGCCATGCCGATTTCTCGAAGCACACGTGAACAAGATCACGGGGCTGCAGGTTGTGGTCCGAGATCAGGACCGAAGCCAGTCGCTCAGCGGCATCGTTGAAGTCCTTGTACGTGAGCTTGGCGTCCCAGGCGTTGATGGCGATCGCATCAGCACGCAGTCTGGCCTGTTCGGCCACCATGTCATGGAAGGTCGAATTCACAATCTCGGGAATCTCAGCATTGCTCTTCTTGGCCTGTTCAAAGTCCCAATCGCCAGCGACGGTGACGCTTCCGACCTCACTCTCCGTCTGAAAAAGAAGAGAGTGGATGACATGCTCGGTCTGCTCCAGGATGGCGTTCATCTGTGGCTCAGCCACCAGCGAGGAGTCGCAGGTCAAGTTCAGCGCAATCTTGTCATCGTAAATGATTGTCTGCATGACCAGAGGATAGCTGAAGTAGCCCTCCAGGTTACTTTCGGTAAGGTCAGAGTCGATGTCAGGGGCCAACAACAGAGAATCCGAGTCGCTCCCCATCATCCCCATTCTCTGGAAAGGCTGGACAACGAGCAAGCTGCTGAAATCACAGGCATCCTGTATCTCGGCGTCCAGTTTCTGGATGTTTTGCAGACCGTATTGCTCATAAGCAATCATTTCAGTGGCCTGTGACTGGATAGCCTTCAAGAATGCAGCCACGTTTTGGGTACGATCGAGTTTGACACGCACGGGTATCGTGGCTACCACGGGGCCGGCCATTTCACCCAACCCTGGCACAGGGGCCTGTCGACCAGAAACAGACGTGCCAAATGTGACATCGTCTGTGTCGCAGTAGCGGGCTAGGACCATGGCCCAAGCCGCCCTGATCACCGAGGCCTTGGTGATAGACAGCTCAGGGGTGTCCGGAAGATCAATGATCTTGGTAATAATCTTCGTGGCACTGGCGCCCTTGCCCTGCTTGGATGTTGACGGGAAGCTGCACTTCCTGGCATCTCGCAGCTGTTCCAGCCAGTACTGCTGAGCAGCTTGGCCGTCCATGTCGCGGGTGTATTTGATAAAGCGGTCGAAAGGCTGCAGGTTCATGCTGTACGTCTCGGTATAAACGTCGACGAGGGTGCCGAGGATGAGGCGCTGTGCCCAGCCATCGAACACGGCGTGGTGGGCGGCAACAATGAAGTGATGAACGTCAGAGTTTTGCTCCTTGACCAGCGCATACCGGCTGAGACGCGAGCCCATTGTCATCTCAAACTGGTTCGCTTGGCGAATGACAGCTCCGAGACTCAGACCTTCCGTTTCCTCCCAGGTCACATCGTCCTTGACAGTGATCTGGATCGTTGTGTTGTTTGTGCGGAGGATGCGAACCCGAAGGTTGCTGCAGCGCCTGACAGTTTCCTCCCAGGCTGCCTTGAACTTGACAACGTCCACATGGCTTCCAAGTTTATAGACCCACTTGGAAATGTAGGAGCCTGGTTGTTTGACAGCGAGGGCCATGAGGCCTTCTTGCAAGGCTGTCACGGGCATGGCGTTCTCGATCACCTGCTCGTCTGACAAGCCACAAAGGTCGCGGACAGACTGCGACAAAGCTGCAGGCTTCAGGGCATCACTCAAGAGCTCGAATGGCTTCATGTCTTCTTTGGGACCGGTGCCTTTGGTCTCGACAGCGGACTCGGCCACGGCAGATAAACGAGGATCATCAAAGATGTCCTTGACCGACAATTGGATGCCGTACTCGCGAGCAGCTGTGACCAGATAAATAGCGCTGATCGAGTCGCCACCGATGCGAAGGAAGCTATCGTCACGACCAATGCTGTCCTTGGGTAGATTCAGGATCTCGGCCCAGATGGTCTGCAGACGCTCTTCCATCTCGGTCTCAGGGGCTCTCTTCTCAGCGTCGACTAGTGAGTATCCAGCCAATTCCTTCTGGGAAAGCTCGGCAGTCAACTGCTTGAGTGTCTTTCTGTCAAGCTTGTGCGACGTGCCGAACGGCATGAAGCACATTGGGATGAAGACGGTGGGCACCATATAACCAGGTAGGATGACCTGCAACTTGCCCACCATCTCGGTGATCTGTGCCTGAAGATCGGGCGTGAGTTCCATAAAGAGGTCGTCAGCTGTTGCGGACTGGCGCGTCTCGTCATTGTAGCAGAAATACGCCACCAAGGTCGCTCCGGCGTCCGATTTCAATACGTCGACAGCAACTTGACGGACTCCTGGCAGGTTCTCGTGGAGGTGGTATTCGACTTCGCCCAACTCCACACGAAGACCGCGGATCTTGGTCTGCGTATCTTTGCGAGACAGGTATTCAATAGTACCGTCTGGGTTGTATGAGCAAAGATCGCCCGAGAGATACATGCGATCCCAGCCCTCCTCGTTTCGTCGAGGTGCCCATTCAGGTGGTGCAATCACCGCAGCGCGGGTCTTTTCCTCGTCACCAAGATACTCCCTCATCAAGGTAGGGCCTTGGATGACGATTTCACCAATGGTGCCCACGGGGGCCAAACGCATCGGATTCTTGGGGTCCACGATCCAACAGTGGGCGCCAACGGGGCGACCAATGTTGGCGGGCGAGTCGTTCTTTGACTGGTACTCCCATAGAGCGGAGCACACAGTTGTCTCGCCAGGACCCCAAGCATTGACCAGTCGAACCTTGCCGAACCAGTTATCCAGGAGATCCTGGGCACTGGCCTCGCCACCGACAACCATGAACTCGACCTGCGGCATGTCCTCTGGACGCAGGGTGCGCGCAAAGGCAGGTGTGAAGAAGAGCCAGTTGATGTTGTTGGCGTTGACATAGTCGACTAGACCATTCATACGGGTATCTTCCGAGGGAACATGGATAGAAGCGCCCAGCATCATGGAGCCGATAGTGTCGCTGACGCTCATGTCGAATACATAAGACGCGAATTGGAGCATGCGTACCGACGGAGTCATGCGGAGCCTCTTCCACATGGCAACCTGGCTGGTCACGAGAGAACGGTGCTCGATAATGTATCCCTTCGGCACACCCGTGCTGCCGGAAGTAAACAAAATGTGGGATGCAGTCCGTGGCGATATGTCTGTAACGGGACCGCTCAGGCTCGTAGTTGGGTCTTGGGATAGTTCTTCATCGAGGGCAGAAGTCACCTGGACCACGGTGTCGATGAACTCGGAGCAGGCTTGCTGATATGTAGGCGAAGTGAGAACGACCTTGGCACCAGTGCGTTCAACGATGTAAGCTTGGCGAGACTGAGGGTGCGAGGGCTCCAGAGGCACCCAGGTTGCGCCAGCTTTGCCAATGGCTAGCAAGCAGACTGTGTGCCAAGCGGACTTTTCCATACACACCAAAACGCGATCCTCCTTCTGCACGTCGAGTTCCTTGACAAGGTAGTGGCTGAGGCGGTTGGCGGTGGCGTTGAGATCACCATAGGTGAAAAACTTATCCCAGCCATTGACAGCAACAGCATCAGGCTGGGAGGCCGCGTGGTCTTCAAAGAGCTCATGCCAGCAGCGGTTGATCACTTCGGGCGCTTCGCCTTGCCACTCAATAGCTTTCTGGAGATCCCAATTAGAGGCAATGGACAGATCCGCCAGAGGCTTGTTGTTCTCGGGGACAAGTTCCTGAATGACGTGGTCGAAATGTTGACACAGGGCTTCGAGGCGCGCGGCAGGGATGACAGCCTCGTCATAAGTGAATCCCAAGGTTGTCTCGTTCTCTGACACGTAAGACTGAATAACAAGGGGATAGTTGAAGTAGCCCTCAAACGTGTTGTCGCCAGACTCTTCCTTCTCGACAGGGAGCAGGACCGCATCAGGACTGTCACTCATGGCCGCGACAGGGGAGAAGGGCTGGACCACAAGCAAGCTGCTAAAGTTGCAAGCCTCTTGCGTCTCCGAGTTGATCTTGGCAATGTTGTGCAGACCAAACTGCTCATAGGCAATGCTTTCGGTAGCCTTGTTCTGCACACTCTGCAGGAGCTCGGGGATGGTCCTCTCCTCGAAACGAACGCGGACAGGCACGGTCGCAATGGCGGCACCAGGCATATCGCTCAACCCCGGGACAGGCGCTTGACGACCGGACATGGTCATACCAAACGACACATCATCTGTATCGCAATAGCGAGCCAGGATAATGGCCCACGCAGCGCGGACAATGGTAGCCTTTGTAATGGACGCATCCGTTGACTTAGGGAACAAAATATCCCTATGGACAGTCCGCGTTATGCTCTTGGCTGGCTTCGTGGTTGGAGGGAAACTAGCTTGAGTAGCGCCAGCCAGTTGCGTCTTCCAGAACTCGCGGGCAGCCGTCTCGTCCATCTCGCGTGTGTATTTGACAAAATTGGCGTAGGGGTAGAGGGGCGCCATGGGAGTTCCGAGGTAAGCAGACATCAGCGTCCTGACCACAAGGCTCATGGTCCATCCATCGTAGATGGTGTGATGCATGGCCAGCATGAAATACTGCTTGCCCCTGTCTTGGACGATGGCGTATCTCGCGAGGCGCGAGCCGTATACCATCGGGGTAGAGTTGATATCATCCTGGAATGACTTGACGCTCAGGCTGTGGGTAGGCTCCCATGCGTCGTCGTTGCCAACAAGGACCTGCAGAGTGGCCCCCTGGAAGTTGACAATCCTGGTACGGAGGTTCGTGCAAAGCTCGACAGTGCGCTCCCATGCGGCACGGAAGCGAGCCAGGTCCACTGTATCAGCAATGCGGAACATGACCTGGGCAGTGTAAGAGCCTGACTGCTTGACGGCCAGCGCCATCAGGCCCTCTTGGAGTGCTGTGGCAGGGAATGCGTCGTCAATAGCCTGGTTGTCCTGAAGGTCGCATTGCTTCCTGATCCGCACCAAGGCCTCTTCTTTGGAGACGTGCAGCATGCTGAAGGGTGGCGCTTCATAGGTCTTGACAGCGCCAGCACCCGTAGCCTTGATAGCCATGCTGGAGAGGCGGGGGTTGGCAAAGATCTCAGCAACACTGAGACTGATGTTCTCCTTCTGAGCCAGGGAAACAAGTCGAATTGCAGACATGGAGTCGCCACCAATCTGCAGGAAACTGTCGTTCTTGCTGATGCTCCCTGGCTCAACCTTGATCACCTGCGCCCATAGCTCGCGCAACTTGAATTCCATTTCCGTGGTAGGCTCAATGCGCTCGTCGGTCGACAAGGAGAACAGTGAAAGTTGTTCTTGCGTCAGGCTGGCGGCGAGCTGACGAAGAACAGCCCTATCAAGCTTGAGTGACGTGTTGAAGGGCATCTTGCGTAATGGCAGAAGCAGCGACGGTACCATGTAGGTAGGTAGGACATTCTCGAGGTCCTCAATCAGGCTACCAAAGATCCTTTTGAGATTGGCACTCAATGGGATCGTGTTGTCGGGCACGTGGATTTCACCCCCCTCGCCTTCTTCGACAGGCACATTGAAGCTCATAAAGCCCACAAGTATGTCCCGACCACCAATGTTGACCACATCAGCTGCAGCGTATTCGGTGTTGGCGAGTGAAAGCTGGATGTTGTACTCGATCTCACCAAGCTCAATACGATACCCGCGAAGCTTGACTTGGGTATCGCGACGGCCAAGGTATTCGATGGTGCCATCAGCATTGTAGCGGGCGAGGTCACCCGACTTGTGGAACTTGATCGGGCTGCTGGTCTCGACAGCAGGGAGGAAATCGACATGGCGGATAAAGGAGGCGTTGGTCCTCTCCGGATCATTGAGATAGCCGCGAGCCATGTTCCTCTGGATAAGGATCTCGCCAACGCATCCAATGGGCGTCAGCTTGTTATAGTCATCCGTCTCCACGATCCACATGTTCCCCGTGAACGCCGTTCCGACGTTGGTTGGTTGCTCGTTTGGTGACTCGTACTCATGCGAGCCGATGAAGATTGACACCTCGGAAGGACCGTAGGCGTTGATGACGCGCGCACGAGGCTGCCATGTCTGAAGAGCGTCTTTTGTCGGGGCCTCACCCACCAACATGAGCATGTCGATAGTGGGAACCTCGGTTGGATCAATAGTCTTGAGGAATGACGAGGTCAGCATCGCCGTGTTTACGTTGGCCTCGTTGATAAAGCCAGTGAGGCCCTCGAGTCGTTGCTGGTCGGTAGGTGTGCATATGGTACCGCCAAAGACCAAGGTTTCGAGCATCTCGGATAAGCTAACGTCGAAGACGTAACTAGAGAATTGCAGCACACGGCTGGAAGGGCTCATGTGGTAGGCGCGTCCATAGCCAAGGACGCTGCCGCAAAGAGCGGAATGCTCGACAACAATAGCCTTTGGCTTGCCCGTGGAGCCGGAGGTGAAGAGTACATAGGCCGCGTTGGACGACGCAACCTTTGCTGGCGGCTGGGCGAGCTCATCTATTGTCTGAGCAATGCGGGAGATTAGGTCCGAATCCAGTACCACAAGATGAGATACTAGATCGGAACATTTCTCGGCTGTAGTGGGAGAGACCAGCAAGACCTCGGCCTTGGTCTCGCCAACGATCTGCTGCCGACGACCCTTGGGGTGCGAGGGGTCGAGGGGGACAAATATGCCACCGGCCTTGAGGATGGCAAGCACCGCTACTATCGTCCATCTGCTCTTTTCGAAGCAATAGGGGACCATCGTCTCGACCTTGACACCCATCTGCGCAAGATAGATAGCCAACTGAGTGGACAGTCGATCAAGCTCGGCATATGTGAAGGACCCTTCGCTGGAGAAGACAGCCTGGTGGTGAGGTTGCTCGGCCGCCTTCTTCGAAATCAGATCATGGATACAAGCGTCAACAACTTCTGGCACATCCCTGTTGAAGCTCATGGCGCGCTCCAGATCCCAGGGACCAGCCACGGTGACAAAATGGAGCGGCTGATCTGTCTGGGCGATGAGTTGCGAGACGACGTGGTTGAATTGGCGACTAAGGGCATCTATTTGCGCCTCGGTGATAACATCGGTTCGGTAAGAGCACAAAAGCTCGACACCCTCGTCGTAGACCAGTGCGTCGATGACGAGGGGATATGTAAAGTATCCCTCGAGTGAGGACTCGATGGACAGCTTCTCAATGTCCGACGTCAGGACAGCGTCCGGGTTGACATCGGTATCCAGCTTCTGCATGGGCTGGATGACGAGCAACGAGGAAAAGTCGCAGACCTCCCTCGCTGTCTCGCTGATTTGCATGATGCGCCTGACACCAAACTGCTCATGGGGAATCATGTCAGACGCTTGTTTCTGGATAGCCTTGAGGAAGCTCGAGATCGTTTTCGTTTGATCCAAGCGAACGCGAACAGGGACAGTGGCGACGGCCGGGCCAACGACGGTCTCGAGCCCGGGAACAGGGGCTTGTCGACCGGAGACTGTAGTGCCAAAAGTTACGTCGTCTTGGTCTGAGTAGCGTCCAAGCAGAATGGCCCAAGCAGCGCGGATGACGGAAGCCTTAGTGATAGAATTGTTGCCACGCTTCGGGAAGTTGATGTCGCGTCGCAGAATGCTAACCTTCTTCTCTCCTTGACCGGGCACTGGGTTGGTAGGAGGGAAGGTTGCCTGCTTAGCGCCCTCGAGCTGGGCGGCCCAGAACTCGCGAGCGGCGTCCTGATCCTGGTTGACGACGTACTCGATAAAGGAGGCATATGGCTGTAGTTCAATGGTTTCCTCACCAGCATAGGCGCTCTCGAGGGTCGACATGTTGACAACCAGCGAGAAACCATCAGACACAGCGTGATGAAGAACGAGGACGAAGTAGTACTCGCCGGATTGGTCGTGGAAGAGGGCGTATCTGCACAGCGGGGTGCCATAACGCATCTCAAGGCTCTCCGTCTTTTTCAGGTAGGACTTCACGTCCATGCCCTCAGTGGCCTCCCACCTAAAGTCAGGCTTAAGGAGGACTTGGTAGAAAGAGCCGCCAACGTCCACAATGCGGGTACGCAGGTTGCCACAGATCTCAACAGTGCGCTTCCAAGCCTTCTTGAAGCGAGAAGGATCAATGTTGGAGCCTAGCTTGTAAACGTGCTTGCCAATGTACGAGCCGGGATCCTTGACAGCGAGCGCCATCAAGCCTTCCTGGACAGACGTGCACGGGTAAGCGTCCTCGATTTGCTGGCCGGGTTCAAGCATGCACTGTTTGCGGACTTCATCGCCCACGACGAGCTCGCGGTGCTTGTCGGCAACAAGCTCGAAAGGAGAGACTTGATAGTCCTCGTAGTCTGTGCCCGTAGCTTTGGTCGCGACAGCTGAGAGGCGGGGGTCGCTAAAGATATCTTGCACGGTGATAGCAAGTCCTTGCTTACGGCCCTCGGAGACAAGTGACATGGCGGTAATAGAGTCTCCGCCGAGACCCATGAAGCTGTCGTCACGACCAATGGACTCGGTGGGTAGTTGAAGGATCTTGGACCAGAGGATTTGCATCTGCTTCTCAGCCTTTGTCTCGGGGGCACGCTTCTTGCCGCTGATGAGAGCATATTGATGCAGCTCTTCCTTGGAGAGCGTCTTGATATGCTGTCCCAAAGCCTTCCGATCGAGCTTGGCAGAGGTGTTGAAGGGCATGTAGTTACACGGGACAAAGAGGGACGGAACCATGTAGCTTGGCAGGGCCACCTTCAGCTCACCCACCATCGTGACCAATTGACCCTCGAGTTCGGGGGTGATTGATCCAAACATATCCCTCATGGCGGGATCGAGGTCAACTCCGGCAGTCCTGTTGTCCTCGTTGAAGGAAAAGTAAGTGACGAGGTTGGTGCCGGTCTCGTTGCGTAGCACATCGACAATGACAGTCTCGACCCCAGGCAGGGTGCGCAGGACGTTGTGTTCAACTTCACCGAGCTCGACACGCAGACCTCGGATCTTGACCTGCGTATCCTTACGGCTGGCATATTCCAGCGTGCCATCAGCGTTGAAGTAGCAAAGATCACCCGACCGGTAGAAACGACGGAAGCCCCATTCGTCTTGTCGAGGTGCCCAGGCAGGGAGGTCATTCTTGTAGAAATCGGCCGTCTTGTCGGGCGCGGCGAGATACTCGCGAGATGTTGTTGGGCCCTGGATCACGACCTCTCCAATCGTGCCGATAGGCGCCAGCTTGTGGTAGTCGTCGGGGTCAACAATGTATAGATAGCTGCCGATGGGTGTGCCGATTGTGCTGGATGATTCGTGAGGCGATGTGTACTCGTGCAGCGATGAGAAGATACAGGTCTCCGCAGGGCCCCATCCATTGAAGAATCGAACCTTTCCAAACCAGCTGTCGAACACATCACGAGACACGGCCTCGCCGGCTAGCACGAGCTTCTGAACGCATGGTACTTCTGTTGGTTTGATCGTTCTTGCAAGTGCCGGCGTGAGTATAAGGGTATTGATCTTGTGGTCACGGATGAAGCCACGAATATCGTTGCTGCGCACCTCGTCGGACGGGACGAACAACGTTGCGCCTGTTGTCAGTGCTGGAAACATCTCCACAATCGACATGTCAAAGACATTGGAGGCAAATTGCAGGAAAGTCGAGTTGGCATCGCAGCCGAGCCTCGGAATGATGTTGGCCATGGCCGTGCTCAGATTACGATGCTCCATCACGAAGCCCTTGGGTACACCAGTAGAACCAGACGTGAACAGAATGTATGCCACGTCCTCAGGGGTGACAGCCGTCTCGGGGTTCTCCCCAGGCCGGTTCAAGTCGCCGACGAGAGATGCATTGACAACGACCACGTTTGGAACCAGCTTCTCAAAGGCGGCCGCGTGTAGATGAGAGGACAAGGCCACCTTGGCTTGGGTCTGGGACGTAATCTGCTCCTTACGGTGCTGAGGGTGTCTCGGGTCGATTGGGGCCCACGCAGCTCCGGCTTTGTTGACGGCGAGCAATGCAACGATGTACCAGACAGACTTCTCGAAGAGTAGATGCACAATATCGCCCACCTTGACGTTGTGCTTGTTGATGAGGTAATTTGCGAGTCGGTTGGCAGCATTGTTGAGCTGTCTGTAGGTCAACTGGGCATCCCAGCCGTGGACAGCAATGGTGTCAGGGCGCTCTTCTGCTTGACGAGCCACGAAATTATGAATGCAGTCTTCGACAATGGTGGGATCGCTGCCGCGGTACTGCATGGCACGTTCGACATCGTAGTCAGATGTCATGACCAGGTCGCGCAGTGGCGTGTTGTCCTGCTTCAGCAGACTGTTGACAATCTTCTCATATTGATGAGCCATGGCCTGCATCTGTGGCTCCTTGAGAATCGAAGCATCCCAGATGAGGAAGAGTTCGAGCTTGTTGTCTGCGAGCGCTCCCTGCATGACCAATGGGTAGGAGAAGAAGCCTTGCATCGACTCTTCGATGGAGCTGCTGTCAGATCGCCCAGGCAGCAACAGATCATTGTCAGTGCTGCTGCTGAGTCCCATTTGCTGCAACGGTTGGATGACCATTAGAGAAGTGAAGTCACACGCTTCCTTGCAATCTGGTCCAAGCCTGGCAATGTTCTGCAGTCCAAGTTGCTCGTGGGCAATCATGGCCGAGGCTTGATTCTGAACGTCCTGGAGGAAGTTCTTGACAGTCTGGTTCGGGTTGAAGCGCATGCGAATAGGGATTGTCGCAATCATGGCGCCAGGCATGGCACCCAGGCCGGGCACAGGTGCGTTACGCCCAGATACCGTGGCGCCAAAGGTAACATCGTCAGTATCGCTGTACTTGGCCAGGACAATAGCCCAGGCAGCGCGGAGGATCGATGCCTTTGTGATCGAAGTGCCTGTGGACTCTGGCAGCTGGATCATCTTGGTCAGGTAGCGTGTGGCACCATCCTTGGCTGCGCTGCGACGGGGCGGGAATGAAGTTCGCTGGGCCCCGCGAAGCTGTTGCTTCCAGTAGTCGCCAGCCTTCTCCAGATCGATCTTGATGGTGTAGGCAATGAAGCCCGAATAAGGCCTCAGTGGTGGGAGCTCGGCATCACCATACACCTGGTACACGGTCTCGAGGACGATGCGCATGCTCCATCCATCGAAAACGGTGTGGTGACTGAGCCAGAGGAAAGAGTAGCTCCCATCCTTTTCAAATCCGATGCTGAAGCGGTTGAGACGGGTCGCAAAGGTCATGCGGGCGTTGGATGCGTCCACGAGCAGCTCATCAAGAGATTTGTGTTCATTGTTGTCGTCCCACATGAAGTCATTTCCAATCACAGCTTGGACTGGCACGTCATCCATCTCAACAATGCGCGTGCGGAGGTTGGCGCAAAGTTCGACAGTGCGCTCCCAGGCGGCCTTGAAGCGCTCAATATCAACGGCCGGGTTGAGGCGGAAGGCATGTTTGGCGATGTATGAACCAGGCTGTTTGACAGCCAAGGCGATCAACCCGGTCTGAAGAGGCGCACATGGGTAGGCATCCTCGACATGCTGGCTGTCCTCGAGATCGCAGAGAGCAGCGATCACATTCTTGATGTCTTCGGGATCGCCTTCGAGGAGCTCAAACGGACCAACATTGTAGGAGGGGCCGTCCTCAGCATTGGTGGCCGAAGCAGCCAACGATGACAAACGAGCGTCTTCAAATATGTTGGCGACCGTGATACCAATGCCAGCGTTCTGCGCGGCGGAGACAAGCTTGATAGCGGTGATCGAGTCACCACCAATTTGTAGGAAGCTGTCACTCTTGCCAATCTCCTCTTCAGAAATGCTTAGGATCTGAGCCCAGACCTTGCGGAGGGCAAATTCTATGTCGGTTGTCGGCTCAATCTTTTGGCGGCTGACGCCTGCGTAGGTAGCTAGCTCCTCGGACGAAAGACCCTGGGCAGTCTCGCGAAGCAGCTTGCGATCCATCTTCATCGCGCTGACAAAAGGCATGGCACTAACGGGCAGGAATAGAGTGGGCACCATGAACGCAGGGAGGATGGTCCTGAGCTCCTCGGAGACTGCCATGATGGTTTGCTGCAGGTCATCGTCCATGGTAATGAAAAAGTCATCGCCCTCAACCTTCTTGTTGGCGAAGCTGATGAAGGCAGTCAGGGTCTCGCGTGATTCAGAGCGGAGCACGTCGATAGCCACATGCTCGACAGCTTCGGACACTCTCTTGACAGCATACTCAATCTCGCCAGGCTCCATGCGTTGACCGCGAATCTTGATTTGTGCGTCCTTTCGTCCAAGGTACTCGAGGGTGCCGCCAGGCTGATAGCGGACGAGGTCGCCCGTCTTGTAGAAACGGGACGATTGAGGAGTAGGGAGCCAGTCGACCTTGTCGAGGAATGATTGTGCTGTGAGCTCCTCATTGTTTGCGTAGCCGCGTGCGATGGCATAACCTTGCACGACAAGCTCACCAACACAGCCGACGGGCGCGATGCGGTTGTGATTGTCAGGTTCTACAATCCAGGTGGCGTTGTTGGCACCACGACCAATTGTTCCTGGGGCTTCGGTCTTTGACTGGAAGTCGTGTGTGCAGCAGTAGATACATGCTTCAGCTGGTCCGTAACCGTTGATGAGCTCCACGTGGTCGAACCACATGGCCAAGGTGTCCTTGGTGGGTGCCTCGCCACCAACAATCAGCTTTTTCAGTCCAGGGACACTAGCCGGAGAGATGGTTCGTGCAAACGAGGGCGTCAACATGGCTGTGTTGACCTTGGCCTTGTTGATAAAGTCAACAGTACCCTGAAGACGCTCAGTCTCATTGGGCACACAGACTGTGCCTCCGTGGACGAGCGTGCTGAAGATTTCACCCAAGCTGACGTCGAAAACGTAGTTGGAAAACTGCAGCACGCGAGAGGAGTCATCCAGCCTATATGTCTTGCCGTGACCCATGACACTGCTGGAGCTGAGGGCTTGGTGCTCCATGACCACACCCTTGGGCTTGCCGGTGGAACCAGAAGTGAAGAGAATGTAAGCAGCAGAGTCGGGGCCAACGTGTGGCAGAACTGAGGATGAGCTTTTGAACGAAGTAAAAGATTCGGCACTGAGCTCAATGACGTTGTCCACCAGGCCCTTACAAGACTCCGCGGTGGAGGGTGATGCGATCATAAAGTCAGCCCCTACCTCGTAGGCCAGGTCCTGACGACGGCCAACTGGGTGTTGAGGATCGAGGGGAACAAATGCGCCGCCCGCTTTCATGATGGCGATCATCGCGACGATAGCCCAGACAGACTTCTCGTAGCAGATGGGGACAGCCATCTCAACTTCCAAGCCAAGACTGACCAAGTGCGCAGCCAGTTGTGAGGAATATTTGTCCAGCTCGGCAAAGGTGAGTGTTACCTCTGAAGAGAAAATGGCCTCATGGTCAGGCGAAGACGCAGCTTTCTCGGCGATGAGTTCATGGCTCAGAGAATCCACCAGAGTGGGATTTTGGTTCCACGCCATGGCTTTCTCCAAGTCCCAAGGACCAGATACAGAGATGTCCTGAACAGAAGCGCTGGCCCCCGTGACAAGCTGGTTGATGACATGACTCAGCTGTTGCGAAATGGCTTCCAGACGAGCTTCTTCGACCACATTGGCATGATAGCTGTAGTACAAATCAACGTGGTCATCAGCGACTTGCGCCTGTACCACGAGAGGATACGAGAAATAGCCTCCAAGAGCCTCGCCGACCTCATACTTGTCCGCATGGGGAGGTGCGACAATAGACTCCTTGTTCTCTTCAAAGAATTGTTGAGCGGGCTGGATTAGCAACAGACTAGAAAAGTCACATGCTTCCTTGGCTTCTGGTGAGAGCTTTGAGATGTTTTGCAAGCCAAACTGCTCGAATTGAACCATGTCGAGGGCCTGTGTCTGGATCCCCTGAAGGTAAGACTCGACCGACTGCTGCCCGTCGAGTTGAACACGAACAGGGACTGTGGCGAGCACAGGGCCGGGAATTGTCTCCATGCCTGGCACAGGAGCCTGGCGACCCGACACGGTAGCACCAAACGTAACATCATTGGTGTCAGAATGGCGAGCTAGGACAAGTGCCCAGGCCGCCCTGATGACAGAGGCCTTGGTCACAGAGGACTTCTCAGACTCGGGGAAGGCGATCGTCTTGCGAAGCAATTTGTTCTCGTTGGTGGCAATGTTGTGGACTGTAGGAGGGAATGAAGCCCTCTTGGCGTCCTCAAGCTGCGCCCTCCAATAGCTGCTGGCCTCGTCGTGGTCAATGCTGGTGACAAACTTGATGAAGCTGGCGAAAGGACGCAGGGTCGGCATTTCCATCTCCTGGTACGCCGATGTCAGAGCATCAAGGACGATGCGAATGCACCAGCCGTCAAACGTGGCGTGGTGCACAGTCCACACCAGGAACGTGTTCTCATCATCTTCTTGAACAAGTGCGAAGCGGCTGAGAGGAGTTCCATACCCCATTTTGATCTTGGATGAGGCTTGGACGGTGGTGCTGAGGTCCAGACCGGTGGTATCCTCCCATTCCACCTTGCCGTTCAGGGTAACCTGGTACGAAGTGCCGTCGATGGAGATAATCCTGGTACGCAGATTGGTACAATTTTGCACAGTGACCTCCCAAGCAGCTTTGAAGCGGCCAATGTCGATGTGAGGCGAAACCTGAAGAACTTGCTTGGCAATGTAGGAACCGGGCTGCTTGACCGCGAGGGCGAGGAGACCTTCCTGCAACTTGGTGCAAGGGTAGATATCCTCGATGACATCGCCACCCTGAAGCATGCATTGCTTACGGGCTTCAACCTGGATGATATCGAGCTGGTCTTGGGGTAGCAGACTGAATGGTTCCACCTCATATGATTCGGTCTCCTCTGCCGAAGTGGCTGCGGCAGCCATGGACGAAAGTCGAGGGTCTTGGAAAATAAGATCAACACTCAGGACAATCCCCTTCTCGTGAGCCGCAGAGACGAGGCGGATGGCGCTGATGGAGTCGCCGCCGGCACGCAAAAAGTTGTCGCTGCGGCCGATATCCTCAGCCTTGATGTTCAGCACCTGCGCCCACAGGTCGCGCAGCTTGAACTCCAGATCCGTGGCAGGGGGCTCGGATTCGCCGCCTCCGGGAGAGAACTTGAGCTTGTCTTTTGTGGGTGCAGCATGGGCAATGCTGCAAAGTTGTCGACGATTGATCTTTCCAGACGTCGACCTTGCGGGCGTGCCCTCAAAGATGAGATACATGCCAGGCATCATGTACGCCGCCAAGGACATGCCCAATGAGTTATCAAGGTGAGAGATGAGTTTTCGCATCTCATCAGTCACGTCCTCGGCCAGCTTGACTTCAGGAGCCTCTGAGCTGGGCCCACTGGTGTACCAGAGCAGTGCAGCCATGACATCGTCACCACTCTCAGTTTTGACAATGTCGGTGATGGCTGCCATGTTTTCGGGAAGGAATTGTTCGATGCGCGACTCGATCTCTCCCAGCTCGATACGCTGGCCATGTAACTTGACTTGTGTATCCTTGCGGCCCATGTAGTCAAAGGTACCATCGTCGTTACGGCGGACCAAGTCACCGGTGCAGTACGCTTTGCGAGGCATGTCACCTGGCAACCAGTCGACGTCGTGTAGCCAGGCAGCGTTAGCGCTCTCATCGGCATTGATGTAGCCACGGGCGAGGAGGGGGCCCTGGATCATGAGCTCGCCGACACAACCCACGGGCACGAGCTCGCGTGGGTTTTCTGGATCAACTACCCAAAAGGCAGAGGACAAGGGGGTACCGATATTACTAGGCTTTCCAACCTTGCCGACGTTTGGACGCCAAGCACAGATAGAAGCCTCCGCGGGGCCATAGAGACCATGAAGTTCTGCATGATCCTGCCAAAGGTCAATGACCTTCTTTGTGACAACCTCGCCGCCAAGACCGAGCTTCTTCATAGAGGGTGTCTCAATCGGGTTGATAAGACTGGCCACTGTGGGGGTCAAGAAGGCCCAGTTAGCCTTCATGCGGTTGATGGCGCCAGCTATATCGTTGTAACGCTCATAATCCGACGGGATGCAAATGCAGGCACCGCGCGACAAGGTCACGAGTACGTCCATGATACCGACATCAAATGTGTAGTTGGAGTAAGCAAAGACGCGGGTACCGGGGCCAATGCCCTGGCAGACACCATAGCCGTCGGATGAAGACGCAATGGCGCCGTGTTCGTGGATCATGCCCTTGGGCTTGCCCGTAGATCCAGAAGTGAAGATGACAAAGGACGGGTCGCTGGGCTCGGTGATGGGTGCAATAGAAGAACGAGGAACGGGCAAACTAGCCAGGTACCCGACATCAACCTCCAGGGTGCTGATGCCCATATCCTTGATAGATTCGTGTGTCGAAGGCGCACACAGGATCAGCTCCGCCTTGGTGTCCTCGATGATGCCTTGAAGGCGTGCTGTAGGCGCCTTGGGGTCGAGAGGCACAAAGGCACCACCTGCGATCTGAATGGCAATCATCGAAACAACGGCCCAGGTGGACTTGGGGAAGCAGACAGGGACAATATCGCCGGGTCCAATACCCTGCTGCTGCAGCTTCGCCGCAAGTCGTGAAGCATATTTGCCCAGGTCATCATAGGAAATGTCACCATCCCACGAAACAACAGCGGGGGCATCCGGTTGGAGACGAACGTGCTCTTCAATCATCCAGTGGATACAAGAGTTGCTGGGGCCCTTGAGTTTCGTGCTGCGAAGGGCATGCTTCTTCTCCCACGGGCCGATGAGGGACAGATCGTTGACGAGATTGGCCCTCTTGGCAAACAACTGCTGCATAACATGGTCAAGCTGGTTGGCGATAGCTTGAACCTCTTTCGTGGGCATGACGTTCTTGTCGTGGAAGAAGCGAATCTCCACGTGGTCGTCATACATGAGCGAGAGGAGCACAAGAGGATAGTTGAAGTATTTGTTCATCTCCTGCTCGGTCATCTCAGTGCCATCTTGGCCGTCCATGATGACAGCGTCTGACATGTTCTCCAGGTATTGTCGGGGTTGGATGACCAGTAGTGTCGTAAAGTCACAGCATTCGCGAGCTGACTTGCTGATCTTGGCGATATTCTGCAGACCGAGCTGCTCGTAAGCGACCATCTCGGAAGCCTGGGTTTGGACGCCTTGGAGCAGCTCGTCAACAGGAGCATCGCGCTTCAGCTGGATGCGGACAGGGACAGTTGCAATGACTGGACCGGGCATGTCTTGAAGCCCTTCGACTGCCGCATTACGGCCCGACACGGTGGCACCAAAGGTGACATCGTCAGTGTTGCAATGGCGAGCGAGAACGACGGACCACGCTGCGCGCAGGATGGTGGCCTTTGTGATCGAGCCCTCCATTCGCGAAGGTGCCGGGATCTTCTTGTTGACAACTCGATAATCGACGTCTTTCTTGCCACCGGTTGTGGGCGGATAGGAGGGCTTCGAACCGCCTTCAAGTTGCTCTTTCCAGAAGGTGTTTGCCGCATCTTCATCAATGGAGAAGGCGTATTTGATGAATCCGGCGTAAGGCGAGAGCTCTGGAAGATCCTGTTCGTAGTAGGCTTGGTGCAGTGTCTTCAAAGCAATCTGGACACACCAGCCATCGACGATAGAGTGGTGAGTGATCCAAACGAAGTAGTTCTCGCCGGTTGGGGGTGTCACGATGGCATAGCGGCACAGCCTGGATCCGTAAGCCATTTTATAGGTCTGGGAAACCTTGATGAATGCGTCGAGGTCCATCCCGCACGTGTCTTCCCAAGAGACTTCATCCTTGACCAGCACTTGAACAGAGTGCTTCTTGGAAGGAATAATGCGAGTGCGCAGGTTACCACACGCTCGGACAGTACGCTCCCAAGCCTTCATCCAGCGCTGAATGTCCATGTGGCCAGGGATCTGGAAGAAGTATTTTGTGATGTAGGACCCTGGCTGCTTGACGGCAACAGCCATGAGACCCTCTTGGAGAGGTGAGCATGGGTAGGCGTCTTCAATCTCGGCCTCCTTGGGCAGTCCGCACTGGGACCGCAGCGAGTCGCCAAAGACCACTTTGCGATCATCCTCGGACAGCAAGTCAAATGGTCGAACTCTGGAGTCGTCAGCAGAAGGCAAAGGGGCCTCCGTCGCGGCTGCTGCCACGGCTGATAGACGAGGATCGCGGAAAATGTCGTTGACCTTGACCACGAGACCCCGGTTGCGTGCGGCGGTCATTAAGTGAATTGCAGCAATAGAATCACCGCCGATGCCAAGGAACGAGTCATCGCGACCGATTGATTCGGGTGACACGCGGAGGACGCCGGCCCAGATCTTCTGCATGCGACGCTCCATTTCCGACTCGGGCGCCTTCTTCTCGGAGTTCTGAAGGCCATAGGCGTTCAATTGCTCCTGCGTCAGTTCCGCGGTCTTGCTGCGGAGGGTCTTGCGATCCAACTTGGTAGATGTGATAAAGGGCATCCACTTGCAAGGAACAAACAATGCGGGAATCATATACCGAGGCAGGTTCACGCTGAGGACAGCGACGAGAGCACTGACGCGGGACTGGAGGTCACCTTCGAGTGGCATGAACATGTCATCCCCAGCGTCGGCTTGGCCAGCGGTGCGAGAGTCGTTGTTGAAGGCGAAGTACGCTACAAGGGTTGACCCCTTGTCGTTCTTCAGCACGTCAACAGCCACCTGTTTGGCGCCCCCCAAAGTTGTTTGGATGTGATGTTCGACCTCGCCAAGCTCGATACGAAGACCTCGAATTTTGACCTGCGTGTCCTTGCGTGAACCAAAGCGGATGGTACCGTCAGGGTTGTAGCTACATAGATCGCCAGACTTAAAGAACCTATTCCAGGGGCGAGTATCGCGCTCGGGGGCCCAGTCAGGTAAGTCAGTCATAGTGACGGCTTCCGTTCGTTCGCGGTCAGCGAGGTATTCGCGAAGGATGTTGGGCCCCTGAATGACAACTTCGCCCTCAGTGCCGATGGGCGCAAGCTTGGTAGGGTCGTCGGGATCAACAATCCAGCAGTAGCCACCGATCGGCCGGCCGACGGTAAGGGGTGATTCGTCAGCTGATGTCCACTCGTGTAGTGTAGCGAAGACACAAGTCTCAGCCGGACCCCAACCGTTGAACATGCGAACACCATGTCCGAACCACTGGTCAAAGACATCCTTTGGCACGGCCTCGCCCGCAAACACCAAAAGGTTGACCTGGGGCACGTCGGCGGGCTTGATGGTACGTGCAAACGCGGGCGTCATGTAAAGGGCATTGATATCCATCTCGTTGATGAATTCAATGAGTCCGTTCATCCTGGTGTCTTCGTTGGGCACGCAGACAGTACCGCCGTACATGAGGGGAGCAAAGTCTTCGCCAATGGTCATGTCAAAGACATAGGACGCAAAGTCCAGGACATTGACCTTGGGCGAGAGACCAATGCGGGCATTAGCATGCCTCATGGACGTGCAGACGCTGATATGCTCCATAACGAGACCCTTGGGGGTACCGGTACTGCCAGAAGTGAAGAGAACGTAAGCTGCGTGGCGAGGTGTGATTTCAACATCGGGACCCTTGTCGGTGTCCATACCAGACTCGACGAGCTGCGAATCCAGGGCCTCATCAACACCAATAACAGTGAAGAACAGCTTCTTGCACTTGTCGACGTGGTTCACTGAGGCCAGGCAGATCTTCGCCTTGGTCTGGTCAGCAACCTGTTTGTGACGCTGTGAAGGCTGCGAGGGCTCGAGAGGCACCCAAGCTGATCCAGTCTTGTTGGTAGCCAATGTGGCGACGTAGAACCAAGCCGAATGGTCAAAGCAGACGTGAATCAGGTCGCCGCTCTTGACGCCGTAGTCGTTGACAAGGTGGTTGGCGAGTCGGTTGGCGTGCTGGATCAAGTCCCGGTAGGTGAGACGGTAGTCCCATCCACGAACAGCAATAGCATCGGGCCTGATATTAGCTTGCTCCTCGATGACATCGTGGAGACAGGTGTGCCAGATGTCAGGCTTTTCGGCGTTCCACCGGACAGCCTGCAGTCTGTCCCATTGGGAAGCGACGTCTATCGCGCCGAGTGGTTTCGGTCGAGGAGACAGTAACTGGTGAACAACACCTTCAAACTGGTACGAGAGGGCGGACAGCTGCTCATGGGTGGTCACGTTGGCATCATAGGTGAGGGCCAGCTCGACCTGATCCTCGAGAAGAATGCACTGGAGGACAAGAGGGTAGCTGAAGTAGCCCGACATGGCCTCCTCAGGCTTGAACTTGCCTTCGTCGACGGTGAAGAGCTCCGCCTCGCTCCCTGCAGAAGCCAGACCCATCTGCTGGAAGGGCTGCACGACGACCAAGGAGGAGAAGCGAGTGGCCTCTGCGATATCCGGATGGATCTTGGAGATGTTCTGAAGACCGAACTGCTCAAACTCGACCATCTCAGACGCCTGCATCTGGATCGATTGCAAGAAGTCTGGTACAAGCGTGTTCCTGTCCATCCGGATGCGAACAGGGACAGTGGCAATGGTCGGGCCTGTCATCTCCGTGAGACCGGGAACAGATGCATTTCGGCCTGACACAGTGGCACCAAAGGTCACATCGGTCGAGTCACTGTATCTCCCAAGGACAATGGCCCATGCAGCACGCAAGATAGTCGCGCGGGTGATCGAGGAGTTGCCCATGTAGTTGAAGTCAAACTTGCGACTCAGGATGCGTGTCTTGGATTTGTTCTCGGCAACGGGAGCCTTCAAAGGTGGGAACGTGGCCCTTCGAGCGCCCGTGAGTTGCTTCTTCCAGAAGTCGGCGGCAGCACCCTGATCAATGCGGTGCACATACTTGACGAACGAGGCATATCGGTTGAAATCGTAAACCTCCTCGCCCGCGTAACCCTGGCGAAGAGCGTTGAAAATCAGACCCAGAGTCCAGCCGTCGAAGATAGCGTGATGGATGATGATGCCAAAATAGTAGGAGCCATCATCCTCTTTGAAGAGTGCGTAACGGCACAGGGGAGAGCCCAAAGTGATATCGGTCGCGGCGGCCTCAGCCATCAGCGATCGCATGTCGTGAGCACGAGTACTCTCCCAAGATGAGTACTTGATGACAGTTTGCAGGATCTGGTCCCCGACACGGACAATACGGGTGCGCAAGTTTGTGCTTATCTCAACGACGTGCTCCCATGCCTGCTTGAATCTGGCAATGTCTACATCGCTTGAGAGGCGGTAAACTTCCTTGGCCAAGTACGATCCGGGTTGTTTGATAGCGAGAGCCATCAGACCCTCCTGGAGACTTGTGCAGGGGAAGATGTCCTCAATGGCGTCCTTGGACGTGAGGCCGCATTGATCCTGAACAGCAGACTTGATGTCCTCAATCTCAGCCTCGGGAAGTAATGAGAAGGGCGTCGTCTCTAGGGTCTCGGCATCTTCGTCTTCGACTTGAGCCACGGCTGCCATTTCGGACAATCGGGAATCCTTGAAGATGGCGCCCACAGTCAGCCTGATTCCGCTCTGCTGAGCGAGAGTCACGAGCTTGATAGCGCTGATGGAATCACCGCCTAGTCGGAGGAAGCTATCGTGCTTTCCAATAGTCTCAGCCTCGACACCAAGAATGTCAGCCCAGAGATCGCGTAGACGAAGTTCCATGGGTTCGGTGGGAGGTACGCTGTCCATGGCGCCGGGAGCAAACCTCGAGCGCTTGTGAGGTGGCACAGCGCGACCAGCAGCGGCGAGTTGTCGGCGGTTGACCTTGCCGGAGGTGAGCTGCACTGGTTTGCCTTTGAAAATTGGGTAGCTCGTGGGCATCATGTGGGCAGGTAAGACGGTGCTGAGCGCATTGTCGACTCGAGAGATCAACGCCTGCTTGTCGCTGGATACATCTTCGAATACCGTGAGCTCTTGGTCTTTCGAGCCAGAGGTGTACCACAGAAGCGCCATGAGGATATCGTCAACGATCTCGACAATAGCGTCCATGCCCTCAGGTAACTGGGTGTGAATCCTGGACTCGATCTCGCCGAGCTCGACACGTTGACCGTGAAGCTTGACCTGGGTATCTTTCCGGCCCATGTAATCAAAGGTGCCATCTTCGTTACGACGAACGAGATCGCCAGTCTGATAAGCTCGCTTGCTACCAGACACAGGGAGCCAATAAGCATTCTCAATCCAGACACTGTTCGTCTTGTCGTCAACGTTTAAATAGCCACGAGCCAGGGTAGGACCTTGAATAAGCAACTCTCCAATGCAGCCAACAGGAACAAGTTCCTTCACGTTGTCAGGTTCGACAACCCAGAAGGCAGACAGCAGGGGCATGCCGAGGTTGCTTGGCTTGCCGACCTTTCCTACGTCCTTTCGCCAGGCGCAGATAGATGCCTCAGCGGGACCGTAGAGGCCGTGGAGCTCAGCATGACCAGACCATTGCTCGACAACCTTCTTTGTAACGGCTTCGCCACCCAGCCCCAGTGTCTTGAGTGTTGGGACATCAGCGGGCTTGAGAAGGCTGGCCACGGTAGGGGTCAAGAAAGCCCAATTGGCCTTGGTCGAGTTAATTGCCCCGGCAATGTTGTTGTGGCGGTCATGGTCAGAAGGCACGCAGACCGTTCCACCTCGGGCAAGGGTGACCAAAACATCGAGGACGCCTACGTCAAATGTGTAGGCCGAGAAGGCGAAAACGCGCGAGCCAGGACCGATTCCAGGTGTCACGCCGTACCCATTGACAGATGAGCAGATAGCACGATGCTCAATCACCATTCCCTTTGGCTTTCCGGTGGAACCAGAGGTAAAGATCACAAATGATGCATTGTCGGGCTTGACAGCTGTAGCAACGGAGCTGACGTCGGGCAGTGATTTGAGGATAGACTCGTCCAAGACGAACGTGTCGACCTGGACATCTCTCATGGCATCTTTGCAGGACGGGGCAACGATGACTAGCTTGGACATAGTATCGTCAATGATACCCTGGAGACGAGCAGTCGGGGCCATTGGGTCCAGAGGAACAAAGGCACCTCCAGCCATCTCGATGGCCACCATGGTCACGACAGCCCATGCCGATTTTGGAAAGCATAACGGAATAAGAGACTCGGGACCGACACCGAGCGATTGGAGTTTGGCAGCCAAGCGAGATGCGTAAATGCCAAGCTGCTTGTAAGACAAGTCGGCATCCCAGGAAGCGACGGCTTCAGCTTCGGGCTGCCTCTCAATTTGCTGCTCGATAAGCCAGTGAGTGCAAGACTCTGTAGCATCGGCAACCTTGCTGGACTCTTCAGCGTGGTGCAGGTCCCACGGACCGACGAGAGAGATATCGCCAAGTTTGGAAGACTGGTGCTTGAGCAGTTGCTGGACAACATGATCCAATTGCTCGGCAACTGCTTCGATTTGGTTCACTGACAGCGCATCGGTGTTGTGGAAAAAGCGGATCTCGATGTGGTCGTCGTAAATCAAAGAAAGCAGAACAAGAGGATAGTTGAAGTAGTGCTTCATCTGCTCCTCCGTCATGGCATACTGGTCCTGACCGAACACAATGACGGCATCAGCTGGCGCCTCGTCCATGTTATCCATGAACTGACGCGGCTGAATGACGACGAGGGACGAGAAGTCACAGGCTTCCTTGGCCGTGTTGCTCACACGGGAAATGTTGCTCAAGCCGTATTGTTCGTAGGCAACCATGTCAGAAGCCTGCTTCTGCACATCCGAAAGGAATTCAGCCACGGGCTTCTGACGATCTGTGTTCACACGAACTGGAACCGTAGCGATAGCCGGGCCGGTCATGCTATTCACGCCAGTGACGGGGGCGTTGCGACCAGAGACGGTTGCGCCAAAGGTGATATCGTCACCACCGTTGTGACGCGCCAATACGATCGACCAGGCGGCGCGCAGAACAGAGGCCTTGGTGATGGAAGAGTTCATCTCAAGGGGCATACCAATCTTCTTGGTCGCGACCTGGATCTCAGCTTCGGGATTGACGCCGGACGTAGATGGGAATGACGGTTTGGTAGCGCCATCCAACTGAACTTTCCAGTAGTTACCGGCAGCTTGAGGTTCGATGCTTTCCGTATACTTGACAAAGCCAGAGTAGGGCTCAACAACGGGTGTTTCGTTCTCCCAGTATATGTCGTGGACGACCTGCTGGATGAGCTGTAGAGCCCAGCCGTCAATGACGGAATGATGGATGACCCATACGAAGAAATTCTCGCCATTGGGTTGGTTAATGAGGGCAAAGCGGCAGAGGCGTGAGCCATAGGTCATCTCGTAGCTCTTTGTGGCAGCGATGAATTCATCGACACTCGTGCCCTCAGTGTTTTCCCATGACTTCTCGTCCTTGACAACGACCTGCACGGAGGCGTGGCCTGTCGTCACAATCCGAGTGTGCAGGTTGTCGCAAAGGTCGACGGTCTTCTCCCATGACGACTTAAATCGGTCCAAGTCAATGCCGCTGGGGATCTTGAAGAAATACTTGGTAATGTACGACCCAGGTTGCTTGGCAGATAGCGCAATAAGGCCATCCTGTAGGGGTGTGCAAGGGTACGCATCCATGACTTGAGTTGCTTCAAGGCCGCATTGCTCTTGAATGGCCTTGTTCATGACGAAGTGGTGCGCACTCGGGTCGAGAAGGCTGAAAGGCTCGATCTTGGTGTCCACAGCGGATGTATCCATCTCGACAGCCTTGGAGGCCACCGCAAACAGACGAGGGTCATCAAAGATATCCTTGACGCTGAGCTGGATGCCCTCGTTCCTGCAGGTGGTGATCAAATGGATAGCGGCCACCGAATCTCCGCCGATACGGAGGAAGCTATCGTCACGGCCGATACACTCCTTTGCACGATTGAGAATTTCAGCCCAAACGGTTTGGAGACGCTCTTCCATCGGCGTCTCGGGCGCCCTCTTCTCGCTATCCTGGAGGGCATAGGTGGCGAGTTCCTCTTGGCCAAGGCCAGCGGTGAGAGCACGAAGACCCTTGCGATCAAGCTTGGTGGACGTAATGAATGGCATGTATGAGCAGGGGATATAGAGGGTAGGGATCATGTAACGAGGCAGAGAAATTGACAGTGCTCCCACCATAGCCGTTAGTTGATTCTGTAGGTAGGGGCTAAGGGGCATGAAGGGCCCCTCGGCATCGCCACTTGTCGCACCGGCTGTCTTGGAATCGTCTGTGAAGCAGAAGTATGCCACTAGGTTGGTTCCAGTCTCAGTCTTTAGGACGTCCACGGCAACCTGACGCGCGCCCTCCAAGTTCGTCTGGATGTGATGCTCAACTTCGCCCAATTCAACCCGGAGACCACGAATCTTGACCTGTGTATCCTTACGCGTGGAGAACTCGATAGTTCCGTCCGCGTTGTAGCTGCACAAGTCGCCGGATTTAAAGAAGCGTCCATAAGCATGGGTGCCTGTCTCGCGCTTCGGCGCCCATTCGGGAAGGCTATAAACCGTTGCGGCGTCGGTTTTGGCCTTGTCAGCGAGGTACTCGCGCAGGATGGTAGGACCTTGGATGACAACTTCGCCAAGCGTGCCGATAGGAGCGAGCTTTTGAGGGTCGTTAGGGTCGACAATCCAGCAGAAGCCCCCGACGGGTTTTCCAACGGTTAGGGGGCTTTCTGTGACAGACTTCCATTCGTGAAGGGTGCTGAAGCAGCAAGTCTCGGCTGGACCCCAACCGTTAACCAAGCGGACCTTTCCGAACCACTGTTCGAAGACGTCACGAGGGACAGCCTCGCCGGCAAAAAGCAACAGCTCCAAAGAAGGAACATCTTCGGGCTTGATAGTTCGCGCAAAGGCAGGGGTCAAATACGACCAGTTGACCTGAATATTGCGAATGTAGCCGGTTAAGTTATTGAGCCGATCGTGATCCGAAGGGATGCAGAGACAGCCACCGTGGGTAAGCGGTCCGAAGATTTCGCCAATAGAAAGGTCGAACACGAAGGCGGCGAACTGCAGCATTCTGACCGTAGAATCCAGACCAAGCCTCTTCCCGATAGCACGAGCAGAGGTGCTGACAGATCCGTGCTCCATGACAAGACCCTTGGGCGTACCTGTTGACCCGGACGTGAACAGCACGTAGGCAGCGTTGCGAGGGGAAGTCTGGACGTTGGGTCCCTGTGTAAACTTGTTGGCGAGTTCCTGATCAAGCTCAGGCGTCACTTCCAAAACCTGCGCAAGCAACTCCTTGGCCATTGGAGCGTTTCCGGGGGAAACAAGCGCGAGCTTCGCCTTGGTCTGGCCGGTGACTTGGCGTTGTCGCTCAGTCGGGTGACCAGGATCCAAGGGAACCCAAGCCGCTCCGACCTTCATGATGGCCAGGATGGCAACAAAGTGCCACGCTGACTTCTCGAAACAAACGTGTACGAGATCCCCATCCTCGACGCGGTATTCCTCCAGAAGGAAACTGGCTAGGCGGTCGGCCGCAGCGTTGAACTCCTTGTACGTAAGTTTCTTGTCCCACGCATCGATAGCTGGTGCGTCGGGGCGTTTTTTAGCTTGGAGCGCAATTTGGTCGTGGAGGGTCGATTCAACAAGCTCGGGCTCTTCGTCATTGTATGTGAAGGCCTTCTCAAGGTCCCAGGGTGCAGCCACGGAAATCTCAGAGATACAAGTGTTATCCTGAGCCAACAGCTGTTGCACAACATGCTCAAAATGATGTGACAGCTGGGTCATTTGCACTTCTTGGAGAATTTCAGAGTCATACGTGAGCACAAGGTCCACGTGATCATCTGAGACCTCACCCTGTAAAACCAAGGGGTACGAAAAATAACCCTCAAGGGTATCTTCAGTGCCGTGCTGAGCAGACGAATCCATCTCGAGGATGGCGTCGGAATGCGCGCCGACGGCAGCCATCTGCTGGAAAGGTTGGACAACCAGTAACGAAGAGAAGTCGCAAGCCTCCTCGGCTTCCGGGCTGATCTTCCCGATATGCTGCATGCCGAATTGCTCATAGGCAATCATCTCCGACGCCTGCGTCTGAATGCGGTGTAGATACGTGGAGATGCGCTGATCACGGTCCAAGCGCACTCTGACGGGAACAGTAGCTACCATCGGTCCGGGCATCTCACCCAGGTTCGGAACAGGGGCGTGACGACCAGAGACCGTTGTGCCAAAGGTCACATCATCGGTATCGCAGTAGCGCGCCAGCACAATGGCCCAGGCGGCCCGGATGATCGTGGCTTTGGTGATGGAGGTATCGGTATTGGGAAACTCGATCCGGTTGCGCATGAGGCGGATGACCTTGTCGCCCAAGGAAGAGGGCGCACCAGCTGTCTTGGCAGTCGGAGGAAAGGTGGCTCGCCTTGCGTCCTCAAGTTGGTTACGCCAGAAGCTTACTGCGTCCTTTGGGTTAATACTCTGCACGTAGTTGATGAAGCTCGCGTAAGGCTTCAGCTCCAAGGATTCATAGCCTTGGTAAACGTCGGCGAGTGTACTGAGCATCAGCCGCATGGTCCAGCCATCATAGATAGCGTGGTGAGCAATCCAGACAAAGTATCGCGAATCGCCTTCCACAACAAGACCGTAACGGCTGAGTCGGGACCCAAAGGTCATCTTGATGCCTTGGGCAGCCTCCAGGAAGGCGGACAGTGTCAAGCCGTCCGTGTTCTCCCACTCCACATCGTCCGTTACGATTGACTGGATAGTTTTGCCTTGCACTGTCACCATCCTTGTTCGCAGGTTTGGCGAGGTCGCCACAGTCGTCTCCCAGGCAGTCTTGAAGGCGGATGTCTCAACCTCGTCACCAATGCGATAAACCCACTTCGCAATGTAGGAACCAGGCTGCTTCATGGATAGAGCCATCAGACCCTCCTGCAGTGCTGTGCAGGGGTAAGCATCAACAACCTGCTGCGTTGTCAGGCCGCACTGTTTGCGAGTCTCATTGACCACAAGCTCGCGACGAGACTGGTCGAGGAGGGAAAATTCAGACACATCCGTGTAGTCAGGCGCATCATCGTCAGCAAACTCACACTTGGCGGCGACGCTCGAAAGGCGGGGATCATCAAAGATGTCCTTGACCGTCAGGAGCAGCTTGTCCTCGCGAGCAGCCGTCACCAAGTGGATCGCTGCAATCGAATCACCACCGATACGAAGGAAGCTGTCATCGCGACCTATCGTCTCGGGTGCCAGCTTCAACGTCCGCGCCCAAATCTTCTGCATCCTGTATTCCATGTCGGTTTCCGGGGGTCTCTTCTCGCTATCCACCAACGCATACTGTGCCAGCTCGTCCTGTATTAACGCGGCAGTGCGTTGTTGCAAGCCCTTGCGGTCCAATTTGGTCGATGTGATGAAGGGCATGAATCGACAATTGATGAAAAGCGTCGGGATCATATAGCGCGGCAGGTGAACACTAAGCTCGCTCACCATGGCGCTCAGTTCGGTCTGCATATCCGAGCTCAAGGGGAGGAAGACCTGGTCGTCGGCACCAGCAGTCTTAGACTCATCGTTGAGACAGAAATAAGTGACGAGATTAGCGCCAGCTTCGGTGCGGAACACATCTACAGCGACCTGGCGAGCCGAGGTGAGGTTGGCCCGAATGTGATGCTCAACTTCGCCTAATTCCACGCGAAGACCTCGAATCTTGACCTGCGTGTCCTTTCGTGAAGAGAATTCAATGGTGCCATCAGGATTATAGCTGCAAAGGTCACCTGACTTGAAGAAGCGCTTGAACGAAGCATCGGTACGACGAGGCGTCCACTCAGGCAGCTCGTAGACAGACGCAGCATCCGTCTTGGTCTTATCGGCCAGATACTCACGAAGCAAGGTTGGACCTTGAATCATAACCTCGCCCAGGGTGCCTATGGGTGCTATGCGGTTCGGGTTCTGGGGGTCAACGATCCAACAGAGAGAGCCCACGGGGCGTCCAACGTTCAAGGGGGACTCGTCAGCCGACTGCCACTCATGCAACGTGCTAAAGCAACAGGTCTCGGCTGGGCCCCAGCCGTTGATCAATCGCACCTTGCCGAACCATTTGTCGAAAACATCGCGAGGAACGGCCTCACCGGCGAATAGCAACAACTCGAGGGTAGGAACCTCGTCGGGTCGAAGGGTCCTGGCAAATGAGGGGGTTAGGTAGGACCAGTTAACCTGCATCTCATTGATGAATTGTTTGATGCCGTTCATCCTGATCTCCTCTGACGGAATGATAATAGAACCGCCATGCGTCAACGGACCAAAGATTTCGCCGATAGAGAGGTCGAAGACAAAGGCGGCAAATTGAAGCATGCGGACGCTTGGCGAGAGACCGAGGCGTTGACCAATAGCTGTGGCGCTGCTGCAAACCGATCCATGTTCCATAACGAGGCCTTTAGGGGTTCCTGTACTTCCAGATGTGAAGAGGACGTACGCAGCCTCTCCAGGGGACGCTTTGCCCGTGAGGTTGGCATCTGACCTGGAAGACCTGAGCTGTTGGTCGAGCTCAGCATGCACTTGAAGAACGTCCTTGACCAAGCCCTCGCAGATGGGCGCATTGCTCGCCGAAGTCAGGGCTAGGGAAGCACCCGTTTGTGAAATAACTTGTTGCTGACGTTGAGCAGGATGACCGGCGTCGAGGGGTACCCACGCGGCGCCCGCCTTCATGATAGCCAGAATCGCGACAAAGTGCCAGGCCGACTTCTCGAAGCAGACATGGATCAAATCGCCTTTTTTGACGCCATACTCGTCCACCAGAAGGTTAGCCAGCCTATTGGCAGCGCGATTGTAGTCGGCATAAGACAGCTCGAGATCCCAAGCCACAATAGCCGGCGCCTCGGGACGCACACGCGCTTGCTCCTCAATCATCTCGTGAAGCGTTGAGCTAACGACGTCGGGGACAACCGAGTTGAAGCGATACGACGTCTCCAGATCCCACTGGCCAGCCACAGCAACGTCACCCAGCGTGGCCTCCCTTTGCAGGAGGAGCTGTTCGACAACGTTGCCGTATTGGCTAGCCAATGCCTGAAGAGTCGACTCGCTCAGGACGTCCGACTTGTACGTCAAAGCAAGATTCACGTAGTCGTCGTATACGTAGCACTGTCCGACCAATGGATAGTTGAAGTAGCCTTCGGGCAGCTCCTCGATCTTGCGGCCTTCGGCACTGCACTGCTCCAGCAGCTCCTCAGCGACGCCGGTCAGGTACTTCATAGGCTGCAGAACGAGGAGAGACGAGAAGTCGCACGCGTCACGAGCGTCGCTGCTGACCTTGGCGATATTCTGGAGACCATATTGCTCGTACGCAACCATGTCGAGGGCTTGCTCTTGGATGCCGACGAGGAAATTGGCGGTGGGCTGGGTCTGGTCGACTGTCACACGCACGGGGACTGTTGCAATGGCAGGTCCGGGCATGTTTTCAATGCCAGTGATCGGTGCCTGGCGACCTGAAACAGTCGATCCAAAAGTGATATCTTCCGAATCGGAATACCTCGAGATCAGTAGAGCCCAAGCTGCACGTAGCACCGTGGCCTTGGTGATCGAGTCGTCGTCGAGGTCTGGGAAGTCGATCCGCTTGCTGTACGTCTTTGTCAGAGCATTTGCGTCCGCAGAATGGTCTGTGGGCTTGGGGTTAGGAGGGAAAGCCGCGCGGTTGGCACCGTGGAGTTGTTGGCGCCAGTACTCCATGGTCTCTGCAGGATCGAGTGTCTTGACATAGTTGATGAACGACGCATAGGGAGCCAAGGCGGTGTCGGATGTGGCGTTATAGGCATCCTTGAATGTGTTCAGGAGAAGGCTGATGGTCCACCCGTCATATACCGTATGGTGACCGACCCAGATAAAGTAGTGCTCGCCGTCAGATCCACGAACAAGTGCATGGCGGTTGAGCCTCGAGCCAAAGCCCATAGTGATAGACTCTGTGCTCTTGACAAACGCGCGGAGGGTCATGCCATCTGTAGGTTCCCACGAGAAGTCGTTTTTGACAACAACTTGCGTGGTCGAACCTTGCATCTGTATGATCCTCGTCCGCAGGTTTGTGCAGGCTTCCACCGTACGCTCCCAAGCAATCTTGAAGCGACGCACGTCCACATCCTTCTGCAGCCGGTAGATCCACTTGGCAATATATGATCCTGGGTTTTTGACAGCCAGAGCCATCAAACCTTCTTGCAAAGGAGAACATGGGTAGGCGTCTTCCACGACCTGGTCCCGCGACAAGTTGCATTGCTGGCGCACATCGTCACTGCGCGCGAGCTCGCGAAGGGATTTTGGCAGTAAGCTGAAAGGCGCAATGGCCGAATCTTCAGTCTCGGCCGCATCGTCGACATCCACCTCAACTGCCATGGCAGCCATGCCCGAAAGTCGCGGCTCTTCAAAGATCTTCTTGACCTGCAAGAGGATCCCTTCGGCACGCGCATTATTGACAAGCCTGATCGCAGCAATCGAGTCTCCGCCCATGCGCACAAAATTATCGTCGCGTCCAACCGTCTCAGCGGGGACATTCAAAACGCCGGCCCAGATCTTCTGCAGACGCTCCTCCAAATCGGTCTCCGGCGCAGCCTTGGAGGCGCTCGAGGCTTGCAGGGTGTAGGCGGCAAGCACATCTTTGGCCAAGGACGCAGTCTTGGCCTGGAGGCCCTTGCGGTCTAACTTGGTCGAGGTAATAAAAGGCATGAAGCGGCAAGGAATAAACATGGTGGGTATCATATAGCTTGGTAACTTGGAGGCAAGCTGGCCCACCATGTCGGCGAGCTGCGCGCGGCGCTCCTCGGAAAGAGAAAGGAATAAATTGTCAGCGTTTTCATCGTACATTTCGCTGCTCGGTCGTGACTCGTCAGTGAAGCTGAAAAAGGTAACGAGGTTGGCGCTCGTCTGAGTCTTGAGTACGTCCACAGCCACCTGACGCACTCCGGGGAGCAACGAACGGATATGATGCTCGATTTCTCCCAATTCCACACGTAGACCGCGAATCTTGACCTGGGTGTCTTTACGACTCGCAAATTTGATCGTGCCGTCGCTGTTATACACAGCTAAATCACCCGATTTGTAGAAGCGGCTATAGTGCGAGGACTCTCGCATGGGTGCCCACCCTGGAAGAGTCCTAACCATGGATTTCTCGGTCTTCTCCTTGTCGGCGAGGTATTCCCTTAGGATAGTCGGTCCCTGGATCACGACCTCGCCTTCCTCCCCAATGGGCATCAATCTGCTAGGGTCTTCCGGGTCGACAATCCAGCAAAGACCACCAACAGGTCGCCCCACCGTCAACGGGGACTCGTCCTTTGATTTCCACTCATGGAGAGTCGAGAAGCAGCATGTCTCTGCAGGTCCCCATCCGTTGATTAAGCGTACGTTGCCATACCATGCTTCCAGCACGTCCCGACCAACAGCTTCGCCTGCCAGCAGGAGAAGCTCGAGTTCGGGGAAATCCTGGGGTCGCAATGTACGGGTGAACGCAGGTGTAAAATAGGCCCAGTTGATTCGTTTCTCGCGGATAAATTCGGGCAGGGCGTTCATTCGGTCCTCCTCGCTGGGGACGCAGATACAGGCGCCGGAAATCAGGGGCCCGATAATCTCGCCAATAGATAAGTCAAAGACGAATGTCGCGAATTGTAATATGCGCACGTCGACCGACAACCCGAGTCTTCGTGCGATTGCTGTTTGTGAGGTACATACGGAGCCATGCTCCATGACGAATCCCTTGGGGACGCCTGTGCTGCCAGAGGTGAATAGGATATAGACGGCGTTACGGGGGCCAACATCACTCGCGGGCGCAGCGTTGCTGGACTCGGGCTTGTTGCGAGCCAAGTGTACATCCAGTCGTGGTGTGAGCTCAACGACTTTTCCAACCAACTTACCTCCGAGCTCGGCATGGGTTGGCGATGTGATGATGAGTTTCGAGCGTGTCTGCGAGACCACGGACTGGTTCCGCTCGAGAGGGTGTGATGGGTCAATGGGTGCCCACGTCGCACCCGCCTTGTTGATGGCGAGGATGGCGACAAAATACCATGCCGACTTGTCAAAGCAGACGTGAATGATGTCTTCCAGCCCGACGCCCTGCTCTTCCACAAGATGGTGCGCCAAGCGGTTGGCTGCCGAGTTCAGCTCACTGTAGGTGAATTGGCGATCCCAGGCATGGACAGCTGGAGCATGTGGGCGAATGCGCGCCTGGTTCTCGACTAATTGATGAACACAGGCATCGATGATTTCGGGGGCGTTGCCATCGTTCCAGGCAAGAGCTTGCTCGAGGTCCTGGGCCGAAGCATGACTCGGCGTTGTGGTTGTCGCATTGGGGGTCCCTCGCTGCGTGGCGGGTGCAGACGGAACCTGCTGCGTAGCCATGGCGCCAGCAGCAACAAGAATGAGGTCGGTGATTTAAAAAATGATGTTTCGCAAGGGGAGGTTATCGGTGTAGCGCGTCGCAATTTCTGTCGTGGTTGCTGAATTCGCACGTGTCGGTATCGCACAGAGTCTCAAAGACGGAGATCGTTATAAGCGTCGTTGATCAAGCGCAAGGCGAACATGCGAACCTCCTTTGCGGTCGATGCGGCAAACGGAGGGTACTACAAGAGTCGTCGTCTTTGGTCAGTAGAAAAGGCAGCGTAGTAAGAGTGTATCACGCGTCCTTCGGGTCGGGTAAGGACTCAATGAGCAATGAGAGATCACAGCAATTCTATCTGCGGTGCAGATTCACAAGAGGGAAAGAGAGTGCCAAGTGAGGATAGCTTCACGACACAGACGCGTTTCTGTCCGTGAGTAAACGCTCCAACAATCTACAGCTTACATGTACAGATACCGTGCAGGCCACCACCATGCTTGACCAGCCTTCACTGAAAGGAGCCGGGGTGGAACATGCCGTAAGATCCTAGATGGCATGTTCGCAGTGAGCCTCTGGATGTGGTATCCAGAATAGGATCATGAAGCGCACACAGCGTGTTGGGCACTCTGTTTCCCCTGGATCCTCCATGGGCTTTGGGTGGGCTTGCATGGGATTCTCGGCCACCCAGACACTGGCCTGGTAGAGCTGGCACTCGACGGGCGTTTTCTTGGAGCGTGGTAATAGCTGAACGCGCGCGATGATGGATGGAGGAAGGATGCTGAGTCTGGCTGTTCTCCAACATCAGAAATCCAAGATCTACGATCGACGACATGAAGCTAGTTCGTTTGTGGCAAGTGGGTCTTTCTACCGCCTGGTAAGCCTCACCTCATCCTCAGCCTTAACTTGGCTATTACTGTCAACGTGCGAGATGCTTCATGTTCATTTTTGCAGCAAGATTGTATGATTTTCTTCATAGCCTATCTGCGATACATGATACTCCGTACATACCTATGGCAAGATTGCTGCTCCGAGTCCAGTATATCAGGCAGGGATGCACCTAGCAGCCACTTCCTCCGAGACCAATCTCCCAGCCACCGCACGTGTGCTCGTGCAAGCGAGACCCGTTGAAGAATTAAGCAGAGATACGACTAACATGACTTGTTCGTTGGGCATTGCCCAGATAGTGCCGATGATCGAAGCCGCAGACAGCGATGAGCATCTCAAGGTCTGCTCCGTATGCATTTACGAACGCCGCAGTCACTGCAGATTGGGGGCTGGCCGCTGGCTGCTGGCGTGAATCCTTCAGACTAAAATAAGCGTTTCCTCTGGGTGGAACCGGCGTCCACCCTCATCCTGCAACAAATCGATGAATACTCCGTACTTGTTTTGACATAAAACATATCAATTGGCACGGCTGATTTTGGTCTGCTGATTAAGTGCTTGGGGTCCGCCCAGACTCATAGCACAAAAGGGGATCAAGACGCGTGCAAGAAGCGCGGTGACCGGAGGCTTTAATTGAGAACTATCACGAATCACGGGGGACACCACTGCCCCCCTTGTCGTTTTAGGATGCTCTAGTCCCTATAAAGCCTTCTTATTGGCTGTAAATGTAGACGACCCTTTTTACGGTTGTACGCTTGCAAGCCCTCCCCGGCCTTGTCAGCCGCCCATGCTTGTTTGATTGGAAATGACGTCAGTGATGCCAGAAACCGCATTTGGAGCTTGTCGCGTCTGTTGTGTGCTCGCAGCGCTGGTGATTCGATTTATAGTCCTGCCTTGGCTTCACTTGGCTGCATGTGCTCGTGTACGCCACGAGGAGGCCTGGAGGATCAGAAAGAGCGATCTTCCCACGCGAAATAATGCTTGAAACCCCCATGTCGAGTTTCGTGTTCCCGATGCCGTCGGCAGGCGGAGTTGTATGTTGGCCAATATCACGCCCATCCACTTGAGGGTTTTTCCATCGTTTGGGCATGCGGATATGGTTGCCCTCGTCACTTGGGCATGTCTAGTGGTGCCTGGCGCCGGCTAAAGCTCTCATCTGGGTTGTTTGAATAATCATTAGTAGAAAACTTGCGAGCTGCTTACAAATGAACTCGACGGGTGCTCCCGTGCACCAACTTCGTACCGGTGCTTGGCAGATCAACAAATCTGGACTCTAGGCCCCCCGCTACGTGTGGCTCTGTGCCGCGTCTCTTTCGTGGATTTTGTAGAGCGTGATTACGGAGTAATATAAATACGTAGTATTAAATTCCCAGAAGTGCGTATCATGTACATATGTATATTACAGCGTGTCCAAATTTGGTCAGGAGCGCGACGCGTCGTAGTTATGGCACTGACTACCCTGAACCGAGATTGCGCATCTGGCGTTGACACGTCGCGAGGCTTCAAGGAAGGAATAAGACAAAGCCCGACCTTAATTTTATGCTGAAATATAATAATTGGATTGTCTTTGGAGCGTCAACTTCATTTAGCGTAAGTATGTGGATGTTAGTTGTTCACCTAAAGTCGAATCCGTAATTATGTCACTACTATCGGTCTAATAGAGAACAAAACACGATTCAGTTCACATACTAGAATTAGACTCACTAGTCTACCTTCACTTAGTATTGATATAGTCTGTGTACAAAGTAGTCCCTATGCTTACACACTCGAAAACTCGCCAGCGATAGTGTGTCTTACGGAGCAATATCCATGTCAGGGGTGGCGCCAATATCAAATCGCGTAGCTTCAAGGGTGATGCCGCATTCATGACCTACACCCACACCCGCAATGTTGATCTTCTCAGCACCGCTAGCTACTACACCTCGTTCGTTTTGGCGTATCTCAATCAGGGAGTTGAGGCGATTGTAAAGCAATGTGCCGAGGCCCAGCCTCCTCCACAAGCCGCCAACTACATGTAACGATCGGTGACGGAGAACTGCCAGGGTTGGACTATCGGGTGCTAAGGAGCCTTCAGCTTGCGGGGGTTATCGGGGATAAATGGATCGCGTTTGCAGAAGAAATGCAGGAGAGTGAGTAATTAGTAAATATCCATTCCACACCGTCCACAGTCGGGACTGAGACCCGACGCAGTTACTAGTACATGCCTGTAGCGGCGCGTCGCGGCATCGCGGTGTCCGAATCAGAGCATGTCATTCCGACCCTCGCCGTATCCACTCACCGACGGTCTGCCAGGCGCTCTCTACATCACTATGAAACTGCTCTCGAAAGTCTTGCTGCAGCGTGGAAGTCATCTCTGGCAAGTTCTCCAACAGCGAGGGATTCTTGCGGAAGTAGTCTCGCCTGAATTGACGTTCGTGGACGCACCGACGTATGCGTCGAGCGATTACCTCACGCTGTAGCCTTCCCCCCATCGTCGCACAACCAACGTCATCGCACCAGGTGATGCCTTTGCCTAGCTTATCATCCCTGAGGCCATAACTTTCTGGATCTAGATAGCCAGACCACGAGTTGCCCGTCTGATCGCCATCCGCAGACTTGGGCACCCGAATCTTGCTCACGTAGCTGACCGTAGGAGGTCCACGACCCTGAGTCAGAAGGTCGATGTAATCAAAGTCGAGGCACCGATCGACATTGATTGTGAGCTTGCCAGAACTGTTCAAGTCATTGCGCGTCAGCAACTGGATGCGGCGCGGCGTCATAATCGGCGGGCCAAAAGCCTCAGGGCATAGCTCGTTGAGCTGCCCTATAATCTTCTTGCAAGTTTCGAACCTGTCCTCGCTGCGGACTCCTTGTTTGAGAGACGAGGTCCACTTGACAGTAACGAACATCGTACGTACGGCCTCAGAAAGCTCGAGCGTGAGGTCAGAGAATGGGCAGCGTTGTGATTCGGGGGTGTCATCACTATGAGCCTCATGCGGGCACTTGACGGTGATGAAACCGAAAAGGCTGCGCGTAATGTGGGGGCAGGACTCCGGAATATCGTCGTCCATGTATCTCTGCCATAGCCGTATGTCACTGAGGCTGATGCGCCAGTGTGGACAGAGCGTTCGAAACCCTTGTCGTGCGATACAGGTGCGCCCTACCGTGGCATCTCGTTGCGACGGTGTGAACTCCACCGAGCGATGCTCCACGTTGCAGGCGTGACATTTGATGTAGTCCGTGAGGTCGAATAGCCCAGATAGGATCCCGTCATGTGTGAACTCGCTGCACTCGAAACAGCGAGTGGCCGAACTTGGGCCCGTCTTGGACGCAGCCGTGGCAGTGGCGTTGGTGGACGTCTACCTGAGTATGAATGGGGATACTCGAGTGTAAGTAGGGGACTTTTCACTGCTTACATGGTGCTCAGAAGTAGGTTTTGAACCAGGGGTCTGACTATGGCGGCGGCTGTTTTCATGTGGTATTTCCGCACCAGACGCTTTGATGGCTTGGCTCTCAAACTGAGTGTCGGGTTCGGGCTCATCTCCAAGCAATTCATATTTCCACCGGGCAAAATTCCAGAGGCTGGGGAGCTCCTTCCGCTTGTTGCGCGCGCCCAAAGTCGACATTTGATGGCAATCGCGGCCACTCGGTGGGATGTTCTCGTCTTTGAGTGCCCCAGTGGACCCGACGCCCCAGGGTTTTCGCACCTCTTCCTTCTTTGCATCCATGGCGCCTTCCTCTTTGACTTGACGCAAAAGGATCTGATGGACAGGAAGCAATGAGCGAAATGATGTAAGGTTGGTTGGGAAAGAACAGTGCGATAAAACAGGACTTAGTGAGGAAGCAAGTACTCCATAGAGGGTTGAAAGAAACTGAGTTTAATCCGATGTTCGACAGGTCACGGTGAACGGAAAGTGAACCTAGCTCACCTAGTAATAAGTTTAAAGTACCGACTGGACTAGGGCGGCCAGTGGTCACAGACTGGAGCACGTGTTTGGGACTAAGCTGAGCCACGTAATCAACATGAACACACTAAGGTACCGAGATACCTGACGTGGTCTTTCCGCCCACGAAGGCAAACTTTGCACCATTGAGTCACGACAGCTGCGCGCAGTCCCCCCAAATGATTCAAATACGTTAGGCGACTGGCGGCGACTGGCGTCATCTCTCGAGATGATCACCGTGCATACCATGTACTTTCAAGTGGGACAAGGGTTTCCGGGCTAGTCTGGTGGGATATTAGATCAACAACTGCCAACTGTGTCAAACACCAATTGCACACACGCACGCTTCAAAGACCACATTTGCGGCTAGGGCCGCGTGCGCTGGAGTTTGGACTCTGGACTGGACATGGAGTCTGGACTCTTGGCCCTTGGGCCCTGCGCGTGCGGATCCACTCAAACACAGCTGCACCAGCATAACCACCGTTGAACCACGTCCATCTCGAGACTACATGTACATGTAAATAGTGTAGTGATTACCCCAAGTCGCTCACGCACACTCCGCCACGCACAATCTCACCTCATAATGAAAGCGCATACTTGGACGGCAAATGCCGGCTCAACGTTTCGTTGGACCGTAATTACTACCAAACGGTACGGTCTTGGATTCGTGAAAGTGATTGATGGTCTTCGTCTATCTCCTGGGATGGACTCCATGTCGTCTATCTATCATGATATTATTTAGGTGGATCCATCCAGCCCCATTCAGCTTTGCCGCCGAAGAAAACTTACCGTAGGGGTTAGGGGGCCAGCAGCCGTTTGCGTGTCGAGAAGATACAGCGCCTCTACTGAGGAGAAAATGACGGTCACTAAGGTAGATACTATTACTGAAAACAGTCACTGGTAAGGTAGACAGTAAGAGTGAATCTAGGCGACAACGTCTCAACCGAGCCTCAGCACGTAGCCGACTCCTGACAAGTATATACGAACCTCCAAGGAAATCACTGGAACTGGAAGTCTGATTTACATACATGTAGATACTATGGTGAAAAATCGACTAGCCTCCTGAACTTTACCATGCAGGCGGATCGAGAAGCCGTCCTCTACTTACACGTCGAAGTGTACATAATGTGCGACGTAGGCGTGACAGTTTAGATTGCTCGAAGCCTTTTGTGAGGCGGAAGCGAGGTGAAAGCGAAGTGAAAGCGAAGTAACACTAGGGCAAGAGTATGTTTAAGATCAGATGAAATAGTCGGATGCCTTAGGCCAGTGACCGTGCTTGTCTAGAGGAGGGAAAGGTGAAAGGATTTTCTTCTCCTGTACTTCGCTTCTCTGCCAGCCAGCTTTTCTTTCTACCCAATTACTTGACATCTACCTACATACGCAACTCACACTACCAGCCCAATTCTTAGTCACTTTTGTCGCTATGGATTGCGAGCATGCTCTCCAAAGCGTCCTAGAGGAACGCAAGCTTGTGGCCGAGCAGCTAGCTGCTCGATGGTTGACTTTTGTTTGCACTGCCATCGAGTGTGTGATCACCGCGCTCATTTACTTCTACGGTTCCTACCATAAGAACCGAGAAGCCGCAAAGAAGGCAGCACTCCCGCCAAGAGAGTCCCAACAGCAGCAGGTCAGGGGCATTGTACGAACTCTCTACGAGTACTTCTTCGTGGCCAGTGAGGGGGCGCCCTTCCTCACAGCGGCACAGCAGGATTGGAGACTCGTTACGACCGCGGTGAGGGACCTGAGGGTCGAGTACCAGTTCTTCAGGAAGAAGGCGTTGAATGCACTCGACAACACGGACACGGAAGATACCCCTGAGCGGGATATCTGAGCCCTTTCTCGTTCATGTTGGATGATCAGCTTTCCTAACGTTTCGCAGCGAAGCACAAGTCCAGACTGCCATCACGCGATGCAACGGCAACCTGGAGTCATGGAGACTGCGGACTGACCGCCTGATGAATAGGTTCAATGAAGCTCTCAACAAGATTGGAACCAACATCGAAGAAATGCGCGAAAGTCTGAATTCCGTATTAGGACTTTTCAGAAAAATGGAAACAGAGTAAGAGCCCCTGTCACTTGTCGCCATTTAAGATCACAACTAACATGAGTACAATCGTTTAGGCAGTCTAAACTCTTGAATGACATGCACCAGGACCTCCAAAAGGTCCTGAGTGATAATAAGGCGATGGACGAGAAAATCAAGAGGATGGATCGAGAGGCAGCCGAAGCGAAGAAAGCTTCGGCAGATGCTGACCGGGAAATCGATGCTCGCTTCCGAGACATGGAATCCAAGGCTTGCCGCTGCAAAGCTAACCCCCCCGTTACCGAGAGGACCGAGCGCAAGGACAGCAAGCCAGCCACCGGGGAGCAGTCTCCAAGGCCCCCCTGGCGCTTCTAATAATCGTGTGCCCAAGATCTATGATCAGAACCTGAGGACGACTTGCTTGGTGTGGCGAGTCCTTCGCCAGGGGCCACGAGGGGACGAGCAGGGTTATTGTGCGTGTAGCCGAGTGTGATGAGCCGACGAGGGTGCTGGAGGTGAGCAAGAGATCAGAAACGTCGCCCAAGAAGGGGGAAAGTCCGACTGTCGCGCAAAAGAATACGACGACAAACTGTTTTGCGAAGAAGTTGGGGGGGAGGTCTGGACTTGTATACACACATGGAACGATTTCTGATCACGACCGAGTGAATTTCGGAAGATTCATGAGAGCAGATTTACAGTTTTCTTTCAGCAAATACTAAATACATCACGCTGCTGCTGGCTGAAATCACTTCTTGTTGACCGGCGTGAGGGGCTCGCCCTTGTAGCCACCATTATCGCCAACAACCTCCATAATGTTCTTCATGGCGTTCAGCTCAAAGTTGATCCGTGTCGTGATGGCCGCGCCTCCATTATGGCACGTCAGCACCACATTGTCCATCTCGGCCAGCACCTTGGACACCTGCGGCTCGTGGTAGTGCACGTCCAGACCAGCACCGGAGATCTTGCCACTCTGCAGCGCCTCAATCAGCGCATCCTCATTGACGACCTGGCCCCGCGCCGTGTTGATGATCCGCGCGCCGTCCTTCATGGCGGCAAAGGCCTCCTTGTTCATGAGATCTTGTGTGTGCGCGTTCAGAGGCGTGTGCAAGCTGACGCAGTCCGCCACCCCGAGCAAACTGAAGAGCGTGTCGTGGTACGTGACGCCCAGACTCTTCTCCGTCGCCTCATCAGCACGCACAACGTCGTAGTAGTGAATCTCCATGCCGAGGGCATCGCGCGCCTTCTGCGCCAGTTTCTTGCTAATGTTGCCCAAGCCCACGATACCCAGGATGTGGCCCCGGGGATTGTACGAGATGCTGCCCACCAGCTTGTGCATGGCGTGGAACTGGTCCGGGTCGCACGTGCGCGCGGCCTTTTGCGAGCGCCACCAGTTACGAAAGACGGAGAGGACCATGAACAGGGCCGTGTCTGAGACGGCCTCGTCGGAGGCGCCCGCGCCGTTGGCGTACCAGATGCCGCGCTTGGCGAGGGCCTCTGTGTCCGCCCAGTTGAAGCCCGCACCGGCCGAGGCGAAGATGCGACAGGACGCCGGAAGCAGGGGGATCAGCTCATCGTCCCACTGGCCCATCTCGCCGCCTGTCTGGAAATGCGGCCTGTAAATGGCAGCAAAGTCGCCATACTTTTTATCCTTGAGAGCCTTGATGAACGAGGCTCGATCCGGCTCCTCATTGGCGACGACGTTGAAGCGCTTGGTGAACTCATTGTTGAAGTAATCGTGGTTGTATTTAATGTCCTCGCCTACGCGCAGGACGATGGGCTTCTGTGCCATCTTGAACTGGGCAGCAGGGCAAAAGGGGACGGTATGACTTGACCTGACGATTGAGGCTCAAAGAGATGCCACATACATGTACACAAAAGGGGTCAGCTGGCATTTACCGTATGCTTCCAGACCTCAACTCCAATCTGCGCCGAGAGCCGAGACGAGATAGCCGATGCGTGAGGGGAATCCTGGAATCCTGGAATCCTGCGGCGAGAAGTCCGACGGCTCTGCGTTTTCCTCGTGGTTGCGTAAGAGCATAAATGTCCAGAATGGGAATCCTTTGAGTGTCCGGCCTGTTCGTATCGATTATTGCCTCTAGGTCAGGTCTTTATGCTTTGTATTGAGTCAATCGGTCAGGCGTCGTCGTGAGTCCCCAACGGCAGACCACAATCACCACATGCAGCAAACATCAAACATGAAATGGCGTCCGCCATCCTGGTCCAAATGATGGGATTTCAGAGAGCCAAGCCATCGCATGATGGATACGGCGCTATCAGCCAAGCAAGCTACGCATCTGGCAGGATTCAGACTAGTAGATCAAGCGCCAGGGTCCCAGGACACATCAAGGTCGCCAAAACGCTTGAATCGGCCTGGAGCCCGAAACACCCCCCTCGGCGGCCAGCACCCCGAGACTCGAGAGACAACGAAAGCTGCTTTGCTTGGAAATCCCGATTATTCTTGCCCCGGATTCTCCAGCTTCCCCAGTCGTCTCTCCGCATGCACTGTGGCAGGCCCACCACGTGTGGGCAGCACGATTCCAGATGTGTAGTAAACATATAAGACTTCGGGGCCCAAGTCAAACGCTTCTTGTTGGAATGTGACCTGTCCCCATCTATCACTTTGTACAGGACGGCCCGGCATCATGGGTCGAATCACGGATGCCCTCAAGCCCACGGCGGCCAAGCAGATGCACTTTGCAAGCCTCAAGAACAACACGCACGAGACGTGGTACAAGGATGCCGGCCTACGAAAGAACGTCTGGCATTGTGTCGGCTTCTACTTTGCCGTCTTTTACCTTGGTTTCGATGCGTCCCTGATGAACGGTCTGCAAGCCATCCCCCAGTGGCAGGAGTACTTCAACCATCCCTCGGGGAACATCCTTGGCCTCATCTCGGCCAGTCTGTTTTTGCCTGCCATCATCACACCCTTCGCTGCGTCTTGGATCAACGGTCGATGGGGTCGCAAGTGGTGCCTGGCCATTGGCTCGACCCTCCTCATCCTCGGTGCGTTCCTAAACGCCTTCGCCAAGGACCTGGGCACCTTTATCGGTGGCCGTGTCATCATCGGTGCCGCCGGCCCCTTTGGAAAGATCACGGGCATCGCGCTGCTCCAGGAACTCGCCCACCCCCGTCTCCGTCCCTACGTAGCCACCGCCTACTACAGCAACTACTACGTCGGCCAGATCGCCGCCGCCTGGTTCTGCTACGGTACCCTCTCCTGGGCGCCTACAGAGTGGCGGTGGCGCGCGCCCTGTCTGTTCCAGGCGTTCGCACCACTTGTCGTGCTAGTCCACCTCCTCTTCGTCCCCGAGAGCCCTCGATGGCTCATCGACCACGATCGCTCCGAGCAGGCCCTCAAGGTGCTAGCCGATGAGCATGCCAACGGCGACCAGGACGACGAGCTCGTCAGGTACGAATACGACGAGATCTGCCGCGCCCTCCAGTTCGAGAAGGAAAACAACAATGCCAAATACACTGATTTCCTCAAGACACCCGGCAACAGGCGACGTCTGCTCGTGCTCGTCACCATGGGCACTGGCTCGAACTGGGTCGGCAACGGGATCATTGCCTACTACCTCAGTCCCGCCCTAAAGCTCGTCGGCATCACCGACGCGGGCACGATTGCCGGCATCAACGGCGGCTTGGCCGTCTGGTCCCTATTCTGGGCGTACGCTGGTGCCATGAGCGCCGAGCGCGTCGGGCGTCGCACTCTGTGGATCACGGGCACCGCGGGCATGTGTTGCGCGTACGTTGCTATCACGGGCCTCAGCGGTGCCTTTGCCACGAATCCCTCGCACAGCCTGGGTATCGCGGTGATTCCCATGATGTACATCTTCAAGATCTTTTATTGCATCAGCTGGTCACCGCTGCCGTTTGCTTATGGCGCTGAGATTCTGCCATATAACTTGCGTCTCAAGGGTCTCAGTATCGAGCTGAGTGTTCAGAGCGTGGCCCTGGCCTTCAACCAATGGGTCAACCCCGTGGCACTCCAGGCCATTGCTTGGAAATAGTGAGTTGTCACTGTCTACCTGGAGAGATTCAACGCTGACATATGCTAGCTACATCGTCTACATTGGCGTCATTGCAATGTACCTCGTGCTCATCCTGTTCTTCTTCCCCGAGACTCGGTACGTATCGAATCACAAAGAGATCCTCTTCAGGGCTTTGCTTACAGATTATGCAGGGGCATGTCCATTGAGGAAGTCTCAGTCCTCTTCGATACGGGACGCAAGGGAGATCCCGACGCCGTGGCTCGCCAGTTCCAACACGGTGGCTCTGATAAGGAGCGCGCGTTGGCGGAGGACATTGATGACCCTGAAAAAGAAGCACAAACCGCCACTGTCACCCGGGTTGAGAAGTAATTATACCCTATTATGGGATGCCTCCGGCATGTGGTAGAGTCAATCTTTGAACTGCAAATTGACATAAGTTGGGCTCTTTCATCGTTTGAATGATACCAATGTTTCCCTTGTAGTCCACCCACCTAATCGGTCACTTGATGAACATCTGGTCGAAACCAATGACCTCCCACTCATCGGTCTCCGTGTTCAGGGTCAAGTTGGTATGCTTGACATTGCCAAACCTCAGCGCGCCCGACTCTGCCTCCCCCCCTGCGACGGGGCGCTCGAGGTGGTTCTCGTTCGCCACAACGGTAAAGTTGGCGAGGGGAATGTCCCACGGGTTGCGCGTAGCAACAGAAGGCGAGCCTGGAATCGTCAGTCTCTCACGTTCATGTAGACAGGTCCGCCGAACTCACCGTAGAATTGCGCCGTGAGCTTCTCCGGGGCCACCTTGAGGTGGAAGTAGCCGCGGTAGTAGCCCTCCTGCCACATCAACTCGTCGTTTCGCTCAATCATCGCACGGGCGTAGTCCCCAGCTTTGGGCTCAATGGGGCCCGATTGACCGCTGGAGGTGACGGCTGTCCCGGCGAATTCGACACCCACAGCACCTTGGCCGGTCTCCATGTCATACTCCTTCTCCTCGAGCCAGACGAGGTCAGAGACCCAATTCTGGTGGCTGTCGCCTGCGAGGAAGATGTTGTTGCCGATATTGTTGTCGTACAAGTGCTTGAGAGTTCTGTTGCGGTTGGCAATGTACCCCTATGTGTCCTGCTGTCAACAATGAGCACTCAAAGGATGATGCGTGGCTACTTACATTCCAATTGTCCCCGCTGAGGGAGCCCTCGTCGTCTTTGAGAATCCGAGAAATGATGATCTGGTTTCCGACGAGCCGCCAAGTGGCCCCTCGCTCAGCCGATGTCGACAACGAGTTGTAGAACCAATTCTCCTGGCGAGCCCCCATCAAAGTGCGGCTGGGGTCATCCCGGATGAGGTCGATGTAGTCGTCATTCCACCCTGCCTTGTCAGTTCACTGGCGAGCAATTGTGAGTCTATGAACGGTGTCGTACCCAGAGATGTGATTGAGCGATCATAAACGCGGGTGTCGAGAATGATGAGGTCAAGGAGCTTGCCCATCTGGAACGAGCGCCAAATCCGAAGGCCATCATCCAGGTCCGTTTGACTTTGTTCTGTCAGCTCCATAATAAGCAAATGTGGGCAAGGTATACTGACCGTATGGGCATCCATTCAAAGTACGCGCGGACAGCGTTGACCTTGCGTGTGTCGACACTGATCTCCGGACCATCATTCAAGAATGAGTCTTCGGTGTTGTTCAACCCGCTTGTTCCATCGCGATACACGTTGTTTGCGACCTCTGCACTTGTTTAGCAACGCCCTCACGCAACCCTCGGGTCGATCTGGCTTACCGTGATCATCCCAGGTAGTGATCCAAGCATAGTCCCGCGCCAGCAACTGCAGGTCTGGGTCAGTGCGATACTGGGCATTCATTAGAGTGACACGCCGTGGGACTGAATTCGGAGACCGGACATACCTGGCCGTGCCGCGCACGATAGTCGTACAAGGTGAAGATATCGTTGGAAGGGATTGATACACGTTCGGTCGCGTCATCCTCAGCAGCATACTCGTAGATGTAGTCACCCAGGTGCAGCACCCAGTCATGCTCATCCTTGCGGGCTGCGTTTCCGTAGGCATTGAAGTAGCCATTGGCTATTTTCGTCAGTTACTGGCGGTCACCAAGTCGCAGACACCAAGCTTACGAAAGTTGCTGCAAGAGAAGACAGCAAAACTGAGGGATGAGACATCATCATCGGCGGTGGGTGCAGTCTTCGTCCGGCCAACTGGACTCTTCACGTCCGAGTTGCAGACGTTGAACTGGTAGTTATACTCCGTCAGGGGCTCAAGGCCCTGGGCCTCCACCTGCTCATGTGTCAATAACTTTTCCCCGACGATGACACCACTTGACCTGCCTTGACTGTAAAGTCAATATCAGATGTAGTGTGAGTGACTCCCTGCGACACAATCTGCTGGGTCTCGTTCTTCTTGCCCAGATAGACCTTCCACTCGACGCAGATTGGGTTAGGATCGGCCTCAACAAACTGTTCAGTCTCATGGCTCCAGAGTGGCGCCGTGCCCTCCACGGGTGCAGTGCTGTCTTCTGACTTGTTGCTGGGTGCCACTCTGGTCCAGAGGATCACGCTCTCCGGCCACGGGTCACCAGACGCCACGCCGTGGGTAAAGTTGAGCTCTGACGGCTCGTAGGCCACGTTGTCGCGTTTCCACGACCTGCGCTCAACAATGTTGGTGTCGATGCCCAGGCGCGCGTGTCGCCTTGAGGGGGAGGCATAGTTCAGATTGCCTGAGAAACTCGCAGCTGTGGACCCGAGAAGGGCCGCCACGGCATAGATGATCTTGTACTGCATTTTTGTGATGTCTGTCAGTCAGATCTTTACGTACCAAGTAGCGTAGGCCGCCATGGTATTCATATGTTTGAGATGCGCTGGTAGCACAGGTCTCTATTCCACAAGCACCGATATCCGCATCCAGTAGAAGGACATCTTCGCAGCACGTTGCTGTTTGATCCAAGGTCGTATTGACGTAGAACACATCATCGACAGCCATCGCTGATCGCGACCTGCTCCTGGTAGATACAGGCTTCGAGTCCATCATTTTGCCTGTCTAGATGTAGGAGATGCAGGTGATCGGCAGGTGCTAGGTGAACGTGCTGGCAAGCCATCGAATGCATTGGCCAGTCGAGCTTCAGTCGTTTGCAAGCAGCTTCTGGAGCCAGCTACGCGAAGCTTGGCCCTCGATGCCGTTCAAGCTTGAACACAACCTTGGGTCCCCGCGTGCCGCGTGGGGTTTTATTACCCGGATTTCGCCAGGTACTTAGGTTTGGTCGTGCATTTGCTAGGGATCTTCTGCCGGTTTGCTGCAACGGGATGAATATCAACGTTATGTATGAGTTGATTCGAGCACGTGCGCGGGGTGGAAGCGACAGATGGGCGAGCAGGATGTTGCATTGCTGATCGTGCACCCCTTTGGGTGGTGGGAGACAGGGCGTTGGCGATTGCCCATGGAGGGAAATTGGACTCAAAGTGGGTCTTGGTCAATAAGAGTCCAGTCAATACTTATTCTCTTTGCTTGAAGACTCTGAGAAGTGCTTGCGTATTTTTGGGGTCTATCATGACTGGAAGCAAGGGACATGGGAAGAGGTTGTAGTTGATGGTAAGGAATGGCGGGTAGTGGATGTTCGACCAAGCTCTAATAAATTGTTCATGCTATCAAACCCTTAGCCAACATTTTGCCAACACACCCGTCAGTATTGACTGACGTGACAAAATCAGATGAGTGTACAGGCTATATAGATCCTCGCCATTTTTAACAAGTATCACGCATCCGAAGGTCACGATTGCGACCATGAAGTAGATGTATAGGGTAGTCCCAAGGGGACACATCAATTTACATCCGCCAGCCTAGCATGTGACCCTGTTCACAACATCAATATCCAATGCTTTTGACAAAGATATTAAAATTCAACACTCCGAAAACAATTTATTTCAGACGCAATATATCGCGCCTACAAAGACAGTTGAATCGCGTGCAAGGCGTGATTGCGACTCACGTGAGGAACGCCTCTTCAGACCCCTGACGTAGGGCGCCTTCGAACTAGGGAAGGCGCGTTGCTCTCTGGCCCGACGCGTCTAAAGTGGGCTTTACGCGGTTGGCGTGTCGCTCCTCCAGAGTTGCTTGCAGTGATCTTTTTCAGTACAATCGTCCTTCACAACGCACACGCACCGAATTCTCCGACACATCAATCAGCTTTCTACTAGTAGTGAACGAACAGAACGAAACGAGTCGCCAAACTTCCACGCCAACCGCCTTTCCACGAATGGTTGATTAAACCACAGCCGCTCCACGACAGCGAGCTCGGCTGGCGAGCCCGTTGGGCATGGCTCAGGTTGCAACCATGGTTCAAGGCGAATCCGCTGAGAAGAAAGTTCACCCTTTCTTCTCTCGGAACCTCGAGCCACCGTCGACTCCTCCACCTGGCTACGCAGCAGCTGAAACGACTGGGCAGCCAGGGCTCGAAGACGAAGATGTCAGCAAGAAGCGCAAGACCGAAGACGCAGACGAGGTCCGAGATGAATCAACCGCGAAGATGCCAAAGAGAAAGAGAGGCAGACCCAGGCGCAGTGACCCCATCACCAAGCACCTGGTGCAGCCTCAACAAACACCCGAATCAGCGCCTCTGCCAGCGGAGCGATTGGGACAGACCGAGCAACAGCCACAGGAAACCGCTCCTCCGACTTCAGAGAAGGCCACACAAGCTGCGATGAATGAGACCGTCGGGAAGAAGGTTCTGAAATTCAACCCTTTGACTGGTACTCTAGGGTCACCGCCAAAACCCAAGTGCACTAGCCCACCTTCACGAATCGTTACTGTCAGATACGGGAAAAACGCAGAAGATAGAGCCGAGCTCGGAGAGAAGATCAGCGCCATACTGAGTACGACGCAGCAGTCTCCGGAATCATCATCGAAGCGAACACGGCGAAGAAAACCCAACAAGGCGGCAGACACGAACATGGCAAACATGTCTGAACCCAGCATCGACTCTGGAGCTAAGAAGTCAACCGCGAAGAACACACACCCTTTCTTTTCCGGGAAAAATAAGGAGGCTATAAAGCCGCCAGTAGCTAGACAGCCTGTCGAAGCACCCAAGCCAGAACCCCCTAAGCGACAGACCATATCCATGGCCACGCCAGTATCCCCACGAAAACAACGACTCCCGTTCCCTTCGGATCACAGTCGACCACCGGCATTTGGTTCCGCAAGGCCAGCTGCAACAAAGGTGCCAGGGGCCAAGCATCCTGCATGGCCGGCCCGAGATACGACACATGTGAGAGGGGACCAGGACTTATCGGCCCAAGGGTGGCATCACAATATCTCCTTACCTGAACGCAAGTTCAAAGGCCAGGCAGTCGCAATCTCCACAGACGAGTCGGTTCTTTGTGATACTCTGCGGAGGTTGAACCTGGAGGATGCGAAACGGACAGCTTCCTTCGTTGACAACCATTCCAGCACTCCACCCCGTGAGCTGCGGTTGCCTGTGCAACATTTTGAGAGTGGTCGACAACTTCAAAAGCGGATTCTGCCTGAGCTCCGCTGGCTCACTTCCACAACTGCTTCAGCTGATATGGACCTTGACGAGCTTGGTGACGGACCACATGTGAAGTCCCACCCGATTGTCACGCGTCTTTATGCAGAGCTGGCCGTGAGCCTTTGTGCCTATGATCGATCCACATGCGAAGGCAGTTCGTGGACACAGAAGTACGCGCCAAGCAGTGCGGCCGAAGTGCTCCAGGCCGGCAAGGAGGCCTTCTACCTGAAAGAATGGCTAGAAGGTCTTCGAGTTCAAGCTGTCGAGACGGGAAGCAATGACGGTGGGAAAGTCCAGCCAAAGGGAGAAAGACCTCTCAAAAAGCGCCGGAAGAATAAGCTGGACGGCTTCATCGTTGATAGCGATGATGAGGAGGACGACCTCGATGAGGTGTCGGACGGCGAACCAGACTGGACGACATCAGGTTCTGGCCGTCCCAAAACCGTCATGCGACGAGTCAAAAAGGACCAAGGCCGTTTGAACAACGCAATGGTGATCAGTGGCCCGCATGGGTGTGGCAAAACGGCAAGTGTCTATGCTGTTGCCAAAGAACTTGGGTACGAGATTTTCGAGATCAACTCAAGTACCCGTCGCAGTGGCAAGGACATTCTGGAAAGGGTGGGCGACATGACTAAGAACCACCTAGTCCATCACCAACAAGACACCGGAGCAGAGGATGAGGATGTAGAGGATCAGGTGGCCAAGGACCTCAAGTCAGGGAAGCAGGGCACGATGACGGCCTTCTTCAAAGCCAAGCCAGACGTGAAGACTGCCAAGCCCAGGAAAGCGGTGAAAGAGAACGAACAAGGGCCAAAACCCGGTTCAAAATCGCAGAAACAGTCCCTCATCTTGGTGGAGGAAGCGGATATTCTCTATGAGGAGGACAAGCAGTTCTGGCAAACCCTGATGAGCCTCATGGTGCAGTCGAAGCGGCCTTTTGTGATGACTTGCAATGACGAGAGTGTCATACCACTGCAGAGCCTGGCTTTGCACGGTATCTTGAGGTTCAGTATGCCACCTACGGAGCTTGCTGTCGATGTGTTGCTGCTGATAGCTGCGAACGAGGGCCATGCCCTCAAGAGACAAGCTGTCGAGCATCTGTACATGTCGCGAAAATACGACTTGCGAGCTACGATCACAGAGCTCAATTATTGGTGCCAGATTGGCATTGGCGACCGTCGTGGAGGCTTCGACTGGTTCTACCAGCGTTGGCCAAAGGGGATCGATGTTGACGAGCATGGTGATAAGGTGCGCGTGATCAGCGAGAATACATACATGGACGCTATGGGGTGGTTGGCTCGGGATGTCCTGGCCACTCCTGGTCGTGCCTTGTTGAAAGAGGAAGAAACTCTGCAGCAGTGCTGGGACTCGTGGCACTTCGCAGCCGGGGACTGGCATGAGGCCAATGGCTCAGACCCCAGCGTCTTTGATCTGCCTTCAAAAGACCTGGACGCCTTTGGCAACTTTATCGATGCGTTGAGCGCGGTGGACGTTTCCTCCACGGCCTTTGGTAGCGCTGCCCTCGACGGGAGCATCGACCCTGGCTTGCCGGCGATGCCCGACAAGGTCAAGGAGGATTTCATCATCGGCCGTCAGCTCATCGAGGCCGACACAGTGACGGATTACACACTCTTGAACGACGGCTTCGCAACCACGCAGAAGTCCCTAGCTCGCCAGGTGCTCTATCGCCACATTGCCAGCAGAGCACCAAATGAAGCAGAGGCATTGCGCCCGCTAGATGAGACGGGCGCCACCCTGGCGCTTAAGAGATTCTTTTCGACAGTTTGCAACGACCTCACACGTCTCGACCTGGCCTATGCCTTCGATCCCATCGCTGCGTCGGACGCCCATACAGCCATTTCGCATCTCGACCCATCTGTCTTTGACAGAACAACGCACCTCATTGTGCTCGACATTGCACCATGGGTCCGCAACATCGTTGCGTACGACGATGCACTGATGCAGGAGCGCAAGAAGTTGAGCAGTCTGCTTTCAGAGGGTGGCCAGTCCAAGCGCATGCGCAACACGAGGGCCGCCTACTCGGCACTCGAGGGCGGCGATCGAAAGTCCACCCGTCGTGAGAAGTACTTTCAAGGCTCTCTCAATACCTTGTTGGTCCTCAAGACCGGCTCGGACTCGTGGACTCGGGCGGCCACAGAGGAGGTTTCACACGCTGAGGCAGAGGCCGCGACACCGTCGAGCCCAACGTCGATGGATGTAGATGAGGAATAAACCAAGCATAGTAATGAAAGCGATGTATTTTGATATTTCTCCTGCATAGCGATGCGGAACGCACGTATGATCAATCCCACTTTGGCCATCCCTCTTCCACTGTGGTACGAGGCTCATCCGGTCCAGCTTCTTCCCCGTTCCAGCGGTAATATCTACGCACTTGATACGCGCCGTTTCTGGTCTGGCCTTGAATTGGCGTCCCCTTGTCGTCTCGGTTTGGACCGTTGCCACTCGTCTTTGGCACGCCTCTTTGCCTCTGCTGCCGGCGACGCTCCTCTTCCTCTTCATCCTCCTCCTCCCATGTGACTTCGGGCCCCGTCCATCCCGACCCAAGGGGTCTCTGATCTATAATATACAGTGTCTCTCCCTTGTCTCCAGGATGCTGAGGCGGATAGTGTATGTAGCTCCTTTGTTCGCGATACGGCCTGTCCTGCAAGGGGGGTACTCTTGGTCGAGCAGGGCTTGCCGTCCTTGAAGGACGTGAACGTTGGTAGCGATGAGAAGAAGAGTTGTAGTCAAACCTTGAGCGACGGCGGGAGGAGGACTTCTTCTCGGGAGGGAGATTTTTGGCGATGAGGGCTCCCAGGGCTATTGTTGAGCAGAGGGTGAGCAGCGTCTGTGGCCCATCGTGATTATTTTGCTTTGCAGGCATTTTAAACCCCTGGAATTGTGGTTCCAATGCGTTTCTCAGGTTTCAACAATAGCTCTGACGGTATAGTCTACTTTCATGGCATGCAATGTGTGTAGCGGTGAGTTCCACGATGATTCTATTTGATCTTGCTTATCGTTAGCGACAACCCCGCTCTGTGTTCCTCGAATGTGCACTCGTGCCCAAGCTTATGCCACTTGGCATGTGCGCTGTGCTCTGACCGGTTGCTGTTATGGCGGGCGTACGCTGCTTGTTACACGGCTGCGAGACCGGCTCCTGATACACTGCGGCCTTGCGAGAAGCCGGTGAGCCAGCAGCCTCTTCGGTGAAGGCACCATGATCTATATTCTTCAAGCGTCAAGTGCAACTGCATTTTCCGGTAAGCTAAACAACCATGCAAGGCCGTTGTGCATCATGAGTTTGCTGCTTTTGTGGCTTGGTCGACAGCCAGCTTGGAAGCTTCACAGTAGCATGCTGACCGTCCATGGCAGTGTAGATCTCAAAACGACCATACGAACCATATATACTTGCGTCCGAAGGGATCGTCTCGAAAAGCTTGGATGTTTCTGCGATTCGACGTGTGTGTTGTGGACTCCCCGTCCATTGGGTATTCCAAGCCCACCCATTCAATGGGTAACGCCCCAGACGAACCAGGGACAGGTACGTACTTAAGAAGCTGAGAATAGAGGAAACATCCCCCGGCCAAGAAACATGGCCCCGGACGTATCTTCGAAGATCGCGGTTCAAGTAACATGGCACTCGAAGCGGACGCCGATGCCGGCACGTTGGTGGTGGTGATTGGACCACCAGGCGTCTCGTGAGCATAAGCCAAGGGTACGCCCGGCTATGCCGTGCAACACATGCTGCCTAGTTTGAATGGTTCGCACATGGCGACCTTTAGGCTTTGCATGGTCTGATCATTCCTCGACGATGCTCTGGCGCAAGACAGCACAACACCACACCACCCTTCCAAACTCCAAGGCTCCCTGAGAGGCTCCTGCATATCGGGCCAATGCTACGACAACAATTCAGCCATGGCTTCGACAGGAGTGTGTCTGGAGTTTCCTCAGGTGAACGTATATCTGTGTCGAGATTCCAGACTCGTGCCGCGTAAACTTCAACTGGGCATTGCTGCGAGTGTGTTGCATCGCGCTATTGTTGATCGAAGTGATGGTTCCTTCGGACCTTCATGATCGAGACCTCAGCCCCGCGGCAGGGTCCGATGAGCTGCTGCGGGTAGCGGCTTTAGCTTACTGTAGTGGGGCGCGACATGAGACCGCGAACCAAACCAGCAACTGGGAGCTGCTCATCAGTTTGCTCAGGCCGTCTTCTTTCTCGTTGCGAGTTGCGACGGGAGCTTCACCACAGCGGCTAAGCAAGGGGTTCCTTGTGTGACGTCGGTGCGTAGGGCTGACCTTGTCGTGGGTGCCTTGATCCCCGGGTGTAGGGCACCATGTAGATTGACAAGTGACGACGATTGCGATCCTCAAGGAACTGAAAAGATGGTGGTGCGAAGGGACGCTGGAGCGGGTGGCGCAATGATTACTTACAGTAGGGTATCCAGTGGGTAAGGTTCCAGGCCCCAGCTAGTTCGATGAATGAGTATCAGAGCCAATGAGAAGCAGCTATCTTACAAAAAGGTGGGCTCGTCCGGGATAGAATCGCACTTCGAACAAGGGCCGCACCTTCCACGCGGGATTGACAACCAATGATGATGTCACACTGACCCTTCACGAGACCCTTGCGCAGCCCTCTTCGTCAGTCTGGCGAACAGGCAGAACTTCTCCAACATCATCGCCCTATCACCTCGACGCACTGCCAGCCAAGGTCAATGACTGGGCCACCCAAACTTTTGCGACGTGTGTCTGGGGCTCATGTATCCGTATCGTAGCTAATGACAGGGCTTTTCTCAGCATTCCCAGACGTCACGCCCTCCTCCTCCCTGAGATCGATTATAGAGGAACCGTTCGTGTCAACTGCTGGGCGCCCAGATCCAGATTTCCACTCCTCTACTTCTAGTTGCTCGGCGCCCTCGTATATTGGCCGTATTTGACAAAATCTTCATAGCCGGCCACGTACCCTGCCGTACTGCCGACACTAGCCAAGGCAGGCGCTGACTCCTTCATACCTGGTCCTCTCATCATCATATCCTGCTGACCCATACACACTCTCAAACTTACCAACTACATCACACAACCGCATCTTCGAGCCCGACTTTGATAGGTGACTGACGAAGAGCGCTGTACAATACTTGATATACCACACAACCACCCGTGATGAGTGGCGGACTCTCAGTCGAGCAGCACATCGATGCAGTCGACGCCTTTGCGCGGACCCTGTTTGTGCGCGCGCGCGATTCGCCATCCGTCTCCGACGCTGTTCGCCAGCTGCATACCGCTTTGCGCCACCTTCGCGTCGAAGCATCAGACCCTGACTCTCTCCTCGGCTCAGGCACATGGGATCACCAGATCAATGCGCTGATCGACGACTGCGGCGCTGCACTTCGCCAGCTGGAGGGTGCGTTGGATGATGGTCGCCGAGGTGACCAGCTGGCTGGACGCGTTCGTCGCCTAAGGGACCGAGTCGATGATTTCCTTGACGGAGTGCAACTGCAGAGTCGGACAGCCATCGCCCCCGTGAAATGCGACCCGTCTGGCCTGGAGACCATCAAGGACAAGGTCGACACCGTTGCTGAGCGAGTCTTTTCTCGACGAAGAAGTAGCTTTGGTAATGACGAGGACCAATTATGGCGCGAATTCAAGTCAGAACTGGAAAAGGAAGGCTTCTCGTCCGAAGTACTCAAGAAGAACAAGGTACGCATCACTTCACTCATCGTTGAACCTCTGCTGACGCCGGCAGGTCGTTCTGCGTGCCTACATTCGGGAGCTGGACGCTATGAGTTCACAGATTGGCGGGCCTCGCCCTACTGTCCGTGGCCTACTTAAATACGAGGCTGAAGCTGTTCCCCCCAACGAGAAGTATCCTGCCGTCGAGAACGAGAAGTTTCCCACCGGCATGAAGCTCGCCCGGCGGATGCCAGCCGACGAGCCACCACCGCCGCTACCACCCAAGGAGCCTATTGCTGAACTGCAGTGCTCGCAGCCGCGTACCTCCACGTCATCGGACGACTCGCATCACGCGGACTCCGCCGACAGTACCGCTCTCATCTCCACCAAGGATCTCGTCGCCATGGACGGTCTCAACTCCGGCTTGGCTGGCATGCATCTATCCGCACAATCGCAGGCAGCAAGCCCCTACGGCGCCTCGCCCGCCAACAGCACCCATCGCTATCTCCCTGCCCCTTATGCTGGTACTCTTGGTGCACCTCGACAGGGCGTCGCCGAGCTGCAGGGGTCGCCCTCATCCGCCGTCCTTGGTTCATCGCCGCACCCGCCGCCAAACTATGGCACCAGCCCGCGCTCCGCGCCCACGTTCCGCTTGGCTCCGGACCCGTATGGCAATGAAATACCCATGGATGCCCAGTGGACACGGATCAATCGTGGTCGCGTCAGTCCTGAGGTGCTCGAACGGGCCGGCGTGCGATATGAGGCTCGTCCGACCTACGTTGCCGTTCTCGGGCGGCTCACTCGGGAGCAGATTGAGGACTTTGCCAGGCAGAGTGCCGATGTTCGTCGCGCGCGCCAGCTGCGCCAACCCTCGTCACCCAAGAAGTACCGTGACAGGCAGGACTCGAAGAGCAGCAGGGATGAGGAAGACGAGGAAACTGATCTCTGGGACTCGAGCGACTCCACGGACATTGACGATGACAAGACGTCAGTCAGGGGCACCAGGTCCTACCCCTACATCGTCAACCCCCCGGAGAAGGAGAAGGGGTCCCCCTCTGCGACTGTGCAGCCCAAGTCGATTCTGAAGAACAAGAATGAACACCACGTGCGATTCGGCCCCGACCCGTACGAGGTCGAATCCAAATCGCCACGGTCATTGAAGGATAGCCGAGACCGAGATCGCGATCGTGAGAGAAGGAGAAGATACTCGGACGATCGGTACCACGGCGACAAGCCCTCGAAGAGGTATTACGACGACAGGGATCGCGAGTACTCTGGCCGCAGGTCGCAGCGGAGCAGGAGGGACGAGCCAAGAAGCAGAGATGACCATCGACACCGGGACCATCGCGACGACAGGGATGAGTACCGAGACCGCCACTCCAAGAAGAAGGCATGGGGCGAGGCTCTCGGTGCTGTTGGGATTGGTGGTGCGGCAGTGAGCCTGCTGAGTGTACTGGCAGAGGCCGCTTCCAATGTTTGATCCAGCTGGACCTGGGGACTTGTTTGTATTCCTCATGTGGCCATTTTTCATGATTATGATTGATGATGACGGGTATGTGCTGTATGGATATATATATGTACAGAGGCCTAGCTTGTAGGATGGATGGATGGTCTAGATACCCAATGACGAATTTCTTTGCGTTCCTGTACCCGCTCTATTCGTACCATGTGTGATTTATAGTATCAGCTGCGAGGCGATGCTGTTCCACCACTGTCGCCCTTCTCGGGACAATCCATGCTCAGGTCGATAAGGCGGTGGCTTGCCAGTCTCGGACATGCTCCTCTGGCTGGGCGCTCGTTCTGAGTGCAGCACTGCCATCCTCGGGTTCATGGGCCATATGAAATCAGGATTCTCGTGTAATACCCCCGTCGTCTCGTCTCTGATCTGCCGAGTTTGACCAAGCTCATCGGTGGACTTGGGGTGGACATGCGCGGCCGCTTGCTTGGTCATCAAGGTATGCCTCAGCGCAGGTTTGTAAAGTCTTTCTCCGCCGATATCATGGATCACGACGTGTCCGCTCCTTGTCCGATACTTGAGGTTGCGCGGGAAAAAGGCCGCAAACTCATAAAGGATATTGGGGATCTCCACCGTCATCATGGCTCCGTGCCGGTGCTCACGACGATTGCTGGCCTGTTTGATAATCCTGTCCAAGAGAAAGCCTATGCGGTTATGGACGTAATCTTTGTCTGCTTCGCATTGCCTCCTGAGCTGAGTAGCCTTGGATATAGTGGTGCCGTTCTCGAGGGCCGGGTTGACAACGGCGTCACGCAGCATAATCTCATCAAGCATGGCAGTCTCGAGATCTTCCGATACCTTGCGGTAGTAGTCCATGGCTTCCTGTCTGACCATTTGCAGGGCCCGAGTGACCTCTTGGCTGTTGATGTAGCTGCGGATGCGCAGATCGAGATCCTCAAAGGAGGGTTGGACGTTGTATGGCTCCGAGGTCATAATGTCGAATACAGCCCCGACATCTTTGGCTTCGACTCTCTGGGTGTCTTTGCCAAACATCATAACGCGGCCTTTCTGGTTCGCAGCGTTTGCAGTAGTGTGTGTCCAGTTCAGCAAATTGGACCACACCTCAGCGGTGATGGGTATGCTGTACCGCCGCGAGAAGAAGTCGATGAGCTGCATGCCCAGCGGTATCTCGGACATTGTGCCGAAAGATTCAACCAAAGCGTTGAGAAGACGACCTGTTGGCCATCTGGGGTCGTCCCGTTGCAATTCCTTGCCACCAGAGATCTCGTGGGTACTTTGATCGACTCTCACGCCGTATTCTTTACGGAGAACCGTCTCCAGGACGGCTTGCATGTCGCTTGACTTGGCGAATCCAATCAGGCAGGCACAAATCAGCTCTTCGTCCATGTCGTTTGGATACGCCCTTGAACGATTGTAATGGGCCCAGAATGATCGGTGGTCGTCGGTCTCCATGCCACCTCCAGATTCCAAGGTAGCGCCAGGGCGACGGAGATAGCGTCTGTTGTCCTCGTCCGGCTGGTCCCGCCGTCTGTTCCAAGGGGAGATCTGCAGAGCATTCATGGACATGCGGATGCGGTCAATGACCCTGACTGTGCTCTTCTCCTCTGCGCGTACATGTGAATGGCGGATCAGTTGCCGTGGCTCCATGAGCACGCGGGACCGGTCAAAAGAGTAATACGCCGGTTCCATCATGAAGCGCGTCTTTACGAATTCCGTCCAGGTCTTTGTAGTTCGCTGTGGCGCCAGCCCTGCCTCAAACATCGCGCCAAATGTGGCATGGGCCATGCGCAGCTCGCCGCCAGCTCCCACACAGCGCATGAAAACGACAAAGTCCTCTGGTCGGAGAGTGATGCTGTGCACGCGACACTGTTCCAAGATGGTGGCCATGCCTTCCATGACTTGGCGACTGTGGACCCGGACCCCGAAATCATCGACAAATCTCGCCGCATCAGAGTTTCGTGCCAGACCCTGGGATATACTGACGCCCCGCATCAAGTCATGCTCAGGATGAGCAATTGGGTCCATGTTCCGCAAGATATCCGACAATGTCGACCGCGGCATGCTCATCAAGCTGTGCAGCGCAGCATCGTGCGCTTGGTCATCCTGGTCCCCAAGCGCCCTTGTCCATTGAAGGAACGCGAAGCTGATGACGGCGACATCGCGTTTTCGAATCGCCGTGAGCAATGTCTCGAGAAGAGGATCCGGGGAAGGAGAGAATTGACTCGCGTGTAGGGTCGAGGTCGAAGGAGGGTCCGCAATCGAGGCCAAATGGCGCCGTCGCTCCCCTGCCCCATTTCTGCTCCATCGCCAGTGCGGGTCCCGGCGGGCTTGCAATGTGGACAGTTCGCGAGGGCAGAGCGAGGAGCTCAACCGCAAAGCTCGTCGGCGCAGCATTGTGTCGGCAGAGTCATCGGCGACGAGGGCAAAGCAGAATGGCTGAGGAGGGAATGACAGCTCGGTGAGAATGGTTGCGTGTGGTTGCGGGTGGCACAGGCACAGTAACCCCCCAAAGGGTCGTATGCACGGGCGGGTCGCCTGGAGTGGGGAGCAGGATATGGGGTAATGAACTGCTTAAGCGCATAAGATGAGACAGCTCGATAGATGCATATGTGCTTGTGAAACAGCTCTTCGTGGTCCGAGGTTTTCCCGCCTGCTGGAGTCGCGGGCATTTTCGCATCACGTCAATCATCAGCGCTCAGCGTTTCACGTGCCAGATCGACCGAAAGTAACATTCACTCCTTCAGACTCAACCAAACTCACTTCGGAACCATGGCAGACGTCGGTGGTGATGACAACCATGTCTCAGAGCCTCTCGACTTGGTGCGACTTTTGCTGAACGAGGTTGTGTTCGTCAAGTTGAGGGGTGACAGGGAGCTCAAGGGAAAACTACATGTGAGTGAGAGACACGCTGTGAGCGACTCTTCAGTTCTGACCCGCGACAGGCGTATGACAGCCATTGCAACTTGGTGCTTGGCGAGGTGGAAGAGACCATCTACGCAGTGGACGATGACGAGGATGATGACGAGATCAAGGTGAGCGCCATCCTGCCTCCGGCCCCATGTATCGCCGCTAATCTCATTGTAGACCGTGAGCCGGAAATCAGAGATGCTTTTTGTGAGAGGTACGCTACGTTGTTCACTGCGTATACACGATGACTGACTAGGACCAGGCGACAGTGTGGTCATGATCTCGCCGGGCGTGCCATTCTGAAAGGGTGCACGACAGCTCTGAAGTTGAGGCAATTCAGGCAGGAAAACATCGCTCAAACCACAGTGGACGAGAGCTATAGGAATTATCTGCCAAACGATCATCCCCAAGCGTGTAGTCTGGGGGCCCTTGCGACGCATCCAGCATTGGGGTACCTTGCCAGACCGGGAACTGCCTAATGGGGCTCATGTCTTGGGTTGAGACCGAGAGTCTTCCTGATGAGGGGCATCGCGCCCATTATGGTGTGGCATAGTGAGCTAGCTACGACACATACTTCATGAAGTTTCCAACGAATGCGAATAGAATATGCCCAAGTCGTTCGAATCACCAGTGTCCCACTCGCACGGCAATCGATCGGGGAGGTATCCGAAATCACATCTACGGGTGTCAGGACGGTGACTTCAGAATTGGAACCACGTTTGATGGACCACACCGTGGAACAGCTGCGAGCAATATGCGTCTAACCGATCTCGCTAACTGGCTCGTGCACTCAACCATCTGCACCTTCCGTCTTGGCGTCCGCCTATCGATAAGCTTCCCGGCTCCTCCCCCATGACGCTCGTTGACTTCACCCCACCACGATTCGCCGCCGAACAGACTCATTCTATGACTCCTCCCCATCGTGGTCAGCCTCACCTGATTTCTGCGGAAAGCCCAATTGAGTCAGTCAATTACAGCTCATGCCAGTATTTCAATACGCTGTCTGCATGAATTAGAGGGCACTCTGTAGATCCCATCGTCTCGTGTAGCGCAACCCAATGATCACCCGAATACCACCGTATACGTCAACCCAAAGCCGCCACCATGTCAAATAAGGAGAAATACCAGCCCAAAGATAGCAAGCGGAAAGGAGAGACTGTGAGTACGGTGCGTACATGAACTTGAGCAGTTTCTAAGAGTTCAGGCTTTGAGCGCATTCGCGGAATATGTCGAAGAGCAGCAGAGCATCCGCTACCCTACCAAGGGTCCCACGAAGGCTTCAGCCGGTACCGCGCATGACGCCGAAGACCCCGAACATCACGAAGAACTCGACGAGCTTTTCGAGACCCTCGACCTGGAGGATTCCGCGCCGCGGATTCCCTTAAAACAGCTCCTCCTCGCGACCGATGACGCATCAATACAGAAGCTCGAAAAGGTCGTTGTCGAAAGATTAGAAGAAGGCTTCGGCGAGGCTGTATTCGAGCTTGGGTTCGAGGATAGTGGAGAGTCTATGGATTTAACGACCGCAGAGTGGAACGTGGCGTACAACAGACTGGACGAAACAGCGCATCGAATACGGGCGAATTGTCAATTGCTGATGACGAAACACGTTGGCGGGGACGTTGAGGCACCGAGCGTGGCCGAGAATCCCGGCAAGACCAAGGGTTGCAGCGGAAAGGTTCTTGTTCGTCAACAGCCAGGGGTCATTGAGGATGTAATTGAGACGCGGATAGCCGTTGTCGGCAACGGTAAGACTGCGCCTTGGACAAATATCTCTGTAGGAGTCGAGACTAACCTTTCCCAGTCGATGCCGGCAAAAGCTCCATGCTGGGTGTCCTTGTAAAGGGCGACCTTGACGATGGTCGCGGAAAGGCGCGGGTGAACCTCTTCCGACACAAGCATGAGATCGAATCAGGGAGAACGAGCTCCGTGGGTATGGAGATTATGGGCTTTGACAGCAAAGGCAATATCATTACGAGTGATATCCCTGGTCGTGAGTGTAATGCGATTTGCATTTCTGTCCTAGCTGCTGACATATCCGCTGCAAAGGCAAGCTTTCATGGGAAGAAATCGGCAAGCGAAGCGCCAAAGTCATCACCTTTACCGACTTGGCCGGTCACGAAAAGTACCTTCGGACGACAGTATTTGGCCTGTTGTCAAGCAGCCCAAACTACTGTCTTCTCATGGTGGCAGCGAACAACGGTCTTGTAGGTATGAGCAAGGAACATCTCGGTATCGCCCTGGCTCTAAACGTACCGGTCATGGTCGTTGTGACCAAGATCGATATCTGTCCGCCCAACATTCTCGAGGAGACAATCAGCCAGATCAACAAGATTATGAAGTCCCCAGGCGCACGGAAGATCCCCACATTCATAAAGAACAGGGAGGAGTGCATCAACACAGCCACGCAGTTTGTCAGCCAGAGGATCTGCCCCGTGTTCCTCGTCTCCAACGTGACAGGCGAGAACCTGGATCTGGTCCGCACCTTTCTCAATATCCTGCCGCATCACGGTCGATACAACTCAGACGCCCCCTTTGAGTTCCAAGTCAACGACGTCTTCTCGGTGCCTTTCACGGGAACGGTGGTGTCAGGGATCGTGCGATCTGGTGTCGCGCATGAAGGCGATAACATCCTCATCGGCCCGGACTCGCTCGGCACCTTCCTGACTACCGCCATTCGCTCCATCGAGCGCAAGAGGATACGTGTTCCTGCCGTGTCCGCGGGTCAGTCCGCCTCCTTTGCGCTGAAGCGCGTCAAACGCAAGGAGGTCAGGAAGGGCATGGTCGTTCTGCCCAAGACAGAGGGCCAGCCTGCCCCCAAAGTGCACCGCGAATTTATAGCAGAAGGTCAGTCTCCGTCTCATCTCCCATTTCTTTGGTATCACTATGCTCATACGGTGGCAGTCTTGATCTTGTCCCACGCCACGACCATCAAGACTCGTTATCAGGCCATGCTTCACGTGGGACCCGTCCAACAGACGTGTGCCATCATCGACATTGATCGCGAACTCATCCGCACCGGCGACCGGGCCACCGTGGCTTTCCGATTCGTGCAAAGACCAGAGTACCTCGTGCCTGGTGACCGGCTACTCTTCCGCGAAGGCAGGACAAAAGGGCTAGGAATCGTGAAGCAGGTTGGGTATGACCCTTCGAAACCCTTAAGGGGGAAGCCCGGTGAGACAGGAGGCGGGGGAGAACCGTCAGGTGGAGGGAGGGCCGTCGAGGTAGGAGCATGATGATTTCCGGGTGTAATGTTAGGCAGTCTTCTCAGCATCGGACGAGCATTTGGGTTGGTATATTGATTGAATGCATGTATATCTTTGAGCGGCTTTTGCTCGTTCTCCCTGTCTATCCTCGCTACCTGAATAATACTACCCGCAGGTGAAATTCCACAACGCAGTCACTGTTGTTGACTACTTCACACCCTCCGAGCACTTGCTTACATGGAAGTCCTAGCGCCGCAGCATCCGCACTACGCGTCGTTCGCAAGCTAGGCCTAACCGAGTGCCTAGGCTTGGTCTGGGCCTGGATCACCACCCCCTCGGCCCAGGTCCCAATGTCATGGGACCAAGCCTCCGGGGCGTGAGGAGGCGTCCGGCTCCGTGTCCGCGCCCTCCGTGGTGGCTGCTTGGCGTCAGGCCATGTGGTCTCCGCCGTGCGAATAAGGTTTACGTACATGACCGCGCGTCTTGATGCTCCAAAGTCAAAACTGCGGCACGAAAGGTGCACGGGAAGCATTGCGCACGAGACACATGCAGGAATTTGACTTTGGGAGCCAGTCAGTCGCAGCCGGGTGCCAACAAGCCACCTCGGGAAGGGGGGCGATGCATTCTATATACGAATTCTCATATCGACATCAGATCCCACGTAGGTATACCGTAGCCCCTATATCCAAAAAAGAGACAAAGCGTCCACCGGCCAGACGACTGTAAACACCCCCAGGGCGCCCGTTTTCGAACATCCATGCACCAAAGCCCGATGCGCCGGGTGGTCCATATAAGACCGGAATATATAACTGCAGAAATGACAATAAACAAAGGAAATTCGTGATATGCATGATGAATCTAGACAGCAGGCGCTGCTTGTCTCTGCTGACTAGTGACAACATTGTCCATGTTGAGTGAGATTGTCGGGCGTTGGATTTCCATGCTGCGGCTTGGCATCCGGCCGCCCGGTGTCCGTGGGTGAGCAACGTTCACGCGTCCGGTCCGCTCGAGGATACGAGCGGGACCATCGTCAGAGCCAGAGTCGGAGTCATCTTCGGGGTCGAACCCATAATCCGCAAGACGGTTGAAGTAGTCTGCCAGCCCATCCACGCTCGGCGTGCCAACGACGACATCGTACTGTGGCGGCGGGGTGGCAGTAGGGTGGCCAGTTGCCGTGCCCATATTCTGCGTGACGATCTCCAGCGCTGGGGGTGGCGCGAAGTCATCGTCGAACGCCGGCGGGTTGAAACTGGGAGCGCGCAATAGGTGAATAGGTCGAGGCTCGTTCGACGACGCTTCACTGGCCGGGTTCATCGGGCTCGAGTCGTGGAGATGCGCAGCCTGGGGCAAAGCAGGCATGTTCTCGTTGGACATGCGGTTCAGTGTGCCTGTTGAAGAGTTGGGCGAAGGATCGGAGGAGACAAAGCGAGAATCCGGACATCCACAGGAGCGCACTGTCTGCCCCTCAGCTATGTTGCCATATGCGGGCAGGACCGTGTTGGCCTGTGTGGCCCGGCAGTTGAGTACTGTGAAGGGCGAGTCGATGCTAATTTCAAAGTGACGGCGCTTTGTGCCCGTCGGATCCTCAGGGTCCAACCGACTAATGCGCATGACAATCTGAAATAGTACGTTAGCATATGCATCAACATAAGACGTAACATCCTGCTCACCTTGATCCAATGGTAGACATGGACGTTTTTCCAACTGACGTCTGGGTGCAGCCTCTGGTCCTTGTTCTTGGCCATCATCTCGCAGGTAGGGATCTGGACATTGGCCTCGATCTCAGTAGCACCCCACATGGACTCCAAGCCAAGATCAAGATCACCAAGTAGGTTCTCCGCTGGATCAGGAAGCGGCTGCGGTTGCTCGTGCCGTCGGTGAGCCTCCTGAGCTCGCCGCTGGGCAGCTTGATCCCGGGCCTGACGACGCTGCTGCTGGCTCAACTCGCCTCCGCGGACAGTTCGCAACTCTGATGACGCCCAGGTGTCGTCCAGTGGCTTGCCGGCGGATTTCTCGAGTAGCAAAATCTTGCGTCCGGGATCTTTCCGAGTGACTCGTCGGTCCTGGGTCCAGTATTCACATGACTCTGTCACAAAGACTTTGAGTTTGTGGACTTGTACTTTGGCGAGAGGCGTCAACTTGAAGGCAATCGGGATTTTACCTCCAATGGGAAAACTCTTTCCCGAAATGATAATGTCGTAGTGGAGCTGATCTTCCCATTGCCGACTTATGGAAATGGGCTCAGTCATCTCTAGCGACATCTGGTCGGGCACTCGAACAACGCAGACCTCCTTGGTGCCGTGCAAATTGGGTTTGAAGGCCCCTGCGCGATCCACCGTAGCCTGTAGCTCCCATTTGACAGAGCCGTACTGCAGTTTGATTGTTTCCAGCTGGTGATGATCAATGGGCAGCTCAAAAGAGTATGCATACACGCCAGGATAAAAGACTTTGAAGCCCTTGGCCGCGGCGGATGGTGTACCTGGCCCACTGTCACCCTTGCCAAAGCTGCGTGACTGCGCATTCTGCAGTGAGAGGCGTTTTAAATCTCTTGCCGACAGGTTTTTGTGCTGCCCGGAATGTGACCGGTTATGTGCGACAAGATACGGAGCGCTAGATTGGTCCTTGAAATTGTAGGTGCAAGAGTTGCCATACTCCGTTTCCCAGACGTCGTTTGTGACGTTGAAAAAGGTGAGAACCTGAGTCCGCAGGCTCGTCTCCTCAAAGGTCTCTTGCTTTGTCGGCGGGATGCCCTCTGGCCATTCCGTCCGCGCGCGCCCTACCAGCTTCAGCTGGACCGCCTTGATCTTGACGTTCTTGGACACGTTGAGCTGCAGCTTGCCTCTTAAGAGCGCAGTGCCTGCTTGGCCTGTGCCTCGTGACTGGCCATCGTGGTCGAAGCCATTGAGGAAGATGTTGGGCTCAGCGAGCAATATCGAGCAAGCCACGCCACTCCCTGACGCCACGGGCTTTGGCACCTCGCTGACGAGGGAGCTAATGGCCGACTTGTTCGCTGTTCGACTGGACATCATACTGAATCTACGGCGATCTGATGTGTTGGTATTGGCCCGGACTTGCGGTCGAACCCGCGGTGTAGGGGTGGGAAAGTCTGTAGCAGCACGAGACAGTGTGTCGGTCGTGGGGTTTATCGCGCAGGCTGCGGGCAGAGCGTCCGTCGTCGCAATCGATGAGCGGTCCTGCGTGGCAGTGGTGGTGTTCCTGCTGGGCGCGTGGCCTTGGGAGGTTGAATGCAAGTCGACGTCCGCTGATTGGCGGCGTGGGGACTCGAGTCCTTGGCAGGTGAGGTCAGAGTCTGGGGTTGATGAGGAGGAGGAGGACGAGATCCTTGCCGCGACAGAAGAGACGCTGGCGCTGTTGGAACTCAATTGGGAGTTGTCCGTGGTCGTCGAGCCGCGACGTCGAGTAGGTTCTGAAGGCTCGCGAATTTGTTGCGCCGTCGAGTGGTTGTATAAGGACCCCAGAAATTTACTCAGCGCGGGACGAATGGGTAATCTGTCAGCGTGGTGAGGCGCAGGGTCGGACGCCACTGGGTGAGAAAGGGCGGCCAAGTCGCTAATTCGTCGATGGGCCCTGGCGGTTCGAACCTTGATCTTGCGAGCGCGCGTCGACGAAGGAGACTGGGGCCTAGACCTCAATTCGTGAGGGACGTAGCCGGGGGGGTATGTGACAATGTGAATGGCGTGAGGACGTGAGCGTCGAGGCTCGATGAGGGGTCGTGGGAACCTGGCGGCGTTGTTGGCGTTTCCCTGGTTCCTGTTGCTGCCCTTCTTCTTGCTGCTGTCGACGCGGGGACGGTAGTAGATGTTGCCCGAATTCGAGGTGATCCACGTGGAATTGTTATTGCTGGTTGGGCGTCGTGAAGACTCCAGGGTCGCTGGCATAGTGTTATTATCGAGTGCGTGGAATTCTAATTCGCATGTGCATGTGACCGGGGCACTCTCGTGATGATCGGCAACGAGACGGCAATTAGGATTTCAATGACGCGTGGAGGAGCGAGTAGATGGAAGTCCCCATTGCACACTTTGCAGCCGCCAATGTGGAAGGGAAGGGTAGTGACAGACGAGAGGAAGCCGGAGCTAGATATGCGAGAGAGTAGAGGAGTGAGGATGGAAGAGGTCGTGCTGGAGGTGAAGAAGTGGTGATGGGAACGACGGAGACTGGACTCGACTGACGATTGGGGGCAAGAGGGCACTGGACCTGGGGGGGTCGCTACTGTCACTGAGGTGAATGGATCATGGATATGACAATGTCCATGTGCCGCCGTAATATCGAGCGCAGGACAGGCTGTAATTGCCGACATGACTTGGGCCCCCGTGGGCCTGTTTTGCTGCGTTTGAATTCCTGGCGCCAGTCCAGTCATTGCTGCCCTGATCTCATCTCCAGATGGGCTGCCCGATCGCCGGTGCGCCACTTGACACGCCAGCGATTGCAGGTTGGAACTTGGGGGTGCCGCGAATCCACTGCACTGGCAGCCTCCATAGTGGGGTACGGAGCAGGCACTAGCAGGGCTGCTCAGGCCGCAAGCCGCTGTGCTCGGCCTCGCTGGCACCTGTTGTCGCCCTGTTTGGTTGTGCTGGCCGGGTGGGGGGTTGAGAGACGGGGCCCCGGCCAGCGGAGGTGGTGATGTCAGCGCAAAGTGCCGGGCTGATGCTTGCTTGCTTTGCGCTCGCAAATCCAAGCGTCCTTATTGATCGACTCAACGCGCAGCCTGAGCACCGCGCTATTGTGCGATCCAAGGCACGAGGAATGCTGTGCCTGCCTCTGCCTAGATTGTCCACGCCAGCATAGCGAAGACTTTCGGCCAGCGCGAGATGATAACAGCCAACGGATAGTCGGCTCCCGTCGGTGCTTGGCCGTTTGCATCATGGTGAGATGATGGGTGGGAAAAACGGAAATGGAGCTGCCGAACTTGCCTGTACGTACAACACAGAGTGGTGCAGATCGAGAGCAAAAAGGCGGTCGTCGATGAGTCGGTAGGTACCTTTGATCAACGCCGAATGCCGCGAGTCGTCAAGAAGCGAGCGAGGTGAGTGCGTGCGTGGAAGAGGCACCCTTATCAATGTCAAGTCTCTACTCGTCGCGTAATGTCGTCGACGTCTCTGCGCTACGGCGTCCACCGAGGCGAGAATTTTCCTAGAGGCTCAGACCTTGGGCGGGAGGTGAGATGGGAGCCGGACACCAGCCAAGATGTATACAGTTCTCTCCTTGGGGCTATGTATGTATGTGATGACAACCACTTGACCCCAACTTGCGCAGGATGCGCGCTGTGGGATCTTGTCGTCTAGCGCTGGTGCGGCACAACTACGTAATGCGGGACGAGGAGCATCGGTAGTTCCTCTTCCAGAAACTCGATTGATTGATTCTTCGCGCGGTGGCTGAGGCTCACAGGTGTCTAAAGTAGACTAGTCAGGGCGACTAGTATTTGTGTACAGCAAGTTACGGATGAGAGAAGAGAGGCTGCTATCACCCTCTCGTGGCTCTCGTGGGATCAAATGCGAAAGAAAGCCTTCCTTGACCAGATCCATTCGAGATTGGGAAAGTCATATTAGCATCCTGATCCTGCGGCACAGTACTACGAACGGATACAAGCACACTGCCTCCCACCTGACAGGAACAGGGACTCCAATGGCGGGGTTTTCCATTTGCACCATTCCCCGATGCAACGGAGATGGATCGTCGCCCAGACGAAGAAAGCAGGGCACTGCGCGGCACAAATGTTGGTCGCCTGGTCTCCATGTCCTCTTGTTGCTACGAATCTGACCTTTCGGCGACCTCCCCTTGGGGACGGACTGTAATGAGCGGGTCAGGTTGCATGACCGTGGGGTCTGTGCTTGAAGTATTGATGGCGATGTGGTCGGATTACACAAATATGACAATCATTAACCCGAGGACGACTTGCCATATTGACGAAGCTGACTTTCTTGGTTGTGAGACGAGGTGACTGATCATTGTTCGTGCTTCGTCAGTGTTGGGCGTGGGAGCCCTGATTCCTGCGGCAGGCTGAATGTCACGGATCCCTCCTACGTGGTCGATGTTTCACGGAGCACCGCCGGTATCTGCAGGTCGATGCGTACGTAGCATGAAACCTCTACAGGATTAGTAGCATTTGTTTCATCTGTTTGTCGATTGCAACTATCAGTGTACTCCAAGACAAAGGCCACTCCTCCCGGTCGAGGAAGCCCGGATCTGCCTGCGCCGCTGAGGTCATTAGACTTTGGTGTGGTCATGTGGGAGCCCCAATCTCTCGTGCGTCGTAATACTCTGAGAATAAAAGCACCTGATCGATGTTACGAGACAGTGTCGGCGAAACCGTGAAAGCAAATCTTTTCATCCGAGCATGCCGGCGGAAGGGTCTTTGGAATCAATAATTACCTTAGTTAGATTCGATGAGTCCGATCCCGGGAGCCCTCCGCCAAGCGCTCCGGCATCTCGGGACATGTGGGTCCTCCGAAGCCGGCCCGCCGGCCGAATGCTCGCTATAGATGCGCTGTGGAAAAGTGGCAAGAGTTTACTCTGGCTAAAGGCTGGGACGATGATCAAGTGATGGAATCAGGACTATAGTCGCTTATTTTGATGGCTTGTCCCATTCCGAGGGCCTCATCGACCATCGAACGTGCGAGTCATTCTAAGCAATGACGTGTCTACAACAATACATGAGTGTATTGTGTTAATAGTGTGTAGTCCACCGGAGGCCGCAGATAGCACTTCGAAAAAAACGGGACTTCACATGTTGAACCAAGGCGAAGAAACGAGTGTGCGGTATTCTTTCCACTCACCAGCCGTCACATTTAGTTTGTTCGACAGCCAGCATGCGGAGGCACAACACAAGTGTAGGGTAGGTTCGTTCTCACAGCGATGCAACGGAACAACCCCACATCACCCCACCACCGGATTATCTTTGCTGCCGCACAGCTCCAACTTTTTCCAGGACCCACCAAAAAGTTTCGCAGACACGCACGATGATAATCGGCCTCGCTGTGCTGCCATCACGACCGTCGCGACAACCAGAAGCCCCTTCGCACTGCCACTTTGAGCTTCCTACGCCTCGTCGCCATGGCCTCTGAATACAGGATACACAAACCATATGTGCTGTCGACCCTACCCCGACCGCTGGGCCATACAGACAGCAGGATCGTCGCCAAGGAAGTCTACGGCCAGCGAGATGGATTAAGGAAGAAGAGGACGGAATTGGCTGTCGGCATTGATGGCGAGACGGCGAGCATATACGACGTAGGTTGTCCTCTCTTCAGGTGATAGAGAGCAATGGCTGACACGAGTAGATTCCCGGGTCGCGATTGATCACTTCCTATCCCATCCCCCCACAGGAATCATTTACCTGCCCACCGCATTCCATACGCATTCGACGCACCGGCAGCAGCGATGTCTCTCGTTACACATATATCGCGACAAAGGATGGCGCCTCGTACAAAATTACGCTGTTCAAGGATGTGGTCCACAGCGATGGCAAGACGACATCCACAACCGAGACCAAGGCCCTGCGAAAGTCACCGGTGCTGTACGTCACAACCTCGGGGCCTACCGCCACGAGCGCCGTGGGAAATGTCATTGCGGTGTGCGAAAACGGCGACGTCTTCAGCTTGAGGGAGAACCTCGCTCTGCTGTGGAGCTCCTCGGCCAAGTCTGTCGTGGACGACGTTTCCTCCTCCGCCGTCTCGGGCTTCGAGGTGGACTTTGCCATCTCGGGGACGGTAGCCGAGTTCAGTGACGGCATGTTCAAGAGTCGCCCCGAGGTATACACGTCCCTGCCCAAGTCCGCAGGCGCGGAGCCCTCACTCCTCGCGCTCGTGTCCAAGAGCGCGACGGGCGGCACCGAGGGTCGACACCTGCTGGTCCTTGCCGTGGGCACTGGCGAGTCGTCGGCCGATGCCCAGAGGTTGACTCCTCTGGATGTTGCGCCTTTCACAGCGCCCGCGGGGGCTGGCCGCCCCAAGTACCACTTTGAGGTACAGTCCGGGACGCTTCTCCAGCTCCAAGAGGGCGCGTTGACCGTCTTTGACCTCAACGGCGCCGTGCCCAAGGTCAAGTCCATCATTCAGATGGAGGAGGCCACGACCTTCACCAGGCTCTCCCGCCCGTTTGTTCTCGCCATGTCCGCCGACTCAATCGGTCTGTACAACTACCAGTACCGCTCGGTCCACGCCATGTCACAGCTCGACCTCTCCGACCTCCCCGCCGAAAGCCAGCAGGCACAGTCCTTTGAGCTGATCAGTTACCTTCGGAGACAGGATACGGCTATCGCGCTGGTCGACAACACCCTCGTCTGCATCCACATTGAGCCGCCCAAGAGCAACGGGCGGAGGCGCAAGGCCGGTCTGCTCATCGACTCCATCGGACGCGGCACCGCTGTTGAGATCCCAGCGAAACGAGCCAGGACTGGGCGTCCGGCTCCCGAATTCTCCCACACGCTTCCCGGCACCATCACCGAAGAATACCTCCGCAAGCACCACGCCGAGGAGAAGGAGGCCGACCAGCTCCTGAACAATGACGCCATTGCCGAGTGGGAAGCCAAGCTACGCGGCAAGTTTGGCATGGACAAGGCCATCGATGGTGCCCCCAACGGATTCCAAGCGACCGGCAACCAGGTCGACGACGAAGTGCCGGCATGGGAGTGGTTCATGGAGCCAACCGCCTACCCGGCCGTCGACCGTCGCTGGGTTCTCTACGGCATCACCAGAGTCTTCACAGTGGACGTGGGCGAGGGCTCGGAAGATGATCGGCTTCGTCTCCGGCTCCTCCAGCCCGACAGCAATGTGATGGCCTACCTCGCCGTAGCGGGCCACCTCACCATGACCAATATGCACGCCGCCTTTAGAGAGGAGATGGAGAGTGCGACAAGGAAACGATCCTTTGCCAGCGATCTGATCCAGTGCCTCACCGAGGCGGACCCATCCCTGACGCTCCTCCTAAACTACCTGCGCGCGACCAAGCTCGGCGAAGTCGAGGTTCTCCTCGCCATCCGCGCCATCATGTCGAGCATGGATCTCATCCCCACCGCGGGCAACGCACCCAAGAAGCTGCTCACCGCCAGCGCGCACGCCGACGGCCAAGACGACATGGAACTCGACGACCTGGAGCGCGAGATTGCCGTGACGGAGCATTATCTGGGCGACGAGAGCAGCACGCGGTCGAGGGGTCTCACCCTGGCCTTTACCAAACTATGGCGCCTGCCCTCGCGCACGACCGTCAAGGCCCTCGCCACGGCCCTCCAGACCGAGGAGATCCTCGCCCTCATCCACCTCCTGCGCATAGAACTGGTACGCGGCGCTTGGACATCCCTCTACATCGACCCCACGTCCTTGGACGCCGAGGGGAACGAGCCGCCCCCGGACGGTGTCATTGCGCTCATCTCCGACCTACTCGGCCGCTGTCTCGACGCCATCGGCTCCGGGGGCTGGCTGCTCAACGACGCCCTCGACACGGCCACGGAGACGGGGGACATTCTCGCCGCGCTCAAGCTCGAGGTCGCCGCCGCCCTCGACGGCATGGAGGAAGCCGTCTTTCTAAACGGCGCCCTCGGGGAGGTTGTCCGTTACGGGCGCGCCGCCGGCGCCGCCGCGTCGGGCTCAAGAACGATGAACGCTAACAAGCCCATCACCGTCACCGTCGAGAGCAAGGAGGGCAGGATGCTGCCGCTGGGGCTCAAGGCCAAGACGCTGCCCAAGAGGGAGAAGGTGGTCAGTGGCGGGGAGGTGGTGATGAGGAGCAGCCGCGAGACGGGTCATCTCATCAGTCAGAAGGTGGAGGCATACTCGCTGGAAAAGCTAGCCATCTAGATATGTTTGTCTATGCATAATACGTTGCAAATACCCAGCACGACGGCCACCGTACACCGGCAGCATGAGTTCGATCTTGTAGTAGGCGTCGCGGCACTGTGCGTGATGCCATATTTTGATAGTTGCTGACTACATAAACGCAGCCTTGGCTTCCCATGTCGATCGAAGCGTGCGTGGTAGACGGGGTGATGGTTCTTCTGACAGGCAGATAAGAGGGGACACATGGTGAGAGTCTCGCTCATCTATCCCCACACACCGTCCCCATTGCCGGTGTGTGACATGTTTATTGCCAGGCGCCTCTCCTCACAAACCTGCGACGCCATATGGATCAGTGGATTGTCACCACCACCCCTCACCAACATCCTCGTCCATGTCGTGTCATTGTCGAGGCCACCCCACCACCAACCGGCCGTGTGCGTCGAATGCGATTAAGAAAAACTAAAAAAAAAATTATTTCATGACATGCCTGATGAAGCAGCATTTCCGCGGATACGGAACATTGTGTCCGTCACCGTCCTCGAAAGAGGCTCCACCGTTGTCGAGAGCGGCGATGGTCTCGATGGGCGACAACGAGACGGGTCCTGCGGCCGGTCCGAGGGTGCCGGGGCCGAGAATGCATCCAGTCGAGACTCGACGCAGCTCCGAGGACCGAAAAGACATGATGGAGCGTCACGAATATGTATGAGCTCTTCCCGTCGAATGCGATCTTGACTCGGGAAGCTCCAGCTGGCTACGAGGCTACAGAGCGCCGCGCACCCGCGAGAGGGAAACTTTGTTTCTTACGCAAAAAGGTATTCCACAGCCCCAGTCTCTCACAGTACCTATAGCGGCCAGTGGCAGGACTGAAATGGGCGTCTGAGTTCAGTGAGTTGCTTGCATGTGCCGCGCTGTCGATGAATAATAAAAGAAATGAACAAAGTGATGGTGAGACAATGGCAGTACTTGTTGGTACGTAGTACGCCCCAAGTCAGACACGGCTGTCGCTGAAGGCTTGCCGGCTTGGTCTGGCTCGGAAGCCTGCGTATCACCGATTATCCCTCTGTGATAATTAGCAAACGCCTAATAAAACAAGGAACACGAATCTGTCTCAGGCTGGAAAGGCGAGCTGGCTGGTCTGGAGGGTGGATGGTCGAGGCAGATCCCGGTCTCGCATGGCGCAAAGTGTGACTCTAGTGCACAGCCTGATGAGCAATTGCGCTGTGCCAAGCGTGTTGAAGGCGAAATCGATGGTCAACAAACGGATATACGCACACGCTGACTGCAGATAGCACAGCTGACCAGCTACGTTCAGCACAACGGGTGCCTCCGTCTGCCCAGCTGTGGGACTAGTGCCCGTACACCCTCTGTCCGCGGTAGGATGTAGCCTGCCATAGATACTTTTGCTTGCGTTGATTGTACGTGCGTTGGTCGGAATGTGACGAGGCGCTACCGGGAAGCCGCGAGGCCAAGAGAACGACAGTATCCGTAGAGTCCACGACCTTGCTGTCTATCTGTCCGTGACTCTGTGTCCGTCGCGAGCATGTGGACATGAGCAAGCATAAGAGTGGCGGCCGGCCGCATTGCGTACTACGTATGAGTGAGTTCATCACCAGTTGACTTTTATAATTATGAACTGCAGCTGACCTGAAAGGGAGGCGTAGATCCGTCCAAGCCCAGCCCCCACCACGGCTGGTCCGAGTCCGTCGCGGTTGTGGCTCGACAGTTGAGGCCAGCGTCAACATCGTCAAGGTTCAAGGTTGCCTTTGTCGTTATTAGTGCCAGCCATCAAGGCCTGCCGCTGCTGGATGCTGCTGCAGTCTGCGCCATGCCAGAGGATACGTAGTACTTTTGATTAAGCAGTCGGCGGTGCAGCGGACAGAGTGCATCGTTGCCTGTGACATTGTATCAAATTTAGCACGCCATACTACGGCCTGTGAATCGACGAATGGGACCGCGGGAAGATGGTACAAGTATAATCATGGATAGCTTGCTGATTGAACCGGCTGAAAGGTAGCTAGGTAATACTACGTACACTGGTCGTGATTGCGGTGCATTAGTATCGAGTCATGTGGGGCCAGAAGAAGCGGTACGAATTGTACTACGTACTCGGTATCATACATGTATTAGTTGTAATATTATGGCACAGATCCTATGCTTCACAAAAGGAGCATTTGCAAGGCGTTTGAATTACAGGGCTGGAGCCTGCCAGCAATACCGGTGGTGAGTGATAATTATTAGCTGCAAGCCAGCAGATGGAAAGGGGCACAGGAGCACCTGCCGATTATTGCCTGCACGTACGTACTTGAAAAGGAAAGTCCAACCTTCAGCTAGCGAATGACCCGCCCGCCTGCACTCTCCCCGCCCAGGCAGCGTGATACGACGATGAATCCGAAAAGTAATATCACTACCCTCAGTTACGTGTTACTGACCAGCATCAGAGGCTAAACACACCCAATTTCACCCGTGGCTTCAGTCTCCCTGATGCTATATCTCGTGTGTCTGGCACAGCAAACCTGGTTTCTCGCTCAAGTGACAGAGACGCCCGAATAATAATACGCACCTAAGATACACGTAGCTTGTTGGTCCACCCTTTGCCTCAGTTTCAGAGAGACATGAAGCGAACATGTACGCACGCACGCACGGCATCAATCGGTACCGTACTTATTATTATGCAGCCTGCGTCAGACACCCGGTCCATTGCTATCCTTTTGCCATCCATGTCCTTTGTCACGTACGGTGCACAGCCTGAGATCCACCCTGGACTTGCGAATACGTACTCACGCATCCGTACTCCCACTATTAATTATTAGTTAATAGCACCACGCGCGGCGCCAGTTGTCCGCTGGCAACTAGTCAACTTGTTGGCGGAGCAGTCGTAGCCCAAGAGACTTTGAAGTTTGGATCACCTCCGTTTCAGTCGCCAAGGACAGGGACTGCTGCTGTCCCATCGGCCAGCCGCTCCAACAAATCTTGACGGCACGCCTCTTGGATCCTGACCAGAAGCAGGCGCACCGGAATGCGGCATGTGTGCCAACAGCAAGCCGCGCACTGCGATGGAAGCCAAAACAGGTAGCCCACCGCCTACAATGATTCGTACGACCCTGCAAATATGCAACCACTTTAGCTCGGGCTCCTGGGGCTGGACCAGGGGGGAAGCGGGCCCGACGTTCACGCCAGCCGCCGTTTCTCTTGTGCGCCAGCCAGGCTCCGCTTCCTCTGTTCGAGACGTCTTCTCATCACGAGCTGGGTTTGCATATCGCCCCTTCATCGACATGCGGCGAGGCGCAAAGGTCGTCGCTCGCAGTGGTCAGCATCGTCTCAAACCCCCCTCAGGCCAGGCCAGGCCAAGTCAGCAGCAGCGGGCCAACGAGCAAGACACGGCACGCACAATTCAACGACCGTACGCGGCATCTTGGGCATTGGCGACTGCCTATTATTTCTCACTATTAGAAGGCTTGCGGATGCGGACATACACGCTGATCTGATCGCCTTTGGTGATTAATTTGCTAGCCTGACACTGTACCCGCGGGGGCTTGTTCGACGTGGGTTCCTCATATGGCGCATGCAGGGGTCATTGATTCATTGATGGATGAGAATGAGGGCGGACTCCTTTCTACTCTTCATGCGCGATAATACCATGCAATTTTTGACGAATTGTTACGGGGTAATTACGGATACTACGACTCCGTACTCCGTACTCACGGACTAGTAACAGAACTTGGTACGTAGTTGGATCGCCCCCAGATGACGAAAGGTCAGGGAATCTCATCCTCTGTTGATAGACAAGCACCAATTTCCTTTCACCTGCCCTTCTTGAGAGCAGCCGGAGGTAGGTGAGTCCCTGGTATTTGGTGACTTGTGTTTCAGTAAGTTCTCCCGTGTTGTTCAGACAACAGGCGACTCGCTATTTGCTCCTCACCAATGGCCTAGGATTCGATGCAAGCCACTGCCCACTGGCCATGCGCGCCCAGCGCAAACAAGGGGTAGTAAGCGAGGGGAAAAGCGAGAAAAAAAGCATCCTGTGGAGCCCGCCTCAGTCTGTGACTCTGTGCAACTGCATATACGTATTTGCCTTTCAATGGGGCCATGCCGTTTCTGCAGGGAATTAGACGGTTTCATGCCTCCATCAAACCGCATGCCTATCAACAACAGGACAGCTAAAAACCAGGACGATCTCTGTTCCAGCAGCAACAGGCGGCGGCAAGGTTCCAACAAGCCCCCGCCCAACAACAAGCAAGCCTCGCCTTGGACAAAGGGAGGGCGAGACGCGAGGCTTGGCTTGGCTTCCTGTGATTGCCAACAGACAACCGCCATCCATTGCGCAGCGCAACGCAACAAATCAGTAACTGTTTTCTGCTCAACATCACATCGGACCAGACCTACCATGTGAAAAGACAAGCTGCTGCTCGTGATGGATTTGGGTCTAACCCGCATGAACCCTAGGCTGTGCTGTTGTTGGAACCCCCCGGTATGGTAAGGTAGACACTGGCCAGTGGCACGGTTTAGTAGCGCTGGATGTCTTTCTGGGCCACCGGCCCCATAGATCCCACAGTGCTCCGTAGCGGGCTTGCAGCCACTACGTACGACATGGATAACAGTGCAAATTCCAGTGGGACAGATTTCTGCACCGTCTTTAATGTTTTACGCATCCCCGTCGCTGCTTTCAGTTGCTTGTTAATGTGAGGAGTATAGATAGTACCAGCATTTCATGACGAAGAACCTCAAGACTACTAGTAATGACAGCACGTACCCTACCAAATCGTATCCCGTTTGCCAGCCGGCGAGCCCGTAAGCCGACTGGAGGGTGAACGGAGGGCGAGGTCACAGTGAGCCAAATGTGCCGGGGTAATTATTATGTACTCACGTTAGTGCAGCGTGACTTCCCCCCCCCGGCCCACTGCTCCAGTCGTCAGCCACTATTGTCATCGGCTTGAGACCGGACGGGCTGGACTGGGTGCCAGGCGGCCAGGCCTACCTGGCACTTTGCACTGCGCTACGGGCCAGGGCAACCACCAGCCAGCAGCCTGGCACGATTGACCACCACTACCACCGCTGGCCGGCGGCTCCATCCATTCATTGACTGACCAGGCAGGCTCCATGTCTGTCCGTCACTCTTCATTCAGTGGTTCCAAATCTTGTCCCCATGGCATGCACGGCTGGGCTGGGCTGGGCTGGGCTGGATTGGATTGGAGACTGGGACGCAGCCCCAGCGAGACCCCCCCCCATCCTACTTCTCCATCCCGGACCGCCCAGTCGTCTACGTCTACGCCTGCGCCTACGCCTTCCAGTCCACCACGCCAGGACCACCTCGGGCCACGACACGACATGGAACAGACTCGGCCGGCCGGTCTCCCTTTTCCATTTGGCCAGTCTTTGTCCTTTCCTTCATTCTTCACTTTGACCCTGTTCCAATCTTCGTTCATAACACATTCACTGTATCCCGATTCACTTGGTGGTCACCGCCGTCACACGCTCCTGCTGCTTTGATATCACATCTACAGCAGCCTCGGAATCACGAGCTCGACCTTCAAACCTTCGGACTCTTAGCCATCTATCCTTCTTAACTCGTTGGGTCGTTGCTGAACCTTGATCATGAATGCACGAAGCTCAGTCTGAATTAAGGAAAGAAGCAGTCAAGATTGCGGATGGGAGGTTAATTTGGCCGTACAACTCGACTCAACACCAGTTCCCAAGGCCATTGAGCCCCCCAGTCCCTTGCGAGTTGCCAGAGCCTTCAGCGTGGGCTCTCAGGCCATCAACACCACCAATCGACAAGCGTAGCACCTATCGAGCTTCCTTGGAGTTCTGGTCCGCTTCAGTCGTGACCGCTATTCGACGACGACGACACCAAGATCACCATCGACAACGACGAGCGACGAGGAGAAGCGAACCTACCAGAGACCAATGTCTTATCACACCTGCGCGAACCCGAGATTACCATTGTCACCTTCGAACGGGCCACAGCCAGCGATAGATAAACGAGTTCACCTGCGAGCAAACCACCGCTTCCACCACGGGCTACACACGCCCCCGGTGGAGGACATGTCCACTGCGTACCAGCCACCAATGGCTGCCTACGAGAACAATGCCATGCGTGGATTTCCCCAAGCACACCCATACAATGCCAGGTCACGAGCTGCCATGAGCGAGGCTCATCAGGGGCAGATACATCGGTCGACAGTACCTCCACAAGTCCAGTTGCAACAACCTCAACCGGTCCATTCTCAATCCCTGGCTTCGAATTGGATGCAAAAAGATGCATATCAACCAGTGAGCCAGGCAGCACCACCGCTGGTGGCTCAGCAAACACTACCGCCATCACCGAATGCCATTGTTGTTCCATTGGAACACCGAGGACACCCTACAGATCTCGACTCGGATGCGCTGAAGTTCCACAGTCTGGGCCTGCCTCGCTGGATCAACCCGAATGGCGGAGATTTGGCTGCGTTTACGGCAAAGGTGAGCATGGTAATTCCAGCTTCACACCTGGTCCATCACTAATCCAAGGCAGATGACATGCTTATTCTGGTTCACCACGTCCGACGAGCTCCGACAAGCCGAGTCGGTCCGAACAAGACCTGCGAACGCACCGATACCTCGATTACCCAAGCTAGCGCGACCCCACGACGCCTTCAGGAAATGGACCCAGAGTGTCTTGTCTACTACGCAAGTCACCCAGAATGTTATTCTTCTTGCCCTCTTCTTTATCTACCGCCTCAAGATGGCGTCACCCGAGGTCAAGGGGAGAGCCGGGAGCGAATACAGACTGCTGGTCGTGGCCCTGATGCTGGGGAACAAGTGTGCGTTAAAATCCGTCACACGCAGAGAGCGGGCACTAACATGTGGCAGTTTTGGACGATAATACGTACACCAACAAGACATGGGCAGAAGTCTCGGCGTTCGACGTGAAGGAGATTCACGTCATGGAGGTCGAATTCCTGAGCAACATGCGGTATAATCTACTGGCCTCCAAGTCAGAATGGGTGGCATGGCTGGAGAAGCTGTCCTGCTTCCACGAGTACTACGAAAGGGCCTTGCACATCCCCGACTCTCCTCTCGACGTTGCCTCGCCAGCTCACCAGCTTGTCCACTCGCCCTTGCACTCGCCCACGAACATGTCTGTACCCGACTTTGGCCCTGTCACACCAACAGCCGTGAACAACTTCTCACCGACGTCCAGCCGCTCGCAGCAGAACTGGGCGGCTTATCAGACCAACAACGTCTCGCCCCTGGCGTCCAAGCCGGTCGTCAGCCTCGTACCCTCACGGAAAAGAAGCATGGACGAAGACATGTTGGAGCATCCGGCGAAGCGTGCGGTGCCCTCGTCCCGCTTGGTCCAACAAGGACTGGCCTCAAACGTACCACAGCCTGCCGGTAGACTCACAGCGCCGAACCTGGCCCTGCATACCAATCAACAACGCAACCTGCCGGCGCTGACGATGCAGACACAGACGTCAGCATATCCGCAACAGCAACAGCAACAGCACCCGCACCAGCAAGCGTACATGACACCAACGAACGGCAGCTCAGCCGCCGGTCACGTGTCGCTGCCGCCGTTGCAACCTGGTCTCCGAGCCATGTCTACCGTTTATCCGTCAGGACAGTCCGGCATGGCGACCCAGAACATGGGGCCCACGACGGCGCCAATGCAACAAGCTGTGTTTGCTCCGACGCTGCCCAGTCATACTCCAATGGGATACGGGGCGGCCCCCAAGCACCACAGCCCGGGCAGCCTCGCGCCGTACTCAACGGCATCGCCGCTACCCGACCACTTTGGCCCTGGCTCTGTGATGAGCACACCGATGGCACACACTCCCAATTCCAACTCGCCCAGCTTCTATCTGCAGCAGAGGCACAGCCCTTACAAGCCCATCAGGCACGTCAACACTCTCCTGTACCCACCACCCTCAGCGTCTCTGGATCAGTACCATATGCAAGTCCCACATCCTCCCGCGCAGATGCATTATCAGCCCATCGGCCGCAGGAATGAGGTGCGGACAGGCGTGGTCCCTGAGTACATGATGTACAGTCAGCGACTTCCGTCACAGATGACGGCCCAGCACCACATTGCTTCCTAGTGAAGTCAAAAGAGACGCTTGAGTGGGCCAAACCCAACAGCTGACGGGTCCGTCACAGCGTTCAAGTATATAATTGTTTTTGTTTCTGTGCATTTATTGAATTCGGCATGGCATAGAGGACAGGAAGGCTGCATGGCTTGGAGTTTGGTCCTTTGACGTTACGAACATGGCACGCACTATTGAGCGTGTACACTGCATTTTATGGCATTGGCGTTTTCCGACCCTGTTGTGCTATGGACGGCCAAGCGCATCTTCAGTCTTGACTGACGGGTCATGTCCACTTGCTAGACATACATGACTACGTACATAGAAGGGGACTTGAGAGAAGACACGACCGTTTGCGGGAGCAAACATGGCAAAGATGGTAGCGTATGGAGTTTGTGGATTAGCAATCAATCTTTCTGTCGAAGTAAAGCGACTACTTCAGCTTGCCTCCTCATAGTCATTGCCAAGATTGTGATGAGCAACGAGCATCTTTCGTATTTGAGTAGCGGGGCTTGGCATTCCAGACTCAGAACCCGCCCAGGTTGAAGTTTGCCAGCCTCGTATCGGCCGCAACTCACTCCAAGCCAAGTGCGTGTGGCCCAGCCTGAGCGAAAGAGCCGGTTATCATCGTCATGCTGGCGACGCAAGCTTGCTCGAATTAATCGATACAAACACCGGGCAACAAGACGCCGCGTGACAGTATTACAGCGAGCATGTCACACTAGAATAGGGTCGCGACCTGACTGCATTATACTGGCTGCTGGCTGACAGGGGGTTGTAGTCTTTTCGCCCTTTTCAATGTGGCAGCCCCGCTCTTCTTCCCCTTTGCCTTGCGCCTTCCCTCTCCCTTTTCCACGGCAACGCCCTGCTTCCCAGCCCCAGGCGCAGTTGAGCATCTCAATCAACCACCTCCACCACCAACAGCCATCTCTCCCGCCGACCGACGACGTCCACTCATCAGTGGGGCGCTCTCTTCCCTTCGTTTCTTCCATACTCCGGTGGCTGGACGCTCGTTTAGTTCAAGATATCATTGACCTTTCCCATCGACGACCTCCTCGACGCGCGACGACACCAATCAAGAACAGCGACTCGACTCGACTCGAGAAACGCCTGGCAGTGGTGGAGCGCGCCATACCTCGAAGTTACCTCGAAGCCGACAGCGAGACGGATCCTCGTTTGCGTAAAAAACAACAAGTCTCCCAAGCATCGGCACCATGTCAGGCTTTGGAAGCTTCGTCTCCATCTGCGAGAATGCGCCTCTCCCCATGTGCGCCTCGCTCGGGCCTGTTCTCGCTTCCTCCGGCCGCAACGGCATCGACGCCGACTGCTTCTCTCGCAACATTGAACTCGCCAACACGATTATCTTTGAGGGGGCCGCCTCGGTCCTACACATTGTGGCCCTCATCATGACCATCATTATGATCCTACACGTTCGATCCAAGTTCACGGCCGTGGGGCGAAAGGAGATTCTCACCTTCTTCTACCTCTACATGATCCTGACAGCCATCTCCCTCGTGATGGACGCTGGTGTGGTGCCACCTGGCAGCGCGCCCTTTCCATACTTTGCGGCGATTCAGAATGGACTGAGCAGCGCGGTTGTCACGGCCCTGCTGATCAATGGATTCGTGGGGTTTCAGCTCTACGAAGATGGCACACCTCTGTCTGTCTGGATGCTTAGGGTGTGCTCCGCCATCGCGTTCGCCATCACGTTCCTCGTCTCGCTGGGAACCTTCAAGTCGATTGCCGGGATGAGCCCAACGAACACCGTTGGTCTGTTCGTGGTCCTGTATCTTTTGAACGCGATCCAGTTGGCTGTGTACGTGGGTATGCAAATCCTGCTGGTCACGCAGACCTTGCAGGATCGCTGGCCTCTGGGTGACATTGTCTTCGGCGTTTTCTTCTTCATTGTGGGCCAGGTTGTTCTCTACGCCTTCAGCGCCAAGATCTGCACGGCTGTGAGCCACTATTTTGATGGCCTCCTTATCGCGACGGGCTGCAATCTGCTGGCCATCATGATGGTGTACAAGGTGAGTCGATACTCGATCGGGCTTTGCGGTGGAAAATTGCTAACACCAGCAGTACTGGGACTCAATCACCAAAGAGGATCTCGAGTTTTCCGTCGGCACACGTATGAACAACTGGGAAGTGAAGGATCTCCTGCCCGAGGAGGACCGTCGGGCCACAGTCTACACAGACGACCCCTATGGCCACACGAGCGCGTACGATATGCCTTACTCGCCCACGACAGCGCGATACTCGACAAAGTATTGAGCAAAGACCGAGCAGGTTCTGTCGATATGGATTGGGAGACACAGGCGTATGGTTGCTTCATGACAAAGCTCAAAAAGAACATCAGCATGGAAGGAATGGCTGGATTACGGCTTGGCGTTTATTCTTTTGTAATATCCCAGTCTACATTGGCACTGGGTTGATACGGTTATTCGAGCGTGGGGACAGCGCGAGCGAGATGATGCGACACACACTAGCTACCCTTTCGCAGCCTCCCATTAATAGCTTGCTTAGCGCGCAAAGTATATATATAACATGCATACATACAGTCATGTTCTCGACTCTCTGACAGTGAAGCAAGCAGTGCCTACTGTTGGTGGCCAACGCGGCACAGCGCGGCCTGGCTAAATATGGGATCATCCACGCCATCCAGCGCGTAATAAGCCAAGCTGATATGAATGTGACTGCGGTGCTGCAGCCTGATGGATCCAGGTTGTATGTACGCATGTATGTGCGTGGGTAGTGATGACGGGTGACGAGACAGATAGTTACCTGTAGTACAAGGTCTAGCAGCAGCAAACAAACTGCCGCGTATTAATTGGGCATAATTGACCAGAATCGGCCTCGGTTACGGACATGATCATAGCGGACTAAAAATGGCAGGGATAATCACATAACTAAGGTGAACCAACGTGTGAGACCACTGTCACCCCTAGGGCGGGCTCGCCCTGTGACATTATGCGAAACAGGCGGACTATTCATACCGACATATGTCTGTGCTTGCCTGCCTGCCTGACCGACCGACCAACAGACCGTGCGGCGTGCGCACTTCAAAGTCCTAAACAAGGGAGCTTCATGCGCGTCGGCGGCGTGGAGCGGAGTCGTGAACCCGTGATTCCCCAGTGGTTCACTGGTTCAAGAGTCCGATGATTAACTACGTACGTCCAATGACAGGGTCCATGTAGTTCACGGCCCATGACCCCCCAATATACATGTATGAGCAAGACGAAGAGACAAGGGCAGATTATCGTCAGGCTGCTAAGCAAGCAAGGGACAAAGGGCGTTCCTCGACTGATGTCGATGAGAACTTTGGGAGTCGCACTGGTTGGCCTCAGCTGGCGTCGTGTGGCTGGCTCCCACGCCTCGTACCGTATGCCGAATCAGAAACCCCATGTGGACGTGTTGGTCGGTGACTCGGTGGTGCCGTGGTGGGGAGGGGAGCAGGCGAAAGGGGGGTGGGTGAGAGAACAAGGACAGCTGCCGCTGTTGTGAGCGATCATTACGAGATTCGACGTGTGAGATCAAGAAGCCGCGCTGGGGCTCTCTCGCATGCGCTACATGATGTATGCAGGCAAGCAGTGCGGTTGGCTCGTCGTACCAAGTTAGACTGTGTGGTCGAGATGGTATCTGGGCACCGATGGGAAAGGAGCTTCTTAGCTCCAGTCGCCAGGAAATAGAGTTTCTTGTGACAAATCCGTAGAAGGATCGTACGGCTGGCCTGAGTCAGGTGCTAGGTCGGCATGCGCATCGGCCAGGAGTGTGTAAGACTAGCGAGGAGGATTGCCCCGGCTATCTTACGAGTCGCGTGCCTATAGCGGAAGTAGATGGCGAGCCGGGTGGGGACATGACCTTGGTTGATGCAGACAGGGGCGCCGTGGACGATATACTACTTGACAATTAATATCAAAGGTACCTTATTAGCTCATCTCAGCTATGTCGTCGCTCATAATGATGGCCAGCTGTCGTATGTTCTTTTGCTGGCGGCAGCAGAGCGTCGCCTTGTCCGGAAATGAGCGTCTTGTCTTTGAGGGGGCGCGCGCAAGCAGGCAAGCGATGCTCGGATGTCGGTGATGGCAAGGGCTAAAATGATCGGCTCACTTCACTCATGCTGCCCATCTAGCCAAGTGCATTCCTGAAGTTGTTCGGGCACTTGTTGGGTCTCGTTAGCAGGAGAAGGATTTATGCTCGCAGAATGACCAACCAACAGTCAAAGGGCAAAATCGGCGACCCAGGCGACCCAAAGTACCCGTCTGTGCGGCATGCACATTATTAGTTAGTCTAGACTCACGTGTGGTGAATGCATGCATAAGGTAGCGGATACAGTATGGGTCCTGCCTTTATTGCACGTACTATGTGCCTTGTCACAGAGTGGCAGGCTATCGGTGCATATACAGGGCGAGCGGCGCACTATCTGGCAGTAGTGGCTTGTTAGCGACATGGACCCCATTCAAGCTTGGTTTAATCGCCGGCGATAATCAGAGAACCGTCTGTCTGCCTTGCGAACCACGAATACAACACTACTAAATGTAGTGATGCAAAGACTAGAACTCATAATTCTGCACATGGATATTGATGCTTGCCGATAGATGATCCGCGACTAGTGGAGACTGCGCGTAGCTTTTTTTCGGGACTAATGGGCGCAGGGATCCTATTTTCTTCTACGGGCCCGAGTACAGAGCCCTGACCGACCGACCATCTATGCAGCGTGATGAGTGACTAATGTGCGAATCGACGTTGCGACGACATGGTCCTAAGCTGTGAGCATGGATGGAGTCGGAAACAGGCACTGAAAACTGATAGTATATCCGGTCAAGCATACATCCCTCCTACTACGTACTCCGTACCGGCTGAGAGGTAAGAAACGTTGTGCAGGTGCGGCTGGACCTACCCACTAGCTGCACTATATCCACCAAGCCTAAACTTAGCGACTTGGCCAGCCGCAGTGCCTAGGTAATTATTGCTAATTAGGTACTCTCGTACTGTACGCAGCTCCAGTCGTGCTGAGTCTAGTCTCCTGATATTATTGCCCACGGTACTTTTTAGAAGCCTCCGTGAATGGACTGTCGTCGGCTGCACCGAATGGGAGAAGGTCCCGCTGGTACGTACCTGGCCTTGCCCACCTAATAGGGGAGGCGCATGAAGCAGCCGCCTGCCTGCCTTATTTCTGACTGGCCAGGCAGCCTATTCCATCCCCCGTATTCTACAGTATTATGCGTCGCACTTTCCCTCTGCTCATTCTTGGTTAGCCTTCTCGAGAGGACAGACCCACATGGCAGGTAGCCTAAGGTAGGTAATCTACGTACCTATCTCAGCTTAATCTCACTCACTCACTCACTCACTCGCTGGCTCCAGTCGCTCGCTCCCTGCCCTTCCTTTGACATCGTGCCTGAGCTACAACTGGACCAAGGACTGGACTAAGCAAGTGATCGTCAAGCGTAGGACGTCTCCGCCGCTACATCGCTCTTTTTCGCCTTGCCCACCCATCATTGCAATTTCCCCTTCCCTCACGCACCCTTCCTGGTCCGCCTATCTATCTAATACTTACTACCGATCTGTCTACGTATCAGCAGCATAGGCGTTTTGCTCAGCAAAGCATCCGGACGTCACATCTTTCTGGCAACTTTTGACCACCCGCGCTCTCCACCCCCTGGCTGCCTGAGCCGACCTCGCATCCCTCCACAACACGCGCGCTTTGACTTCGCGGGACTTTGCATCAGTCTGTCTGTATCTGTGAACCCGTCAATGCTCACTCAGTCTTGCCCACATCCTTGCCGCCTGATCACATAGCCAAGCGGCGCTACTGGCCAGCATTTCTCTCCGTCCTTCGGATCCTCAACAACAAAGTTCGCGCACCTGCGATTCAGATCGATTGGCTTTGGCGCCTTGCAACACCCGGCCAGGACACAAAGCTTACCAGGTACACGACTAGATTCGGCTCTAAACTTTGTTGGACACAGCAGCACAGGTGCTAGGTACTTTTCCATCAATATTTTCGCTGTCTGATCGCGATCCTCTTATTGTTCGAGCGGGTTACAGAACGCGCCACACAACTCTTGTGTCACGTCTCTAGGTCACGTCTCATTGATTGAGCACGGCTACGTGTCATCCATTGACCTTGTATCTGAGGACTTACGACGACACCAGGGCCGCTGGGCTACTACCAAAGTCTGCATCGACCCCACCATGGCCGTGGAGGAGGAGAGTTTCGAGGGCATACCGCCCGACGAGAATCGTGAGATTTGGGACGATGCCGAGTACAAATTCTGGACAAACTTCCAGACCGAGTGCAAGGAGTGGCGCGACGCGCGCGAGGCCAAATACAGCCATGAGACAACCGATCTGCGCGTTCAATTGAGCGAGCTGAGCGGCAAGCGCAATGCGATATATGAGACCTACACGCGCCTCCGAGCACAGCTGGCCCAGACGGAAGACGAGTTGAGCGACGTCTCGCAGCGCCTGGCAGCCAAGGAGTCCGAGTTCGGCAGCTTGAATGATGTTCATCGCATCGATGTGGAAACGAAGCACAAGGAATGGGAACATCAAATGAGGGTCATGACCAACTTTTTCCGCGAGAAGCGAGGCGACCAGCCTTTACCCGACGATGCGACCATTGAGCCCCCTGAGTTTATGGCGCCGCCTAAGCTCCTACCAGAGTACCGCGCTCGCCCTCTCCCGATCGTGCCATCACCACCTCGTGGACAATCTTTTGAACCACCACCGCCAGCGTCCACGACACCACCTGCAGCAGCACCCCCAACCGCACCCAAGTCAGCGCCCCCCAGTGAGCCGTCGCACGAGGAAATCCTGGCCAGGGAAGCACTCGCTCAGTCCGCGCTTGTCCCATCACCTGCAAAGCCGTCTCCACCCAAGGCCCCTACTCATCCTACACCAAACGGACACTGGGATATCGTTCGTCGGGAAGGGCGCCCCCAGTCCCCGCCGAGGGCGTACCCTGTACCGCAACCACAGCCACAACACCAAGAGCAACGGCGCCCTGATGCCTCGACGAGCTGGCCGACAGTGGAGGATGCACAAAGTCGCGCTGCCCATGATCACGAGGTGCGACAGCGGGAAGAGCGCGAGAAGCGAGAGTGGGAACGACGCGAGCAGGAATTACGCGAAAGAGATATCCAGGAGCAAGTGCGCGAGCGTGAGCGTCGTGACAGGGAGGCCGTGCGCGAACGGGAGATTGCTCGTGAGCGAGAATCCCGTGAATGGGACCGCTGGGAGAGGGACAAGCGTGCGCTGGAAATTCTCGAAAGGAAACGCCTCGAAAGAGATATCCGCGAACAAGTCCTTCCACCACCAAGGTCATTAAGTCACGCGCCTACAATCCAGACGCATTCTCTCCCACCTCCGTCAGGGGTTGGTTCTCACGAGTGGGCCGACACTCTACACGCCGACCGTGATCGCCTGAGCCGCTATGCCTCCCACAACGGAGATCGTCCGATTGCTGGGACGCCAGTTGAGGCCTCACAGTCTCTCCCCAGCGCTGGTCACACGCCACAACCGTCGACATCATTGCACAACACGCCTCAGCATCGCTCCATCTCGGCAAGCCAGACTCCTCGGGGCCTTACCCCACAGGAACCATCGCCGGCGCTGCCATCGACGCAGACTCTACCCTCGCTATCGCAGCAGAGACTGCCACCGCCGTCCGTGTTGGATAGCCGACCCCCTCACTCCCATGCTCATGCTCATGCTCATGCTCATGCCCATGTCCACCCGCATTTCCATGCCCCAGAACCCGCGCATCCTCATCATCTGGGTCATCCCCAAGCCATCGCCCCTCAGCGTCCCGAGCACCAGCGTCAGCAACATGCGCCGCCTCCGCATCGTCAACCCCCGATGCCCGCGGCTCAGGCTCTTCCCTCTATGAGGCATTCTCTACCTACGACGGGGGGCTTTAGACCAGCCAACGGCGGGTTCACTCCGGCGAATCAGCCTGTGACCAGCAGACCTCAATCACCATTGGTAGCCACGCCGGTGGCGTCGGCACGCAACTCCCCCTCGGCCCCGGAAAGGCCAAGCGAACCTCTGGTGGAGATCAACCGAGATAACCTTGTGTTGCGACACGATGGGACTGTCTACACGTGGCCTGAGTGCATGGCAGGCGTCCCGAGGCGCAAGATCCACCCCGGCGACCCATACTGGGAACCCGACTGGAAGGACGTACGGTCAGAAGTCGTTGAGGCAAAAGAGCGATGGCATCAGAAGCACCAGCGCGCTATTGAGCTCGAGGCAAAGAAGGAGAAGTCGGGGTCCAGCAAGTACCAGATTGGGAGACAAGTCAACCGCGGCACCAAGATCCTCGAGTTTCTGGATGACGAGGACCAGATCAGCCCTTACCAGCTCCTCGCGAAGCCATTTATGCACGCCTCCAAGGGCGGCATCACGTCTTATGATACCCTTTTCCGTCTCTGCGAAACTCTGTCCGAGCTCTCCAAATTCCACCTGGATATCTCGCCCGTGGACTGGATGCGCCATCGCCTATACGAGATTATGCTCGAGAGCCCAGACGGCTCTTTCAATCTGCCCAAGATCGTGCACGATTTCTACCATGATCCCAAGCTGACCGACCTTCGCCATAAGCATGGTTATAAGAATATCGGACGGCCCTCTGGTCAGACAAGGGGTGGTCGCCAAAGCACTGGTCCCGGCGCATCAGAAACAACGCCCAAGCAACCACGCAAGCGCAAGAGCGCTGCCTCTACACTGGGGACCCCCCATGATGAGAGTGAACCCGTGCCGTCTAATCCCATGGTCATTCACGATGAAGGCCCCTTTCTCCAAGCACGATCGGCTATAGCCAAAAAGCCGCGCACCGAGGACTGGGAGCGCCTCGAGGTCAGCGAACCGGAAACAGCACACCAAGTAGAGGTGCAGCCAGCAGCCACGCCCCAAAACGCGGGTGATACACCCAAAGGAGAGCACGCCATGAATGGTTCACATGAGATGTCGCGAGACATTGCATTGAAAGTGTAGATCACGCATTTCTGGAGGCACGCATGAGCCAGCAGGGTTACTCTTTGTCCTGGACATCTGGCACTGCGAGGTGTCACTGACTCAAGTTTTTCCTTTTTTGTTTCTCATCCACTGTTTCTTATCGATTCGACTCTCCCGAGGAGAGGCAGCCCTTTTCCCTTTCTTTTCTTTGTTTTTGCGCAGCTTTGATTTCACCTTTGCTGAGCCATCACGGGAACCAACTTCCTCGCCATCCAGCCTTAGTTTCTTTTTCTTCTAATTCTCGATACCCGAAGACTGCTATGGGGAGGAGGGCACACACGGCGTGAGGCGTTACGATATTCGGGTCGGATCTATTTCTGCGTGGCATATTTGGTGCGCTCGCCTGTTTGTACGGAAATGTCCCGAGCGCTACGTACTAGCGAGACCTACACCACTGGAGAGAAAAAGAAGCATCGAGCAGTAATTTAATCATTTCATCATCCTAGATCCGTACATTTGAACGCCGGTATGCTATGCTAAATCTGTCCTGTCATCGTTTGCGCAACGATCGCGCACCAACAACAGCTCCCTTGGCTGTCTTGTTCGTCTTGTCCAAATCGCCCGTCCCTCCCATCATCCGATCCATCAACGCCGCCTTGTGATCCATAGCGTCAGGGTCGGCGTATCCAATCTGTGTCCTGGGCGGCGTTTTGTTGCCCTCGTCTTCCAGGGCCGCAGTGGCGGGCGCCGACGTCGCGCTACTCCCTGCCGACACGTTGCTCACAGCCCGGCCGAGGATTTGACGCTTTCGCGGTCGTGCCGTCGGCTCCTCCGTCTCTGGACTTGCGGCCGACGTGGATGCAGAGAGCAAGGTGGTTAGCTTGGAGGAAAGTGCCTGGCGCTCGGCGGCTTTAGCGGCCTTGCGCCGTGAGGCTTCTGCCTGCTCGCTGTCATCACCGCCTTCGCCTCCTGCAGCCGCGTCGTCCTTCGTCGGAGGTGGTTCGTCATTCTTCGCGGGTTCGGATTTGCTGCGTGTCGGCTTGGGGGGTGAAGGCGATTTGTTGAGGGATGCTGCGGAGAGCTCAGTCAACGGCGGGTCGAAAGCGGCAGTTGCTGGATGTGTATTGGCCGTGGCGAAGTCAGCGGATATCGTCGAGTCCTGTGCCATAGGCCTTTTCGCGGTCTTCTGTTCCTCACTCTGGAAAGCCGTAGGGTCAGGTTTGCTTTGTTGCTCTTGTGGGCGTTGCCGCGATGATTTCGCCGCGGATTCTGAATACACCCTCTGGACAGGACGAGACTGGTCGAGCCGTGGTTTGGTGGTCGACGTTTCTTCCGGCGGCGATGGTCGACCCCGGAGGTGTGACCTTATCTCGGGGTAGATGAAGGCGTCGAATGGGACGTTGTAGCCCGTAGCAATACATTCCCATAGCCAGTTCGCCGACACAACCGGTACACCCCATGCCATGGCAGCCTTGAGTTTGTCTTTCCTCATGGCACCGAGAGACTTGCAGATCAGGACACTTGTTGACCTTCGGAACTGCTCCTCGAAACTAGCTCCGAGCTGCTTGATGGCTCTGGAAACCTGGCTCAGTTCGATACCCGTGAAAGCTGCGCTGCAAATCCTTAGGTCGGAGAATCCGGGAATTGGGAAGGCGGGGAATGGCCGCCCTAGAGGATCCTCGTCATCCGGCGGAAAGAACTTTTTGTTCTGAAGGCATTTCTCAATGTAGAATTCAGTGATGAAGTGTACTTGATCGGACGGTGCGCGCGGATGTGATTCGGGTTGAGACGTCTGTGGTACCACGAGGAATCGATATGATGCGTTTTTCGTGGTTGCAACCTCGGAGATTGTTGGTGTAATCACACCATCGATCCCTTGAATAGTCTGCGCCAACACAGCAGTCCGCTGCTCATTGAAACCGTGGATGTAGAACACACAATCTGAGAATGTGGACTTCGGTCGAGGGGGCGCCAAGGGCACCTGCTTTGGTGTCTGCTGCGCTTCCGTGTCCGTCGCCGGCTTCGCAAAGGAGTATTCCCTCGAGTCTGATCGTCCTAGAATATCGCCCAAGAGGTTGCTCCGTTCCGAGTTGAGCCTCATGCTGGCCGTCTTACGCAGCTTCCGCTTCCCCTCTTCAGCCGGACCAGCGCTAGTTCTCGATCTCTTGCCCAACGACGGGCGCCGGACGTCTCTTTTGATCCATGCGCCAACGCCTTGCTCTTCGGGAGGTAGAAGCGGGTCGTACTTTGACTCGTCCAAGATCATGCCTCGTGCGATAGTCGCATCCAGCCAGTTGAGGGTCACTGTCCTGATATTCCACGATCTGGCCGCTGTGAACTTCTTTCCCTCGGGCTTGCTGACAATCAAATGTGTGCAGCGCCTCGTTAGATCATCTGTATGCTTCCCTCCATAGAGAACAATCTTTTCGGCGATAGCGTCCCGATCATGCCCAAAGCCTGTCAAGCATACGAGCAGCGACTGTCTCTCAGGCGCAGCATCGGGCGTAGGCGGTATCGACCCTCGCGTTTCCAGTGGCTTCAGCTGATGAAGCCTCTCCAAAGCCAGAAAGTCGATCGGTTCGTCGTTCTTCCATAGGTCGGACAAGGCGTCGATCCATGTGGCGTCCATGGCCAGGATGTCGGTTCGCTCGCGTGCGACATGGCGGTACTTGGGTGTGTCGTAGTCGCCAACAATGAGGTGCGTGACGTCTGGCGTTAGATCGTACTTGTGCACGCCGCCGAGGTCGACAACCTTCTGGTCTATCTCTTGCTGCATATCGTCAGCATTCGGGTTCCTGGGGCAGGCAGAGAACGCACCCTGTGTTCAGGCGGAATGCTGGTGCAGCAGACGAAAACACCTTTCAATGGTGCAGCTGGATCCACGGTGAACTGGCCATCTTCTGAATATGCGGAAGACTCCATTACGCCATGGCAAGGACGTCTAGCTGCCAGTCAAAGAAACCAGGAAGACGACGACAAGCGGATGGCTGGGGGTGTTGAGGTCGGATGCGAGACGCGTCGCGGGACAAAAAGCGCGTAAATAGGCCAGCCTGCAGCCTGACGACTCGCACTGTGCATACACTGTATGTGAGTCGTGGACTTTGCATCATGAGCCTGAGCGATTCTTCTCGGATCAGATGCGCACATTCTTTTGAATCATCTTGACCAAAGATTGGGTGAGAATCTTAGGCTGATCTCACCTTTTCTTTGGCTTGCAAATCTGTTATCATTTGAAGCTCATGCGCAGAGCATTGAATTTATCATACAGTGTTCTATAGTTTCATGCACTGTATAAATCAAATGGTAAATCAAGGTGTTCGCACCAAGGGACCACGCAGCTCAGCCTTCAAACACCTTCACACGAAAAGACCACAACTCTATACGCAGCGACCATGGCACCCTCAGCGGCAACCGTCCGCAACATGCTCTCCATGTTCCAAGACAGCACAGGCTCCACGGAGCGCACTGCAAACAAGGTCGGTGCTTATTCTTCGTCGTGCCCCACCCCCGCCATGATTCAGTGGTGACGGCTTCGAACGTGGTCAGATATTGACATGATGATGCGCAGTTCCTGAAGTCGACGGGGTACAATCTGAACCAAGCTGTCGATCTGTATGTTGTTTCTTCCTGGGTTGGCTATCAAGTGTCTGACCACTGCAGCTATTTCCAGACAACGAACACTGAGCCCAGGCAGAATCCAGTCGTACCCAAATTAGAGAAGTTGTTTGATTCTTTACGAGGTCAGTCACCTTCTATGTCGGAATAGCTCAATAGCTGACGGTTCAGCAGATGCCCAAGATGCTCAAAATGAGATGGGCTTGGACGCGGTCATGAAGTATCTCAGTGAGGACCTCAGCCTGAGCATTGAGAATGCCGAGCTGCTGGTGGCTATGGAGCTCGTGCAAGCACCGAGCGTCGGGGAAATCACACGAACCGGGTTTGTAAACGGCTGGAAAGATACCGGGTATGCACACATTGTGAAAACCAGTGGAACAATGGCACTAACTACTCCAGCTGCGAGCCGAATCTCAAGGCGCAGTCCAAACATGTCAGCAATCTTGCCAAGTCGCTGTCGACAAACTCGGACCTGTTTAAGAACGTCTACAAACACACATTCGTATGCGCGCGCGAAAAGGACCAGAAAGCTCTGAGTCTCGAAAACGCGCTCACGTACTGGGAAGTCTTGTTCTCGCCGCCCGGCTGGGAATGGAAGGGGGCGAAGCACGACTGGTTCCAGCTGTGGAAACAGTTCCTCGCTGAGAAGTGGACGCGGTCCGTCAACAAGGATATGTGGAATATGACGCTCAACTTTGCGACCAAGTCTGTTGAGGATGAGACCTTGTCGTTCTGGAGCGAAGACGGCGCGTGGCCTAGCGTGATCGACGATTTCGTGGCATGGTGCAAGGAGAAGGGTGTCGTGAAAGCCAATGAAGCAATGGAAGTGGATGACTCCTAGCTGGTACAGGCTGGAGACCCTTGACGCTTATGAGCCCTCACCGCGATACCAACCATAGATCACGCGTATAGACATCATGACTGGAGGCATCATGACAATCATACCAAGCACTCGCACAGCCTGCCAGCGACTCCCCCCCGTGATAAAGCAGTAAATTGTATAATTCATGCCATGCTCATAAAGCAGACCCCCGACGCCGTTGAGACCATATGATACACGTCTATGTTCCTCTTGATATCTTACAGGCTCCCGCCACTTTCGAATTTTAGACCTCGTTGACCTTCATGGACCCGGCGGCTTCTTTCCAATCAGGCTTGCCGAACTTGGCCATGCTCTCCAACCGCCCGTCGCCCAACCTGACGTGTGTCGCGCGGATCATGCGAGGTTCCAGTCTCATGTTGCTTCGAATGTCCTCGTGGACTTTGGTACTCGAGTCGTAGCGCATGACGAAGTAGTGGCCGTGTGTGTGCTTCATTTGGTGGACGGAGATCGGACGGGGGAGGCTGAAGACGCCCCAATTGGAGATGCCACGAACGACACCGCCATTGCGCAGAATGAGGGATCCGACGCTTGTGGCGATTCTATGATTCAGTCAGTCCATGTGCGCCGGTGATACTGCGTGTTTGATGTCGTTTGGGAGGATTCGAGGTTCGGGGGGTCACGCACTCCTTGACTTCGGCCACTTTGCCTGGGCGGACCTATCTATGTTAGCTGTCAGGTAAGACTAGCAGTGCAGTGCACTCACGATTCCGATGAGTTCGTAAAGCATTTTTGCGACGGGTTGTGACTTTGTCGCGTGCAATGTTGGACAATCGCGAGTTGCTGTCGAGATCCGGCGGTCGCACTCTGAAATTTGGAGCCAGGGTCCACTTCCGATATTTTACCGAGAGGCTACCTTGAGTCTTCACAACCAACGTAACCAGGCATATGAGGAATCAGGCAATGTATAAATACAATTCATTTGTACAGTAGTCTACAGCTTTCTCTTGGAAAGTGACTGCCATATTCTCCACGGCAGTTTCCAGCCCCCTGTCTTGACCGTGTACGGGTCAAAGTTGGCTTTCTGGAGGTTTTCCAGATACTGGCTGGCCGGCGCAGCCTCTAGCAAAACACTGAATCCCGCCCGTATCTCTCTCTGTGTGTCACTCTGGCCCATCTCGTAGACGTGCTCCCCCTCGCCCTGGTGCTCAAAGTCGTGACCCGGGTCCTCGCCTTGCTCCAGCCTCTTAAGCATCTCACGTGCGGTGATGAGATGATCATTCGCTCGGGTCGCAACCTTGAAGACGGCATCCTGTAGCCCCGGCGCATTGGGTCCTTGGCGAAAGACCTCCTCCTCCTTCACGCCTTCTTCAGCCATGACATCAAGCGGCAAAAGGAGCGTTGGCTTGTGTGTGCTCGGCGCATCTGCTCCAGAGGGCGTCTTGACGGGCCTCGCCGGCGAAGCTAGAACGGGAATGCCTCTGAGGACCGCCACGATGCCGCACGCTTTGCCAATGTGGCTTGCCAAGTGATCCATGTGCATGGACTTCATCGGCATCGCGCCCAGCGTCGCATACATCATGGTCGAGTAGGTGTTCTCCGCATAGTCCTCCAAGGCAGTTATGCTTGTGTAAGGTCGGTTGTCCATGTGCTTCTCCCTCGTTTTGACCAATCGAGACACCCAGAAGCGAAGTGACTTCCTCATGCTACTGCCCGCGCGCTTCTCCACGTCTTGCAAGCTCTTGTCCAGCAGGATGCATATAGGCTCGCGGGGTGGCTGTCCGGCGAATGTCTTGTCTATAGATTCTTGCCAGAACTTCATGCGCATGATTCCAATCGTCGGGTTGGAGACGAGCTCCGGCAGCCGCACGAGTTCGAGGTTCAGGGTACGAAGAGCGGCGTACATGTCCTGACATGGCGGAGGGACGAATCGGCGGATGAGGTGGGCATCGTAGTCACTGGCTCTGGGTTTGTGAGTGAAGCTCGATCTGTTGTTTTCGGCGAACGTACTGGAGCTGCTTGAGACAGTAATTCCTCGCTGAAGCTACATCTGCATCCGTGACATAGCCACGGCAGGTTCTTTGAGCCCGTGCAAGCCTATGGAGGCCATTGCACAAGACGCGAGATCGATTCATCCAGACGACCAGGACGGTTGCCGATCAAGTGAGAAGGTCAGGGCTATTCGCCGCAAAGTGTCGAGTTCATGCTTTCATTTCGCGACGAAATCATTGGAGCATGACGTCGGGATGGTCGAGCTTCGCGGATCTTCAAGTCCTTTAAAGTGGATAGGCAGGAGCGTGATCACGTGCTGACGTTCCTCGCGTTTTGCGCGTCGCCACTGTTCAACCGCGTCTCCCCCACGCCTGTTTGCCTCAAGATGCTTGCGCTCATGTTGCACGTAATAACATCCTCAGGTTTCCTGAGAACCCAATGATTACCCAGCGCAATGGACTTTCGATCATCACAGGAGCCTCCTGTGAAGAAACGTCGCTTCTTCCATGAGCAAGGCGAGCAGGCTTCGTCTGATCCTATTGCGTTCAGCCCTCGAGATGACAGCCCCCAAGTCCACAAGGAGCGCCCTCTGGGAGAAGAGATTGACGGCGAACCCGAAAATAGGCAAGTGTTGGTCGAAAGATCAGCAAACGAGACGCCAACACGCGTCCGGACACAGCCGCCCGCTCAGCTCCAACACGAGTCCTCGTCTGTAACTTTCGATAAGGATACCTTCGAGGCCTTTGTTGGTGCCAACGTCAGCAGCGATGTTATCTCGATTATCCAGGCTCACTGCGGTGGAAACCTCGAGCGAGCTGTCAACATGTACTTTGACGGCACATACAAGAAGCTTCAGAAACCACCATCACTAGGTACTCTCATCCGGCCGCAACCCTCGAGCCAAAACTCTCCAACGACTACACCGAACAGCGAGACACCGCCGCCTACTCGGCAAGATGTTCCCAGAGAGCGATATCTTGGTGCTTTCGGAGCTGAAGGTTGGGCTACATGCAGCGGCACGAATCTACTAAAGCATGGCGATATCGTGAGGATTGAGCGGCAGGTCGCACAGACATCCGCAGCGAAATCAAAGAGCCGGCAAATCCAAGCGAGAAAGACCGACGTTCTTGTGCGGTTCACGACGCAACAAGGCCGTGAAATAGGGCGCCTCCAAAGAGATACGTCCGCATGGGTGTCCGTGTTGATCGACCAGAAGCTATGCAGATTCGATGCTGTTTGCGTTTACGCCCCAGAGAGACTGCGAACCAACGAGACAGTCTTTCTGCAACTCAAGTGCCATTTTCTGAACTCTGCTTTTCAGAGGCGAGGCTTCAAGTTGGCCGACGACAGGTCTACCAGGCCTTTCGAACAAGAGGAGACGACAGACGAAAAGAACCTCAGGTTGCGACAGACAGCCATGGTGCGACTGTTTCAGGAGGTCAATCTGCAGCCTACAGTCGCCAATGAGAAAGCCAGTGAAGGTCGAAAAGGCCTGTTGAAGGCAGCCGAGATGGACGAGAAGAAGCAGAAGGAGGCCCAGAAGGCGGAAAAGCCCAGCGATTCTACACCTCCGTCCGAAGAGGAGGGACAGGAGCTAGAGCAGGATCAGCTCGATGCTTTGTACAAGAAGGCGCAGTCCTTTGACTTCAACACTCCGGAAGCTGAGCCAGCGGACACTTTTGCCATGACTCTTCGAACATACCAGAAGCAAGCGCTGCACTGGATGATGGCCAAAGAGAAAGACGAGAGAAGTAGCCGCGAACCATCGATGCATCCACTGTGGGAAGAGTACGTCTGGCCCACCAAGGACGTAGATGACAATGATCTACCCTTGTTCAGCGGAAAGGAGAAGTTCTACGTCAATCCGTACTCTGGGGATCTCACCCTCGACTTCCCCGAACAAGAGCAACACTGTCTCGGCGGCATACTGGCTGATGAGATGGGACTTGGAAAGACGATCCAGATGTTGAGTCTGATTCACTCTCATCGCTCCGAGGTAGCCCGACAAGCCAGTCTTACAGGCATATCAGATGTGAATCAACTCCCGAGGCTCGGAGCCAATGCGTCGGGTGTGCTTGATGCACCTTGCACCACGCTCGTCATCGCGCCAATGTCGCTTCTGGCGCAGTGGCAGAGCGAGTCGGAGAAAGCCTCCAAGGAGGGGACCATGAAGATTGAGCTATACTACGGCGCCGAGAAGAGCAACAACCTGCAATCACTCTGCGCAGGGGGCAATGTATCGCGGGCGCCTGACATTGTCATCACCAGTTATGGCATCGTTCTGTCCGAGTTCAGCGCCATTGCTGCTCGTGATGGCGACAAGTCCTGGCACAAGGGCATCTTCTCATTGAAGTTTTTCCGTGTCATTCTGGACGAGGCCCATCACATCAAGAACCGAGCTTCGAAGACTGCCAAAGCTTGCTACGATATTTCGGCGTCTCATCGCTGGGTCCTGACCGGTACGCCCATTGTCAACAGGCTGGAAGACCTCTTCAGTCTGGTGCGCTTCTTGGGCGTCGAGCCGTGGAACAACTTCTCCTTCTGGCGTACATTCATCACGGTGCCATTCGAGTCGGGCGAGTTTGTTAGGGCGCTAGATGTGGTGCAGACCGTGCTAGAGCCTCTAGTCATGCGTCGCACAAAGGACATGAGAACTCCGACTGGTGAACCCTTGGTACCCCTTCCGCCGAAGCAGATTGACGTTGTAGAGATTGAGCTGTCTGAAACAGAGCGAGGCGTCTACGACCACATATTCACCCGAGCGAAGCGGACGTTCTCTCAGAACCTCGAAGCCGGTACGGTGTTCAAGGCATACACGACCATCTTTGCTCAGCTGCTGCGATTGAGGCAGTCGTGCTGTCACCCCATGCTGGTTCGCAACCGCGAGATTGCGGCTGAGGAGGAGGACGTCAATGCGGCGGCTGATGCTGCCACCGGTCTGGCCGACGATATGGACCTGGACGCCTTGCTGAGTCACTTTACGGTCGCCGTTGAGGAGGCCTCCAAGGATAGCAACCAAACCTTTGGCGCGCATGCGCTGAAGGAGATTCGCGACGAATCGGAAAAGGAGTGCCCCCTGTGCTTCGAAGAGCCGATGAACGACCAACTCGTGACCGGGTGTTGGCATTCGGCCTGCAAGAAATGCATCCTGGACTACATGCGGCATGAGACAGATCGAGGCGAGGTCCCCAAGTGCTTCAACTGCCGAGAGCCCCTCGACAAGCGGGATCTATTCGAGGTTGTGCGCAACGAGGATGATGTCGACCCCGAGACGAACAAACCTCGGATCAGTCTGCAGCGTCTCGGGGCCAACACGTCTTCCGCCAAGATTGTCGCTCTCCTGAGCCATCTTCGTGCCCTACGCAAGGAGCATCCGCAGATGAAGTCGGTCATCTTCTCGCAATTCACGTCCTTCCTGTCGCTGATCGAGCCCGTTCTCACGCGCGCCAACATCAAGTTTCTCCGTTTGGACGGTTCGATGGCGCAAAAGGCCCGGGCGGCCGTGCTGCGCGAGTTCGCCGAGGGTCAGGGCTTCACAGTGCTCCTCATTAGTCTGCGCGCTGGCGGCGTAGGCCTCAATCTCACGAGCGCCGGTCGTGTTTTCATGATGGACCCGTGGTGGAGCTTTGCGGTCGAGGCGCAAGCGATTGACCGCGTGCACCGCATGGGGCAAGAGAGCGAAGTGTTTGTCAAGCGGTTTGTGGTCAAGGGCAGCGTGGAGGAGAGGATGCTCCGAGTCCAAGAACGGAAGAAGTTTATGTGAGTTTGCTGTGTGAGACGCTTGGAGACCTGTGGCTAACGTTGTGCAGTGCAACATCTCTTGGCATGATGAGCGACGAGGAGAAGAAGATGCAGCGCATCGAGGATATCAAGGAATTGTTGAGCTAATGTGGTGATATGTGGCATGGCGTGTTTTCATACGCCGTACGGGCGTAGCATGGACCGGCGTTTTGTTGGACGGACTCGTACGCATATACATTGACTGCAATAGACCGGGACCACGGGGCCAAGTGCTGGCTTTTGCTTGTCTCGCATGTTTTCATGGCTTGCGCTCTGCTCCTTTCCCTCGTCATGCATGGAATCGCGAACCGGGAGACACGTGTATTGGGAGGTTGCGCACAGAGTTGTGCCTCCACTGAATGTCAACATCGGCCCTGTCGGAGAGATAATGAAGGCAGGGCAATCTGGGAAACTTCAATGACCGATTATGAATTTGGTTGGCTCGGCAGTGAGGATGGTGCCGATTGATCTCGCCATCGCGACGGAGAATGACATGACCGGGTCTCAGCCAATGGTGGGCCAGGGACAAGTTGCGTCTTGAACATGGTGGATGAGGTATGATAATGCAATTACAATTCGAGGGTATTATTCAAGTATGTGCTCTTTTCCCCCTTTTGGCTATTCTATCCAGAGCTGCTCGACACCTTGCAGACTGACAACGCTGAACAATGACTCTCCAGGAAGACAAGGCCGTACTCGAAGCTCCCATGGGCGAGGGCGATAGCATTTCACTGGGAATTTCAACGCCACCGAACGAGGCATCCGATCTTGAGATCAAGAATGTCAACGAGAAGGCTCTCTTGAGGAAGCTGGACTGGCAATTGCTGCCGGCTGTTGGGATACTGTACCTGCTCTCCTTCCTGGACAGGTCCAATGGTTCGTTAACATGTCTTGTTGCTGAAACATACATGTACTAATTACTGACAGTCGGCAACGCGCGCATCGAAGGATTGCTCGACGACGTTGGCATGAGTACGCGAAATCCCGAGCACCACACGGACGAGCTGCGCAGCTAATTAGTGACTACAGCCGGCAACCAGTATCTCACAGGTCTCACCTTGTACTTTATCGGTTACGTTCTCTTCGAGATCCCGTGCAATGTCATCCTCAAGCGAACCTCGCCCCGAATGTGGCTACCAACGCTGGGTATAGTATGGGGTGTCGTGGCCACACTGATGGGGCTAGTGCACAACCTGCCTGGTTTCTTCGCCTCGAGGTTCTTTCTGGGAGTTGCAGAATCAGGTCTGTTTCCCGGCGTTGTGTTTTACTTCAGTATGTGGTACAGACGTCGCGAGAGACAGTTTCGAATCTCCCTGTTCTTCAGCGCGACGAGTCTGGCCGGTGCCTTTGGCGGGATACTTGCCTGGGGCATTGGGCACATGAGAGGAATCGAGTGGGAGAACGGTTGGCGCTGGGTCTTTATTCTTGTGGGTCTTATTAAGTTGAAGCTGCATTGAGTGTTGCTAATACCCGGCGAACAGGAGGGTATCGCCACGGTGGTCGTTGCTTTCGGCGCATACTGGTTTGTTCAGAATTATCCTGACACAGCCAAGTTCATCACCCCAGCGGAACGTAAATTTATTCATGCGCGTCTCGCTGCTGACAGCGACGCCACCATCGACGAGAGGTTCACGTGGGGGAACGCCCTTGAGGCCATCAAGGACCCCAAGTGCTGGCTGTACGGGTTGGGCTTTCACACCATGAGTCTGCCGCTGTACACCTTCTCCCTATTTCTGGTATGATTGGTATACAACCATATGTCTATTCTGTGGTTAATGTGAACAACAGCCTACCATTATCCGCAACTTGGGCTATACAGCAGCCATCGCCCAGCTCCTGACGATACCTCCATACGCCTTTGCGTTCGTCACCACGTTGACCGTCGCAGTGTTGTCGGAGCGTCTGGTCCAACACGCCATATTCATCGGCGGCTCTGCCATTTTTGCGTCTTTGGGGTACATTATCCTGCTCGCTAACACAGATCCTGTCCACCGGCCTGGCCTGTCCTATGCAGGTACTTTCCTCACTGCCGGGGGTATCTATCCTGCCACGGCCCTCGTGCTGTCCTGGCCGGCCATCAACGTCTCCGGGCAGACGAAGCGTGCCGTCGGCAACACAATGCAAATCACAATCGGCAATTGTGGTGCCGTGCTGGGCACGCAGCTCTACAGGTCCGGTGACGGACCCAGGTTCATTGTAGGCCACAGCTTTGCACTGGGCTATCTCTGGGCCAACGTCGTCGTCTGCACGAGCCTCTGGTGGGTCCTTCGAAAGGAGAACAAGAGGAGGGAGGCCATTTGTGAGGAAGTCAAGGCCGTGGGCGAGCTTGGAGACTGGCCAGGTGACAAGGACCCCAGGTGGCGCTTCGAGTATTAGCTTTTGTGACTGCCGGGGGGCCAGTGCCACGCGCCTATGACGTGTATATATGAATCAGGGTCATCAGACAGATTCAGTTGATAGCAAATGCCGCTGGTGGAAACTGATGTTCTGTCGCGCAGGATTGTCACGCTTATACCAGGCACAACTCGCTAGACCAGGGCAATGCCTTGGTCGCTTAACCACCCCTTGGATTCATGTGTCATTGTAATTAAGCCCTTGATAAGAGAGGGTCAGTCTTTGATTGAGGGAAACAGAGGACCATTTGGCGAGATTTCTCCCTAACAGGGCGTATCGAAGCGAGGACAAGCATAACTCATGACAAGACGTCACGCAATCCGCCGCCTGACGCATTCCTACGGAAACTGTTTCCTCTCCGTACAAAACAAACTTCGAGTGTCATCGCGATGCGCAGTTATCAAGCACTTTATTCCCCCGAATCGGCCAGTGATATTCCTCGGGCAAGCTTGTGCCGCCGAGTCACGAAACCCCCGAGCTGGTCATGATTCATGTTCTCCACGCAATCCTGTAAGATGCGAAAGAAAAGAAAAGGGGGGGAAACTGCCAAATGTGCAGGAAAACAGACCTATTTGAGGAACGAAGTCGAGAAAACGAGGGTCCGCGGACGTGGTCCGGTGGCACGTGCCACGGTAGAATGTCAAACATGCCTATGGTCGGGCGAACGATGAAGGTTTGATGCTTCTATTGATTTGATCTATGGCACAGATTTAACCGAGTTTGCTGCTTCGATGATGAGTCAAGCAAGCAAGACCTGGCGCTTGATGATGCCTGCCCATACAATGAGTCCTCGGCCATCCATGTTGCAGGCTCAACTCATATATGAAGCGATTGACGGCTTTTCTGGCGCTTCAGAATTTCTATAAAAACCTCGAGAATCAGCTCTCTTTTGTAAATCAGTCAAAATCTCTAGAAACCTTGGCCTTGAAGCCCAACCTCGCAAGATGGCGCCTCTCCCCTATTGCCACGGACGCCTTTCGTCACTACGTCTCAACGAACACCTTCTGTCACGCTCCAACATTGTACGCCGCTCAGAAGATTCCGGTGCCATCATTGGCGGTATATTTGGCGCTGTTGTGTTTGTCGTGATGCTCGGCTTCATCATCCACCTCCTCACTCGCAGACCCTCACCCCCCAAGAAATGCAAGAAGGGGAAAGATGGAAAAGGAAGCAAGAAGAAGAAGAAGCCCAAGAAGCCCCAGAGTAATGAACGCCCCGAGAACTGCGAGGATGACGAGAGCCCCTCTGGGTCCCCGTTCGCCTATTGGGCTGGATTCAACCCCCAGCCTGGTGCGGGCGGACCGCGGCCTCCTGGCCGTGGATACAACGGGGGAGATGGCCCAATGGACGCGCCGCCGATGGAATGCTCCTATGATGAGCCTGATTATGGCTTCGACAGGCGTGCACCGAACATGTACGGTGGGTTGTGGACTCCTCGGCAGTGGAGGGAATACTGCGATCAGATGGACGGAGGGAGGACAAGGAGGAGAAGGTCGGTTGGTTGAATATGGGCTGGTTCCTATTGCGGTGGGGAGATTCGACATGAGAAGCAAACGAAAGGGAGAGGTCCGCACAAGGGTGTAGAGCAGTAATAAGATCACAAAGTGTTTTGAGACGTTGACCATCATCTTCGCTAGCATCGACGAAATGTGCGCAGCCAGAAGTCATAAGCACCCAGTCCTACTCATAAACGACAGCAAGGGTTGAAATACATAATCAAGGTACAGGAGACGAAATGAATTCCTGAATATTGGGTCAGAGTTGCTGTTGCTCAGCTCGAACGACACCAATGACTTACAAACAACAGTGACAGCGTCATTCTTTGCCTTCCTCAGCTGGTGGTGCTTCATCAGCCGCTGCATCAGCTGGCGGGCCAGCAACTCCCTTGCTTGAGGCGGAGCTCCCCGAGCTTCTTGAACTCCTCGAGCTCGTGCTGCTCCCATAACGATGCTTCCGCCGGTGCTTCTTCTTCTTCCTTTCTCTAAAACGCACCGAGCCACGATAGCACCAGAAGAAGACGGCAAAGCCAACCAAGGCGACGCCCAGAACAATGCCCACTATGAGGCCGGTGCGTATGTTGGCATTACGCGTGCCATTGTCGGAGAACTGCCTGGAGAGGACGATGTGGGCATGCTGTGAAGGGTCTGCCCCATCAGCGGTGGGCGGTGCGTTCCAAGGGATATACATCCCACCTGTTACTGGAGGTTATGTGCGCTTGCGCATATGCGCATATGGTGGCACAAATGCACAATGAACATAGTTGTGCGCAAGAGCGCCAGCAAAAACGGGGGATCCTGCGTCGACTATGTACTCGGTCCCTCGTGGGGACCTTGCGGGCAGCGAGCGGGCGGATGCATGCGCGATGCAATGCACGCACTGGCACATGAGGGACGTGAGGCGATCAAGTGCTCGAAGCAGAAGGCGTGGGGTGCGAGCATATTCCAATCATCCGGACGCGAGGCTGGGTGGGAGGGGAGGATGTGGTCAGACGGGCGGCGTGAGGTGCTCTTGTTGTCCATGGCGATGTGCGATTGAGAAGCTGAGGCGTCCGGTTTGCATCGTCGACTTGGCTTTAGATGATGTCTGCTTTGAAGTCGACAGTGTAGCGAGACGAGAGAACAGTCATCTTGGCATGCTTCTCCTGCTCTGCTCACAGTGGTGCTTCTGTTCGACGACGGCCGCTGCTTTGATAAGCCAGGTTCGTTGACCAACAGTCTACATGTTGATACATGGGACATTCGTACAAGGAGGGAGTCCAGATGGTGCCGCTGGCGGGAGGGGGCCGTCGTGCATGCAGCTGTTCGTCCATTGAATGAATTAGTACAGTGGTTCGCCAGTGAACATGAGGGCGCCGTGCATCGAGCACACGGCGATTGGTGTGATTATCATCCAAGGAGGGGGTGCATTGGGTAGGAATTGGGCTCGTATGCAAGCCGAAGAAGAAGTGAAGTCAAACGAGGTGATTCGGGAGGGCGAGGTACTCAAGTGCTCATTGGCTACCCTGTAGTTGCTACCTGCAGCAGGACATCCCCATTGCAATATCAATGTCCAACATAATTCGTTGAATCCATTACAAGACTGTCGTTGTTACGGAGTAAGGGGTCTTTGTGCCGCTGAATCAATGGTCAATATTGAAGCGGACCCAGGGTAGATACAGTTTATGAGAAACTGGATGAGTCGTTGTTCATGACACCTCTGGAGTTGTGACATTCGCCCTACCCTAGACCTTGCCCCCTTCCAACCCCCGAGCTGAAAGAGAAATGATCGTTTGATGAGCTCGCCTCGGTCGGCAGTTACATGGCAAGACGGTAGACCCGACAATTGATCTCTCTTCATCAGGAGAACGGTAACCGCTGGCCAGCCGCCGGCATCAAGACCGATCCCCCTCTCTCACACACCTTGCCCTATTCGGACGCCCGAGCGACTACCGGAGGGTCCCGTCTAAGCCTCGGACTCGTCGGTCACGGCATGACCAAATTATCACCAGGGCCTCTTCAGCCCCAAGCAACTAGCCAAAGAGATGATTCGCCATAGTGCAGAATATAGACGTGACCCCATGGGGACCAAGTGCGTGGGCAATGATGGGGTTCGCTCCCACCGCGTCGGTTCGTCCTCCAAGGGCCGGACGAGTGCCATGTGGTCGGTACGTAGACGCAGGGCGACGGTATAAGTAGCCGCAACGTGGTGTAAGAAACCGTAGAGTGAGGATTCACTACCATCACACTGCCGTCGCTCTCCACACCACACAACATGTATTGCTGGTTCCTGGCAGCTAGTCTTCTTGGTGCGGCCTCAGCCCGGGTAGCCACGCCTGGAAACGAGACCCTTCCATACCTCGATGCAGCTCTACCTGCCCATGAGCGTGCTCGAGATCTCCTGGGTCGAATGACCTGGGAGGATAAGGTCGGCCAGCTAGGTGGCATCCGCCGTGCGGTCAGTCGAGTCAATGGGGAGCCATCGTTCAACCGAACTGCATTTGAGCAGACCCGAAAAACCCAGAATGGCCAGGTAGGTAAGGTCACCCTCCTTGTAATCCGCTTACTGCGAGACGCATCGCTGACGGACGGAAGGCCTTGGCTTCCAAATGAACTGGGCGGACGAGGTGCTGCCCATTGTCAATGAGCTTCGCCAGGAGCAGATTGACGACTCCCGACTGCACATCCCCTACATCACCATAGCGGACTCTGTCAACGGCATCTGGGTGTCTGGCGGCACCCTGTTCCCTGGCACCAACGCCATGGCCTCCTCGTGGAATGTCAATCTCTACGCCCAAGCCGTCGAGGTCATCCGCGACGAGAACCTCGCCATTGGCGTCCAGTGGGTTCTCTCCCCCGAGGTAGACCTGGCCAAGGACCCACGCAACGGGAGAAATGGAGAGATGTACGGCGAGGACGCCTATCTGGCATCCGAGTTCGCGACGCAGTACATCAAGACCATGCAGGAGCAGGACGACGACGGCTGGGTCAAGGTGGCCACCACCATCAAGCACTGGGTCTACGGCCAGGGCAGCGGCGGCGTCAACCGCGCCAGCATGCACGGTGGCATCAACCACGTCCTCAACGACCTTGGCGCGCCTTACATCAAGCCCATCCGCGAGGCCAAGCCGCTCTCCCTTATGGCGTCGTACGCAAGTGTCGACCACGTGCCCCTGTCGGTGAACCGCCATCTGCTGCAGGATGTGCTGCGCGACATTGTTGGCTTTCAGGGCCTCATCATGTCGGACGCCAACGCCATCGAGTACCTGTACACCGAGTCCAAGGTGGCCCGCTCGCCCATGGATGCGGCCAAAAAGGCCATCAAGGCAGGTCTGGAGCACGAGCTGCACCCCGGCGGCCATGGTGTCTTCACCACTCTGATCGATGCCGAGGACGACGAAGAGATCGTTTCCCTCCTCGACGAGTCTGTGCTGGCCCTCCTGCAGATCAAGTTTCTCACCGGCCAATTTGACAAACCGTTGCCGACGATAGGCGATATGAAGGCCACGCTCCGCAAAAAGGAGCACCTTGAGGTCAACAAGAACATGTCGAGGGAGTCCATTGTCATGCTACAAAACGACGGTCTCCTACCCCTGACCAAGGGCCATCTCGGCAAGGTTGCTGTCATCGGGCCCTACGCCGACATTATCAACGCAGGCATGTACGCCGCATGCAACTCGACCGACCCAGCCTACGGGTCATCCTTCCGTCGCTCTATGGAGCGTGAACTGGGCGCCGACGCTGTCCTCTATGCCCAGGGCACCAACTCCATCCTCCCTTCCAACGACACCGACGACGCGTCCATCCAGGAGGCTGTCTCGGCCGCCAAGGACGCTGGCCTCGCCGTACTCGTTCTCGGCTCCGGCCTGGGCACATTTGACCCGAGCACGGTCAACAACGAGCGCACAGATCAGGAGGGCTTCGCGCACGCTGACCTATCCTTCCCCGGCCAGCAGCAGCAACTTCTCGAGGCGGTTCTCGATACCGGTATCCCTACCATTCTGATCATGAGCTCCGGACAGAATTTCCTCCTCCCAGACTCTATCCTCGCTCGCACCTCAGCAGTGTTCCACTCATTCCTAAGCGGAGAGTTTACCGGCGATGTCCTGGTGGAGATCCTCCTCGGCGAGACCAACCCCAGTGGCAAGCTGACGGTCACGATCCCCGAGGCCAACGGCGCATTCCCCGTGGCATATGACTTTTTGCCGTCCGACGATCGCGGTGGCTTTGGCGCCGCGACAAAGTACGACTGGCACTGGCCGCAGCTCACACGGTCGCCTGCACTACGGTTCGGGTACGGCCTTTCGTACACGTCGTTTGAGATTGGCAATGTCACCGCCACCGCAGCAAGGGGTGCCTGCAACACGACTGCGGTGCACGTCTCCGCGTCTGTCACCAACACGGGTGAACGCGCGGGCCAGGAAGTGGTGCAGGTGTACTATCGTCCAGACGTCAGTGTCATTGAGATGCCTGTTATGAAGCTCATCCGCTTCAGCAAGGTGGAGGTGGAGGCTGGCGACACGGTCCAGGTCGAGTTCGTTGTGCCCGGACGTGATCTTGGCTACTTTGTGAACGGGGACTGGGTGGCGGACGGCGGGGACTATGCGTTTTGGGTGGGAAGCAGTTCGAGGCTGGAGGATCTGACGCAGGTCAACGTGACCCTGTCACACTGAGGATACGCTGTGATTAGTACCTAAGTTAGATTCCACCTAGTTCAGACTCATGAAGGCAGACCCTGCTCAAACAACCAGTCCCAGTCCTGCGGTCCTCCCCAGGAGAACAGTGGCTGCTCGACTTGGCCAAAACTGTTCAGACCCTGACCGTCGCCAACCGGGAAGAAACCCCCCATTGGCCATGCGCTCTGTCCGGAGCCCTGGAACGCGCCCATAGTCGTTGACATGGGCATCGCTTGTAGTCCATTGCTCGGCGACGGCCCCGTCGCGTTTGACCCCCGTTGCTCGGGTGAGACGGAATCCAGACTCTGGCAGAGCTCCTCTGCAGACGCCACTTCCCCAGGATTGACCTTCTCCTCGTCCCCGTCTTCCCCAAAGTCGGCTTGTCTGAGGAGACTGTGAACAGCCAGCCTCTGGTCTTGCCTCGTTACCGGCTTTGTGCTTCCCGAAGGCGGGTCCACGGACTGCTCGACAGAGGATGCGGCAGTGCCCGTGGTTGTCGTAGACGTTGTAGTGTTGACTGCGTGTTGGCGTTGCCTAAAGACGCCAATGGAATGCTCGAGCTCCTTGATTATGGGCGCCACGAGCACTGACGAGGGGAAGAACCGGCGTAGCGCGGCAACGGTCAAGTCAGCTCTGCTCGCTGCGTACTCTCCACTAGGTCTCGTCTCCGCATAGCGTCCGAATCTCGAAATGTAGAGAAACAATCGGGCGGCGTGGTACGCGCAGATTGCGGTGTCAAACTCGAGCGGCGTCGCGGCAGAGCTCTCTTGGTTCAGGGATGTCAGTATTTGTACGGTGGAGGCGGCGTGCTCCAGGCACAATGACTCTGCCTCGCGCAAATGGGCCGCCTGTACCCCCGAAAGCACCACGGGCGGCGCCGCCTCTGGGTATCCGGGGAGGAGGATGCGGTACAGGTCGCAATGGGCTTGGTGGAAGGACACCTGCATCGGTAGCCGCCTCGAAAGCCAGGGGCTCGACACACCGAGCTTGTCTGGCGGCATGGAGATTCTGATCTCCTCCAGGGATGCGACATGGTGCTGGATGAGCTCCATGAGATTCGGCAGTGGCTTCTCGAGCCCCTCGAGACTCCGCGTCAACTTCATAATGTCCCGCCTCACGACCTCGAGACGGACATGCAGGCTGTAGGCGCCGTATTCCCCTTGGACGTCTGTACCAAATTCATCTTCCGACGACGGGTAGTCGATATATATAGCTTCCATCGGACATAGCTCGAACTCTAGCAGGCCAACACAAAAGTACCGCTCTACAATCTTCAGGGACCAGAGAATCCTGCGACGGACCTCCCTCGCCACGGGATCCAGGTCGGGTCGTTCGTGGTTGAGACGCATTGCCGAGGCAAACCGCGCAGCCGTGGCGGCCAGCATGAAAGCGCGCTGGAACCTTCCCATCTCCATCCGGTGGTAGATGACGAGCAACAATGTCTGCAGTCTTGGGATAGTAGGGTGTTCAAGGTGCAGCCACACGCTATGCTCTGCTGCGCTGATCCACGCCTCGTGATCGACGTCGAGCCTCGTGTGCAACGAAGTCATGGCGGCAATGGCCGATGCCAGCGCACGGTGCATCTGTCCATTCCTGCACCGCCGCTTCGTGCTCTCCGGGTGGAGGAAAGCGTACGAAGGCAGGGGGCACAGAGTCGAGAAGAAGGAGTCGACGAGCGCCAGGATGCTGTTCGTGACCGGGTGGCTGGGGCTGAACGGCGAGGGAGCGTTGCCAGGCGGTGTCTCGAGGGGCGAAGGCTGGACGACGGGACGCAGTTCCTCGTCATCCATCTCTTCAGTAGCCTCTGGTGCCTGTGGAGGCGGTCCCCTCCTCGAGACGGGGTATACACATCGTATGCCCTTTTTGCTGCAGCCAGCGCATTCTGGGAGACTGCCCGAGCATCGCGTCTTCTTCTCTCGGCACGCCACGCATGCTTTGGGTCCACGCAGCCTCCCGGGCTTGGCAGTCTCAGCAGCATTCCTCCTGGTGGACAGGGAGCATGGCAGACTCAGCCGCTCGCAGCTCGAGCAGCCGCCTCGCCTCTTGTCGCAACGCACCTTGCGAGCCCGGCACTGGGTACATGGCTCCAAGGGCGCACTGAGATGGTTTGAGCGAAACGTAGTGAGATGCTGTTCCATGCTGCCTGGTCTGGTAGGAGGGGTTCGGGTCGCCGTTGGTGCAGTTTCCGTCTTATGAGGCCATGTCAAGCAACATCAGGCGGGTTCAGATGGCAGACGAGGCGAATCGAAAAATGCCATGAGCTTGGACAATGCTTCAGGAGCGGATAGCCTGGCAATTGAGTCGGCAGGTCACAGTGAATTTGTGTGAGGAGAACGAAGATGCTGTTGCGAGAGGAAGGAAAGGAAAGAGCGCGAGTATCCGCAGCAGCAGCAGCTACCCTAGAGGTCCAATTCGACCACGTGATCTCCAGAGGTCTAAGCTAAGTCCAAGAACATAATTCATTCAAAATGGCACAATGTATTATTATATATGGTCATGTCTACTAGGAGACAGTCTCTTGAACGCAACCATGCGCGCCTTTGTGCGCCACACCGACCATAGCTAGGCTAGTCCTTCCTGTCCGGTACAACAGTCTCCTGGCCCACCCCGTCTACGTGCTGGGCACCCTGATCACTAACCTTGAAGCTCTCCGGGTCTCTGTCAGGCAGCGCGTTGCCGCCAAAGACTGTATAGATCGGTCAGCAAACCTCCACAACGCCAAAAAAGAGGGACACCACGTACGCTCGTCCATCTGCTCGAGCGACTTGCCCTTTGTCTCCTTGATGAAGAACCAGACAAAGACGACGAGGGCAAAGTTGAAGACGGAGAACATGACAAACGTCTTCCAGCCGAGATTCTCGACCGCGTGCGGCGTCGCCTGCGAAAAGACAAAGTTGAAGAGCCACTGCGTCGCCGTCGCGAGGGCCACGCCCGCCTCCCGGATGCGATTCGGGAAGATCTCGCCCGTGTAGACCCAGGGCACGGGACCCCAGGAGATGTTGTAGCTCATGGCCTCGAGGTAGATCATGGTGAGCGAGGCGATGGAGGCCGGTGTGAGGCCGGCGTCCGGGTCGGGCGGGAAGACGGCCGTCAGCACCGCCACGATCAGCATGTACATGCCCATGAGGAGGGCGCCGGCGAGGAGAGACCCGCGACGCCCGAGACGCTCTACGAGGAAAAGGAGGAAGAACAGGCAGGCGATGACCTTGACGAGGCCAAAGAAGCCGGTCAGGAGGAGCTTGTTATCCCCCGCGCCCACGAGGGAAAAGATCTGGGGGGCGTCTGTGTCTGGTTAGCGACCTGCTTGCACGGTGGAAAAAGAGAGGGGGCGACTCACAGTAGGCCATGGATGTGTTGCCCGTCAGCTGCACGCCGATCTGGAGGCAGACGATGAGGATGAGACGGTGCCTGTTGCTGGGCACCTGGACCAGCTCGCGCCAGGTGACGCCCGACTTGTCCCTCGCCTCCTCCTCGATGCCGACGAGAATCTCGGCAAACTCAGCCCTGACCTCGTCGTCCTCGCCGCCGCGGACCCAGGCGAGCGACTTCATGGCCTCCTCGTGGCGCCCCTGCTTGGCCAGCCACCGGACGCTCTCCGTGGTCAGGAGCATGCCCAGCCCCAAGATGGCGCCGGGGACGAGCTGCATCCCCACGGGGATCTGCCACTGGGCGGTGGAGTCGGGGACGTGCTCGCTGACGGCGTAGTCGATCCAGTAGCTGGTCATGACGCCGAGGGTGAAGAAGAACTGGAACATGGAGCCGAGCATGCCGCGGATGTTCTTGGGCGCCATCTCGGCCGAGTAGGCGGGGATGATGACGGTGGCCATGCCGACGCCGACGCCCGAGATGACGCGGGCGACGTAAAAGGCGGCCAGGGAGTGGGTGTTGATGGTCTGGATGACGGCGCCGACGTTGAAGATGGTCGACGCGAGGACAATGGACCAGCGTCGGCCGTACCTGGCCATAAAGGGCCAGATGAAGAAGCAGGCGAAGAAGGCTGCTCAATGTTAGTCGAGACTGTCGAGTACCAGGGGGTCAGAGACGGCCTACCGCCTGCCTGGAGCAGACTGGTCGAGTTGGACCCGACGGACGCTCGCTGGGCATCGCTGTAGCGAAAGTCGCGCTGGAACGACTTGAAGGTGAGGATGCCGCCGACGATGCCCGTGTCGTAGGCAAAGAGGAACGAGCCCACGCAGCACAGCGCCACGAGGTAGACGGCACGAAACGTGCCCAGCGCTTTGCCCATTGTTGTTGGATCGAGCTTGGCGTATGAAGAGATAGAAGTTGACCCGTTGGCTGAGATGGGCCGTGGAAGATCGAAACCAAGGAGTGAGCGTGGCCTCATATACTCGCCCATCCAGCCTCGCCCCCCTAAAGAGTCACCACCGTCGTGTACAAAGGTCAGTGTGCCACCATCCAGGGTCGCGAGCACGTCAATTCGGTAGAGGGTCACGATCGACCAATGGTAGCAGTCCCGGCAGGGTCTGGGGAAGATGGCTGGCCTCGTGGCGCGCCCCGGCTGCCCCAGAAAGTCTGCGATGCGGAGGAGGAGGTGAAGAAGGGTGCGCTGGATCCGGGAGCATGGCCGACTACCGAGTTAAAATCGGAGTCGGCAATCACCCTTTGAACGGGCGAACCGATAGCCGAAGGGTGATTTTGCTCCGTGAAATGTCCAAAGGCTTGGCGGCCCTAGTTCACCGACATGTCCGAGGTCGCATTCTTTCCCGGAGCAACCAGACGCCTTCACCTCCTCCGTCCTCGCGCATCGTATCCGTACTCTTTGGGACGATTGCACGACTACCGAAGCTGATGGAGACGCGAAGGATGCCTCCTCCGCCCAGCAAGTCGCATGTGATGGCCCTCGTCATGAGCGCGCCCAAATGTTGGAGTCCTAGATGATGTCTTTTTCTCTCTTGACCCTTTCTTCTGAATGATCTCTTCCTTCAATCACTCCTTGAAACTGGCAGCAGCAGATCACTCATCATGGCGCCCAACATCATCTTCATCATGGCGGACGACCACGCGTCCAAGGCGATCAGCGCCTACGGGGCGGGCATCAACCACACGCCCAACATTGACCGCCTGGCGGCCGAGGGCGTGCTGCTGAACCACTGCTACGTGACCAACTCGATCTGCACGCCGTCGCGGGCGACGATCCTGACGGGCACGCACAACCACGTCAACGGGGTCAAGACGCTCGACGACCACATTGACACGCATGGGCCCAACGTCGCCAAGCACCTGCGGCAGGGAGGCTACCGGACGGCCATGGTGGGCAAGTGGCACATGGGCGAGGGTCCCGCGCACGAGCCGTCCGGCTTCGACTACTGGAGCGTGCTGCCGGGCCAGGGCGACTACTGGGACCCGACGTTCCTCAACTCGGACGGCAACGACACGGTCGAGGAGGGCTACGTGACGGACATAATCACCGACAAGTGCCTGTCGTGGCTGGAGGCGACAAAGGACACGGGCAAGCCCTTCTTCCTCATGTGCCACCACAAGGCGCCGCATCGGTCGTGGGAGTGCGACGACAAGCACAAGGACCTGTACACGGCGCCGGTGCGCGTGCCGGAGACGTTCAGCGACGACTACAAGAACCGGGCCAAGGCGGCCAAGGTGGCCAAGATGCGGGTGGCGGACGACTTAACGTATCAGGACCTGGGGCTCGTGCAGCCGGACGGGGGCCGGCGCGTGGGCGAGCGGGTGCAGCAGGAAGCCGGGGACGCGCAGCGCAAGATCCCCAACGACGCGCGGCGTCTGATCGACAAGGACGACGGGACGGTCTTCACCTTTACGGACGCGGCGGCGCTGGCGGCGTTCAAGTTCCAGCGGTACATGCAGCGGTATCTGCGTGTGATCCAGTCGGTGGACGACAACGTTGGACGGATGCTGCGGTACCTGGACGCGGACGCGGAGCTGGCGCGCAACACGCTGGTCGTCTACACGTCGGACCAGGGCTTCTTCCTGGGCGAGCATGGCTGGTTCGACAAGCGGTTCATGTACGAGGAGAGCTTCCAGATGCCGTTTGTGGCGCGGTACCCGGCGGGGATTGCGGCGGGAGGCGTCTGCGACGCGATTGTGCAAAACGTCGACTTTGCGCCGCTGTTCCTGGAGCTGGCGGGTCTGCGGCAGCCGAGCTACATGCAGGGCCGGTCGTTCCTCTCGCTGCTCCGGGGCGATGCAAGCCAGCAGCAACCTGAGGGCACGGTGGCGTACCACCGGTACTGGATGCACAACGACGTGATTCACAACGCGTACGCGCACTACGGGGTGCGCGACCAGCGGTACAAGCTCATCTACTGGTACAACGAGGCGCTGGGGGTCAAGGGGGCGCGGCCGGGGGCCGAGGAGGAGAAGGAGTGGGAGCTGTTTGACTGCCAGGAGGATCCGCTCGAGCTGTTCAACGTGTACGGGGAGGCGAGGTACGGGGATGTCGTGCGGAGGATGACGAGGGCCCTCGAGGAGAAGATGGAGGAGATTGGCGACGAGGCGGTGCACCTGCGGATCGGGCCATGCCGGCTGTGAGGTGATTGAGTGTTCGAATATGATGGCAAGGACTTGGCGGGCTGGTGAGGGGGGAAGAGTGAAGTCAGGAGAGGGTGAGGACTGAGGACTGAGGAGGTCGATGGACGTGGAGCGTGATGGACGGCGACCAAGTCCAATCTAGGGTCTACGTACCCGGTAACGAGTACATAGTACAGCAGTTAAAATGTCCACGCACCATGTTTCCAACGTCTTAAACCCCGATAGGCACGGTCCTGGTCAATTGATCAGTGCGGTCAATGAGACGCCAACCACGACAGGACAAATCTCCAGTCATTAGCTCCCAATCACCATCTTTGTCGTTCATCCTCTCTTGAGAATTGAATCTTGCTCGCACTGATACCCACTGTTTAAAGCATCTGGAGAGCGCACTACTGCGCATCGGTGGCCCCAGCGTTTCAGCCATGCAACCGCCAAAAAGCCGGCGCCAGGAGAGCAGCGCGACACGCGGTGCGCTCACACGCTCATTCTGTCCACACCAGCAAGGTTGACTGGGGCCTCTCCTTTTAACGTTGCGTGCGCCGTGCCGATTGGGCAGGTGACGGTGGGCACCGTTGCGCGTACATCCCGGTTCGGCTGTGATCTGTCGGTGGCTTCATGGTTCAAGGTTCCCTGCTTTTCGAGATCAGTGAACGTGTTGGTGTGGATAGATGCACGTCCTTTTGGTGGTGGCGGTGATGGAAAGGGGAGAGACAAACCTAAACGTTAGATAGACGCTGACGATCTTGTTCGTCCTCTCCATCCTCATTCCAGCCAGTGCCTTTTCTCTTTGCAGGTGCGCAGATTGTCATTTATTCGCTCGTTCGTTGCTGGAGAGAATCATTTCTGAAGGACAGACATTGAACGTCATTCGTCATTCCTTGGACTGGACTCACTTCCCACTCACTCGTTCTTGGGTGGACATTCACTCGCTTGACTGATCTCTGGACTGGCCTTGACGACCTTCTTTCGCTTCGCTGGTCGAAGAAGCATCACTGGCCTTGACGGTCAATCCTGTATACTTGCCCTACTATGTATCTTTCCTTACGAGGCACGGCACTCTCATTACATGCACTCGCAGCGACAGTAGCCGCCTGGCCAGAGATCGGACCGCACGACCGCAAGCTCAACTACCGATTCTTGCCCTCCCTCGACGACGAGGACCTCTCCTCCGGCCATGGAGCATCCTACAGCACACTGCACATCCCCACAGCCAACCGTCGACACCTCCCCACCCTCGACGACGACGACGACGCCACTGTCTTCACCCTGCCCATCGTCCACGCCCCCAAGCCCGCCCTCGTCTCACGGGACCTCGAGATCCAGCTAGAGAACCGCTCCGACGTGGCCTACTATGCGCCGCTGTACATTGGCGCCCCCGCGCAGCAGGTCTACGCCCAGCTCGACACGGGCTCCTTTGAGCTCTGGATCAACCCGGACTGCGCAGGCCTCACGTCCAAGACGGACCGCACCTTTTGCGCCGCCGTCGGCCACTATGACCCGGACGACTCCAAGACCGCCAAGGACACGGGCGACAGCAAGACGATGAACTATGGCGTCGGCAAGGCCGAGGTCGACTACTACACGGACGACGTGGCCTTCTCGGACGACAAGGGCGCCAAGACCATCAAGGCCGTGCAGTTTGGCGTTGCGTGCAAGAGCGAGGACCAGTTTGCTGGCGTCCTCGGCCTTGGTCACGGCAAGGGCGTCAACACGGACTACCCCAACCTCGTCGACGAGCTCTACGAACAGGGCGTCATGAAGCGCAAGGCCTTTAGCGTCGCCCTCGGCAGCAAGGCTGAAGGCACCGGCGTCGTCGCCTTTGGGGGCGTCGACACGGCCAAGTTCACCGGCCCCCTCGTCGCGCTGCCCATCCTCCCCGCCAAGGACAGCCCGGACGGCGTGGCGCGGTACTGGGTCGAGCTCGAGGGCATCTCCCACGGGGGCAGTACCGTCCAGGGCTCCGGCATGCCCGTCTTCCTCGACACGGGCGCGACGCTGACGCTCTTCCCATCGAGCGTCGTCAAGCGTATTGCCGATGGCCTGGGCTCGTCCGGCCAGGACAGCGCGGGCCACTACGACGTCGACTGCGCGCTGCTGGACGAGGACGAGACCATTGACTTTGATTTTGGTGGGGGTCTGACGGTCAAGGTGCCCTACAAGGAGGCCATCCGGCATTTCCACAACGGCGGCGATCCAAGGTGTTACCTGGGTATTGCGCCGAGCGAGGACTACGCTCTGCTGGGGGATACGTTCCTGCGGTCCGCCTATGGTATGTGCTGGCGAGAGTTCTGACAGGGAAGAGTAGTGTACTAACAGTGGCAGTCGTCTTTGACCTCGAGTCGGACATCGTCTTCATGGCGCAGTATGAGAACTGCGGCCGCCAGGTGAAGGCTATCAGTGGCGATCTCGAGGGGATGAAGGGGTCTTGCGGCGGCAGCACCAAGTCTGATGAGGAAAAGAACGAGAAAGCGGACAAGGTGGCTCCCAAGACGACCACTCAACAGGCCATGGCTTCGTCTACGGCAGAAGTGTCCTCTACTGAGGTTTCTACCGCGGCATCTACCGAGGCGTCTACCGAGGCGTCCACCGAGATGTCTACCAAGGCGGCGTCAGCCACAACGACCGTCTCCAAGCCCAAGGAGACGTCCTCTGACGAGAGTGGCGGAGACTCAGCGGAGGAGGAGGAGAAGCCGCAAGAGGAAGAAGAAAACGCAGAGTCAGACTCGGTCACGAGCAACAAGGACAGCGAGAATGCCAACAACGACGAGCCCGACAGTGCAGCCGGTAAGGTCGATGGCCTCCTCGGTCTGAGCGTGGTCATTGTCGTAGCCCTGGCGATGTTGTAATCGGGTGTAGGCAGGTAACATAATGGTAATAGATATTTCCACGCACTATATATGTCCATGCGATGGATTGAGCACGTCTAACAATGGCAACTATGTCCTCATGCAGTATATACTATAGCTCCCCCTCCCCTCTGTAGTCACCACTAGATCGGTCCCCAAGCAGACTACAGAGGACGAATCTGCTTGACGCAGGCAGGCCCCTTGCCCTGCACCCCGCCAAAGTCCGCCAGGGACAGCGTGGCCGCCGGCGTGGCAGCCAGGCTACCGTCCGCCGCCCTCTTGAATGCAGCAACCGCGACAGGGCCATTCTGGTTACCGACAAAGAGCTCGGTCCCCGCCGGCGAGAGGGAGAACATGCGTGGAAGGACACCACCCGTCTCAGTCTCATCGAGGATCTTGAGAGTCCCCTCGGCGGGGCAGACGGCGTAGATGGCAATGTTGTCCGAGGGCGCCCCCGTGAGACGGTTGGACACGTAGAGGTGGGCACTGTCAGGGGACAGGGCGATGCCGCCGGCCGCGGCGCCCTCGGGGCCTGTCCCGTCGACAAAGGTACTGATCTCCTGGGTGAGCGTGAGCTCGAGGGCGGCATCAGTGTAGGTGACGGTGTACGCGAGGACCTGGTTGCTCAGCTCGCAGGTGACAAAGTAGTGCGTTGCCTCGTCGACGGCTGCACCGTGGGGGTAGAAGGTACCGTGACGGGGACCGCAGCCAGCTGGGGTGGCGGTGGTGCTTGTGAGTGTCCAGGCGTCGTCCTTGGAGTCGATGAGGAGGATCCCATCGGTGCCGAGGTCGTTGACGACGAACCAGCGACCAGAGGGGTCGTTGACGGACTGGTGAGGGTGGGCGACGTCCTGGTTTGGTGAGACGGGGCCTGTCTTGCCGGTCGAGTTGATGGTGGTGATGAGGCGGAGCTGGTCGTCGGTCGTGTCCCAGACATTGACGGCGCCGCCGCCGTAGGCTGCTGATACCATGCGGGTGTTGTCCTTGTTGAGGGCCAGGTGGACGGAGGCGAGCGAGCCGGATGCCTTGGCCACGGGCTCGCTGAGAGAGACGCGGGTGCTGTTGGCGGCCGACAGGTCGAGGTGGTACAGGTAGATGTCGCTGGACCACTCGTCCACGGCGTAGAGCTTGTTGGGCTCGACGAACTCGACCCAGGTGGGCGCGCCGGGGACAGAGGCGTTGAGCACGGGGGTGAAGGCGGAGCCCGTGTACGAGGCGACAGTGATCTGGCCAGTCGTCGACATGACGATGGTGGATGGCGCCGAGTTGTTGCTGTAGGTGCCCTTGGGCAGGGGCACGGAGGCGACCGCCCCGAGGGCAATGGGCTTGAAGGGGATTCTCATGATGGCGGTATCTCTGCCTGCTTGATGCTTGCTAATGATGGAATGTCGGGTCGTTCTGTGAGCGGAAGAGAGCGATTGAGCTGCTGAGTAAAGTTGATCTAGACTGGTATATAGAAGAAGGTGATGATCGACGCGCACAGCACGGTGATGAGAGTACAAGAGTAGACAGACAGCCTTGTCAAAAGGTCAAAAGGTCAAAAGGTCAAAAGGTCTAATGATGAAACGAAACAAAGACGGCCGTCAGACAGACAGAAACAAAAGATGGGACGGATATAGGAGCAAAGAAATCATGAAGCAAGCACAAAGGCGAAGGCGGACGATATATGTGTCAAGGGAGATAGATGGACCACACGGAGGAACGTATGGAGGTGGTTCGTGCCATCATCCTTCGAAAAGGTACCGTGGCAGGCAGGCAGGCAGGCGGCCATGCTGGGGTCCAGGAGCAACGATGGATGGTTTGGGATCGTCGGTGCCCACGGCATCTGGTCTTTGTTCGCGCGTTTCGACACCATGCGCGAGCGAGGAATGCAGCAGGTGAGACGAGGCTGCCAACACTATATCCATCCATGGGAGTGGTGTTGCGCAAACGGCAGGCTCCATTGGCTGTGCGTCGCCGAGTGACCAGGCTCGCCTTTCATTCTTCTGAGGCCTGCCAGTGTAGCGCGTGAAGCCAGTGAACTGGGATTGAGTCGAGTCGATGGTTGGTGGGTGAAGGATGGCGGTTGAAACGAACGCGGTAAGCATTGCAACGATCATACGTAGCGGCACCTTCTGCGCAGTGATTGGCTGGGGGGCGCTAGAAACGCCGCAGGGGGGGCGGCAGTGCCGATCAGGGGGCGCACAGTGTCAAAATGCACTGGAAGTACCCGCACTGTCGCGCCGCACGGTACGCAGCTATTAACAGCTTCTCTTCTCGGCAGCCAGACAAGCCTCAGCCTCCAGTCGTCGTGACATGACCTTCTCTATTGCTCCTAGACTACTCCGTACTCCGTACTACGTAGCATATGCTGCAATTATCGAAGAGACACCACACGTGCGCCTCACTATTTCCAGAGAGCATGCCGCAGATCCTCGCACCTCGTCTGGCGGCTGAAACGCGAACAAACAACCCTCTCCCCTGCCTTTCCTTGAACAATCTCAAACCGCTCAGGTTCAAATCCTATAATAACTCACGATGCCTCTACTGATTACTTTCTGTGAAACTCATCAAAGGTTATTTCCGTCTGCCCGCTCCGTGACAAAGTGCAGATAGCAACTGCCAACAGCTAATTAATCTGTGTAGACAAGAAACATCATTGATGAAGACAGAAGTCTGATCATTGACGATCTTCATCTCCGGATGCTTTTCCTCAGATTGATTGACACATTCTACAATGAGCTACGATCAGCGATAGTTCTTCGGGGCCAGAAATGTGTTTTGTCGATCCAGCATTGGCACGTACCTATGCTGTGTCTTTGTATCTTTGCCGCAGAGTAGCCAACATCGTGATCACTGACAATGGCTTGGGTTGGGTTGGCCTGTATCCCTTGACAACGTCTTAACGACCAGGTTCCCATAATTCAGCTGTCTTGATATTATTATAAACGACATTAGACCGCAGCGTACTGAACAAAAACTAAACAGGTATCTATTCCAAACAACCCCATCACCACGTCAGAGCAAGAGCCTTGCCCTCATAGCTCTTCCCATCCTTCTCCAGCACCCTCGTGGTGATAAACCGCCCCACGGCGCCCCTCGAGATGGTATATCCAACCTCCATCTTCTCATACTCCGCCGTCTTGGCATCGTCAATGCCCATGCGCACCTTGTCGTCGTTCTCTGGCCGGTCCGTGTCCACCAGCAGACTCGGCCGCACAATGACGAACCGCTCCCCAGAATCGGCCAGCGTCTGCTCCATGTTCCGCTTATCAGCGTGCGCCTCGGCCAAGCCCCAGTGATACAGAGGATACAGAAGAACGGGATAGTCGCGGACACCCGACCTGGAGATACCCGTGGTGCTGAGTGCGCAGATGAGGGGGCGGCCCTGGATGCCCTGTGTTCTGACTTCCTTGAGCGCAGCGATGAGCGTCCGCATGCCCTTGGCGCAGACTTCGGGGTCGGCCAGCCTAAGAGACATGCCCGTGGGTCGTAGACCGATGGAGGTACTGACGCGGTCGACGAGGCGGCCTTGGTGGACGAGGGCTCCCTTTACGTCCTCGAGGTTGTGGGCGTTGCCCTCGCGGACAATGAGGGTACTGGGGTACCGTTTCGAGAGGTCGTCGACCTTGGAGGGATAGCGCAGTAGGGCGATGCAGGTGTGTCCATCCTGCAAAGCCGTCACGAGCGCAGAGTGGCCACAGCCAAGGGAGGCGCCGATGATGAGGATGGTGAGGGACATGACGCGGCAGTAGAGGTGATACTGGATATGATATGCTGTCTGGTATACGATTTTCTCTCAAAAGTAGAGCAATGCCGTCCTATTTATCTTCCTTTGAAGCATGCAAGCCTTTCACGCAATACTGTCGTCGGCGCAACTTACACCCACGACCCCGAATCGTGGCGTTTTTAGCGCGGCCACTCATCTGTTACGGAACAAGTGGTGGATGCCGCACCGCACTAACAGGGCTGATGGAGTCGGACAGATTCACGCCGCCTTGGTGGAGCACTCGGCTGACAGCATGTGTTGTGGCCAGCGGAGAAAAGTCCAATGTCCGCCATAGCACTGAGCGAAAAGGAAGAGCGTCGGACTTCAAAGTACACTGCGCCTCATTTCAAAGCCCATGTCATAGTTCTGCCTAAATAAAGGAGTGGACTGCCGAAGCATTATCCTCACTATACTGTACTTGTATACCCTGCATGCCATATGATACTTGTTGCCGATACCGAAATCCCACTGTCGAGACGAAAAGGATATTATCTGAGAGGAAAAAAAGGCCTGTAGGAAGAAAAAAAAAGGAAAACCAAAGCAACCCAAGCCTGGACGCCGGAATCATGCTGCGCCAAAGTTGTTGTTGCCGGCCGTTATTGTCCCTCCTCACGCATAAATGCACACGCTGCCACCAGACTAGCCTCGGCCAGACTCATGTAAAAAGTCAATCTCATATTAGAGCCTAGCTCTGACGCCAGTACAGGGCGCATCCGGCCACAACAATGGCCAGCAGACTGGCTTGGGCTCTTGTCCCCGCGTTGCCGCCGTCCGTGCTGCTCTGGTCCCCATTGTCGTTCGACAGACCCTGGTCAAAGTTGCTCCAGTCATAGTTGTCCGTGGGCTGCGTACCGCCGGTGTCACCACCGGTCCCAGCGCCGCTGCCCGACGACTCGCCCTCGTCGCTGTGGTCGTTGCCGGTGGACCCCGTGGTGCCACCCGGGACGGTCTTGGGCTCTTCCTTGTTGTCGTCCTTGTTGTCGTTTTTGTTGTCTGTCTTCTTCTTGCCCTTGTCCATGTTGAGGCCCGTGGCTTGCATCGAGGCGAGGACCGTGTCGCGGTCACCGTCGACAATCGTGTTGTTGGTGCCGGCCTCGCCGTCGTACCAGTAGCTCTTGTTGTCGTTGGTTCCAATGCCGTCCTTGCCATCGTAGCACTCGATGCTGACGGACTCCACCTCGACGTAAAAGTAGCCCACGTTCTTGATGTCCTCAGCGTTCCAGTCAATGGTGCCGCCCGCCCAGTTGACGGTGCCCTCCGGGTTGCCCTCCGCACCACCGGGCCACAGCGAGAGCTGCACGCGGGCAGGCGTCTGGGGGAACTCCCAGAGTTGGGCCGTCGCGTTCCAGGTGCCCTCGCGCTCGACGCTGCGGCCGACCTTGCCGTCAACCAGCCACTCAATCTTGTCAGGTGTCCAGCGGAATTCGTAGTCGTGAAAGTCGCTGAACGAGTTCTCCACCGTAATGTTCTCGGAGTTGGTGTAGTTGGTGATACCCTGGAAGTAGTAGTTGGTCTGCGCCGTCTCGAGGTCGACACCAATCCACTCGTAGTCAATCTCGTCCTTGACGTCGGAGAAGAGAATAAAGGCCGTGACGACACCACGTCCACGCGACGACTTCATGCGTGCCTTGACGTTGCCATACCATAGATAGGTCGTTGACGACATCACCGTGCCGACGCTGCCCTTGGGCATGGTGAGGAGGACATTGCCGTCGTGCAGGGCGGGCTCGCCCGAGGCCACCCAGTCGTAGTCGGTCGGGTCGCCGAGGTAGTCGCCGATATCAGCCACACGCTTCAGGGACTTGAAGTCGAGTTCCTTGCTCTCGCAGACGGGTGCGGGAGCGCAGGCGTCGAGCGAGTAGGAAGCGGTCGGGTCACAGCCGCCGAGGCAGAAGGCGCCGATGCCACACTCGCCGTATTCTGGATATTGTTAGCTTGAAGACTTTCTGAAGAGAAAAGGAACACGTACGCGAGCAGCAAGGTGTCGCCTTGGGGCACTTCTTGTCGCGCGAGCACTCGGCAGCACCAAGCACGGAGCAAGCGCCCAAGAGCGCTGCCAACACCACAGACTTGAGCATGGCTATGGGAGCAAAACGCGGCCAGAAAATTTTGTGCAAGAAAAGTACAGGACAGGTTTTGAACCCGCTATAGGTAGGTAGGTAGCGAAAGGACGGAAGCCAAGGTTGTTGACAGTCCTGTGAGCGACTGGAATGCTGATGCGACCCAGGTGTGCATAAAACGATGAGACACGCGCGTGATGACGACGGCTAAAGTCGCTTCTGTACGCGTGTGTGAGTCGATCTCGGACAGGTGCTTTTTCGGTGTCTCGTGCGACCGTTGTCGAAGTGTCAGATTGCGGAGTGCAGGTGGCGGATGCCTGTGTCTCGGAAAGGAATCTGCAGCAGAGCGAGCGAGCGAGCGAGCTGTACTGATGAAGATTCGAGGCTGCTGCAAGGGAGCCTAGGCCAGAGAACGAGCGTATGACCTCTGCAAACGATGCCGCCTGCGATGACGAGAGCAGGACTGGGCTCTGATTCCTGGCAAAGGGTCGTGAGTGGTGAAGTGAGGGAATGAATGAATGGGCTGCGGATGGGCGAGAAAAGGAGGACCAGACTGGACTGTGCCTGTTGCTGCGCGTCTGGGGGCCGCCCAGCTTAATTGGGCCGCTCTAGACGAGCCATGACTGGATCGGACCGCCAGGGGGCCGATTGAAGCGGAGACACCCAAGACTAATTAGGCTAGGTAGGCTAGGTAACTGTTGCCATGTTTGTTGCTCTGCAGCTCTGCAGTGTATCACATTGTTGTATGTTGGTTATTCAAAATGGCTCAAAGAGGTCGTGCGCATTGGTACTAGACCCGAGCATCGTCGTTGAAGTAGTTCCCCTATAGGACCATGTAAGTGAGAGTTCGCGGGAGAGACTTTGGCTTCACAACTTACTGTTCAGCGTCTTCACGTGGGTCCCAACTCGGACTAGCGCGTGATCAACGACAAGGCACGCTCGTATTCACGATGCGGGATCATGCGGCCGCTTGGCACTGGCAAGGCAAACCTCAGTCAAACAAGACCGCCAAAATGCCTTCAAAATTCTCAGGTAAATGATGACTTTGGAAATTCCCAGCATTTAGCTCCGCATACGTAGTCAAACATTGAAATTGTGCACCTGCAACCTGCCAGGTGCTTGGATACAAATGATCGCACAATCGCGCTGGACATGCCGTTGTGCCGTCTAGACACGATCGCGCAAACCGCCATGTCGGGTATAGTAGGGGGTATGTAGTTATAACACGCCTAGTGAGGCCACCGACTTCCTCCTCAAACAATTCTTAGAAACGATAAAGCCCCCACGGTACAGATAAGCAAGCATCAGACATTCAGTACAGTTCGCTAGCGTTGGACCCTGTCGAAAACGAACACGCCCTTCTGCTCTATCGCCCTTTGCCATTAGCAAACAGCTCTGCTTCTTGTTAGTCTTCACCCCACGTGTTGGCGGCCAGAGTGCGTACGTACCCGGGAAGTGCTCCTTTGCGTACTGCTCGCATGCTTTTGCAGGCTTGCTGACCTTTTGGCCAATGACCTTCCACTTGTTGTTCTCGTACTCCTTGATGGCCTGCATCAAAGCCTGGCTCTGCTAAAGAGTTAGATCGAGCTCGACACGGCATTCACATATACGTACCTCATCCTCAGCAAACTCCGCGTAGTGCATGTCCTTGTACCAGTGCTTCTTGACAGAGCCCTCTGTGCGGGCGGGGAACGTCTTGGCAATCTCAGCCCAGCTGTTGCCAGCGTCACGCATCTGCTTCAACCGCTGTTCTTCCTGCGGCGTCCAGGGTGTGTTCGTTCTGCTCTTCTTGGCGGGCGGCGGACCAGCAGCCGCCGCAGCGTCCGCCGTGGCAGGCACTGTTACCAGCACAGGCACGGCGGGCGCTGGGGCAGCAGTGACCTGTACAGGGACTTGTGGCTGCTGTGGCGCCTGGGGATGTGTCTGTGAGGCGGGCGCAGCTACTTGAGCTTGTTGCTGTTGCGGCGCCACATGCTGGGCTTGCTGCTGCTGTGGCTGTGATGAGGGCTGCTGTTGCTGTGCATGTTGCTGTTGGGGTTGCTGAGGGGACTGCTTCTGCTGCTGCTGTTGTTGTTGCTGCTGCTGCAGATGCTGCGGATGCTGTGGGTGTTGAGGGTGCACGCCATGTTGCGCATGACTGGCAGGCGACGGACGCTGGGCGTGCTGCGGATGTTGCTGTTGCTGGTGGTGCTGAGGATGCTGGTGTTGCACATGCTGGGCATGTTGCTGTTGCTGTGGGTGGGGGTGCTGTTGCTGCGGCTGCATAGGAGCGACAGGAGGAGCGGGCGCGGCTATTACAGCTGGCTGCGCGGTGGGCGTCGATCCTGGAGCAGGTCTTTTACGCTGCCTGGGTGGTTGGGCAGGCGTTTGGGTGGGCGTCGCTTGTTGCGAAGGGGGCCCATTCTGTTGCTGCGCCGGACCTTTCGCCGGCTGACCGGGCGCAGCGTTTTGCTGCTGCTGATGTTGTTGTTGTTGCTGCTGCTGTGGCGACATGCTAGGCGCCTGTCCAGGGTACTGATATCCCATGCGCTGCTGGTCATTCCGCCGGGCCATATTGTCCCCTTGGTAGGCATGTTGCTGCTGTCTTTGACGCGGTTAGCATCCTGGGACACCAATACTCGCGCAAAGTAGCGGGGGACAATGCTGCGCAGAGAGGGAGAGCGGTAGAAAGAACAATGGGAACAGATAGATATCACGGCAAAGGTTCACGGCATCAAGGTGCACGAGATATGTCATGGCGTATGTGTCATTGAATGGGGTGACATGACGAAGGTGGTGATACCCGACAGGTGGGCGACAGGAAATTGGCCGACGTCGTTTGCGACGTGCGCATGGTCAAGTTGAGCGAGCAAACACTTGCTTGCCGAGTGTGCAAAGTGTTATAGACAATTGGATATGTAAGGTAGGGTAGCGGCACCGCGGAAGAGATGATGACGGATGAGTGTGAGATGGTGTTTGATGGCATGAGAGGTACCGGGGACAAGGAAGCAAAGTATCGTCGGTACTCACTGCAAGTCATTGCCCGTGTGTGGAGAGTTGGCGTAGACGTAGTCTGGCACGGGGCCAACCTGCCATTGCTCCATCCTGCAAGCTGCGCGTGGCAAGGAAAAGATTGAGCAAGATCCTTTGATGCTCGACGAGGCGAGATTGACTGTTGATGAGCGCGTTCGCGCTGCGTGACACGGTCGATGCTTGTGTTGACAGAGGGGAAGAGGGCGAAGATGGGAACCAGGACGGGACGGGGCATGACGAGACTCGGACGGACCAGTGACCTTTTTTCTCAGCGGCGGTCTCGGTGGGGCGTAGTTGGGGCTGGGGCTGCAGAGGGCGCCGTCTGAGTGGCTGAGGCCATCGACTGATGCGCGCCAGCCTCCGCATCAGGCTTAGTGTGCCCTCAGCTCGTGCTCTCCATCAGGTAGAGGCGCCAGCTGTCCCCACAACGAGTGTTCTGTATTGTACGTACAGTACCTTGGGTATCACAGCGGTTTTCTAATCATGTGCGATTTGTGATATTGCACTTTCTAATTGTTGTCGTATCTGGGAACTTTTGCGGTGTCTTTTGAAAAATTGTTGCTAAATTTAATGGGCTACATTGAGCGCGGTGGGTTGCTGTCAAAGGCTCTGGCTGCAACATCAACGGCAATCGCTCGGTCGCTGCCGTACACACCTTGGCACGATTTTCGGTGAGTGAGACAAGAACGACTGGAGGGCGTCAGACTGTTTCCTGGCCACAAAAGCTTGTTACCTGGAGCTCTCGCCCAAGGCATATAGCATCAAACTTTGCAGCAGAAGTTTGACTTGGAGCTAGACTCAGTAGATAGTGCTGTGACTGATGTTCTTCAGTTCCTTCGCCAGTGGGACCCCATCTCTAGGCGACAACTGCATCGCAAGACTACAGAGCAGCGCGTGCTGCTGATATCGTGCCACCCCGTCGTCGGAAAAGGGGCCCATGCCTCAAAAACACAATCGACACTGTAATTCTGTATTCTAAGGACCTGTAGGCTGTTGCACTCATAGCGGAGGTGGCGCAAAGCCAGACCCGCCTGTCATCATGTTGTGCGCCAACTGTCACCGACGCAAGCAGCTGACAGCACAAGGCATCAGCATAGATGGAACACTGTCTATCTGCCTGAAATTGATTCATACGCGTAGGGACTGTGCAATCAAAGTCTTAGAAGCATTGGAATCTCCCACTCTATTGATTTGGAACATCCGATATAGCATGTGTGGTATGCATCGATCGTCTGGTTGAGGTACATGGGCCGCAAGTCACTTTAGCACCAGTCCCATGTTCCCCCAGAGTCCGATGCGACGCGGATCCGGACGGGCGCCGCGACGGGTGTACGGCACTGTGCTTTTGGAACTTAACACTGTATTCCTCTGCGCGCTGTCCTCCTTGAGCACAGTGTGCAGCTACTCTCCATTGAGAAGCCTTCAATCTCTGTGAGTTGATCACTTCTACCGTGATTTGCGAGCCAAGCTGGAGATAACTCAGAGATTATTTCCCTTCATAATTAAAGGTAGCGAAAAGAAAAACACAATCGGGGGATTCCTGCGCTAAGCGCGTATTCACGTGATCCCACTGCCCCTCCAGCGCGGACACGGTGGAGCATGACTCGTCCCTCAGAAATTTTCTTATCGCCAGCCCGATAAGGCTATCACAAGACTTCACGCTTCGCCCTCCGCCGCCCATTGCTCGTAATTTTCTGAGCATCCGCCATCCCATCCATCCATTGTAGAAGAACCGATTCACGAGCCTGCCGCCTTGCCTCCTTTGTTCTTGTTCTGCGTCGGACTTTGCCCCTTGCAAAGCCCCCCATCCGTCCGGCACGATGCGCGTTGTTCTTGTGAGCGGCGGTGTGATTTCCGGCGTTGGCAAAGGTCAGTGCTGATGGAGTGACGGGGCCTATTGTGTTTTACTATCCTTGTACATTTATAAAAAGTCATATACTGATAGTTGTCTCGTGCAGGGATCATTGGTACGATTAATACAGACCTCTATGCTCTTACTTTTTCCCGCTAATGATTGTTTCCCTTGTAAAGCCAGCAGCGCCGGCCTCTTGCTCAAGACAAAGGGTCTACGTGTCACGGTACGCTGACTGACGCCGGCTCCCGGGATCACTGAATTGACAGGATGGCAGGCACTGAAGATTGACCCCTATCTGAACACCGATGCCGGTCTTCTCAGCCCCCTCGAGCACGGCGAGTGCTTTGTGCTCGCTGATGGCGGTGAGACCGATCTCGACCTGGGTAACTATGAGCGCTACCTCGGCATCCAGCTCAGCCACGAGAGCAACATGACCACGGGCAAGGTCTATCAACATGTCATTGTACGTGCGACCGTGACCCACCATTGGCAATGTGGCCATGCTGACTCTACCAGAACCGCGAGCGCAAGGGCGACTACCTGGGCAAGACCGTCCAAGTCGTGCCTCACATCACAGACGCCATCCAGGAGTGGATCGAGCGTGTCGCACGAATCCCCGTCGACGACTCGGGCGAGGAGCCCGACGTCTGCATCGTCGAGCTCGGTGGCACGGTCGGTGACCTCGAGTCGGGCCCCTTTGTCGAGGCCCTGGTCCAGCTGCGCCAGCGCCTCGGGCCCCAAAACTTCCTCAGCATCGCCGTCTCGTACGTGCCCATCATCACGGGCGAGGAGAAGACCAAGCCGACGCAGCATGCCATCCGACAGATGCGCAGCGCCGGCCTGATCCCCGACGTCGTGGCCTGCCGCTGCGAGCGCTCGCTCGACGACGAGACCATCCGCAAGATCGCCCGCAGCTGCCAGGTACAGTACGAGCAGGTCATTGGCGTGCGCAACATGGAGACCATCTACCAGGTACCCCTCCTGCTCGAGGAGCAGGGCCTCTCCAAGTTGCTGGAGAAGGGCCTGGGTCTCGAGACCCTCGAGGCCAGCCTCTCCAAGGCGCGCACCGACAAGGGGCTCGAGCTCTGGGACCTGTGGCGCAAGACGGTCGTCCCCGAGAAGCACCTGCCCCCCGTCAACATTGTCCTCGTGGGCAAGTACACCGCGCTCGACGACGCCTACCTCTCCGTCCGCAAGTCGCTCGAGCACTCGGCCATGCACTGCGGCCGCAAGCTGAACCTCGTCTCGGTCGACTCGGAGCACCTCGAGCCGCACATGCAGGAGAAGGAGCCCACCAAGTTCCACGATGCGTGGAAAGCCATCTGCGCCGCCGAGGGTGTCCTTGTCCCCGGTGGTTTCGGCTCGCGCGGCGTCGAGGGCATGATCCTGGTCACAAAGTGGGCGCGCGAGCGCAAGGTCCCCTTTCTGGGGATCTGCCTCGGCATGCAGGTGGCCGTCATCGAGTACGCTCGTGAGAAGCTGGGGCTCGTGGGCGCCAACTCGGAGGAGATCAACGCCAATGCGCCCCACAAGGCTGTCATTTTCATGCCCGAGGGCTCCAAGGAGTACGTTTCTGATAGGCATCCGCAAGCATTGGACAAGTAGACTAACAAATATCTAGGCAAATGGGCGGCACGATGCGCCTGGGCACACGAACCTCCCACTTCCAGCCGGACACAGAGTGGAGCAAGCTGCGCGCCATGTACGGCGGCAAGCAGGTTGTCGAAGAGCGTCACCGTCACCGCTATGAGGTGAACCCCGAGATCACGGGGCAGTTGGAGGAGGCTGGCCTCACTCTCACGTCTCTCGACGACCAGGGCGTGCGTGTCGAGTCGATCGAGCTCAAGGACCACCCGTTCTTTGTTGGGTGAGTTGTCTTCCTTTTCTTCTTGTGTAATCCTTGCCATGGAGCCGTTCGCTGACATCCACCCAGCGTCCAAGCCCACCCCGAGTTCACCAGCAAGGTGCTCGATCCGTCGCCTGCCTACCTCGGCTTCGTCGCAGCCAGCGCTGGCATGCTGGACCAGGCGATTACGGCGGCGGCGACCAAGACGAAGCTTGTGACGAACGGGACCAATGCCTTTTAGATTGAATATCAAGTTTGGAAAAACTACAGGAGGGGGGGGGGGGGGGGGGGAGGCGGTGTCACGGGATAGACAAGACAGGCATCATAGCTCTGGCGTTTCGGGAACCAAAACGGACTGGGATGGTTTGAATATTGCAATATGGGACAGATACAACCAAATAAAGTGCATCATCAAGTTTGTGAGCACATCCCTCGCTCGATGGGACTACCAGCCTGGCCTTCACAGGTGGGCTGTGAAGACGGTGTCGATCCCCCCAGTCACCACCGTTTTGTAGACCATGTAGTCGTCCGTGCCGTACTTGCTCCCCTCGCGGCCCCAGCCAGAGTGCTTGATGCCGCCAAACCTGTTATAAAAGTCAGTCATACGCTCGTCTGGCCATTTTATAGAAAGCAAAAAAGACTCACGGCGCAGCAAAGTCGGCAATGACACCAGTGTTGACGGCCACCATGCCGTACTCCAGCAGCTCCGAGACGCGGTGGTATCGCGAGAGGTCCGAGGTCATCAGGTACGAGGCCAGGCCGACCTCGACATTGTTCGCGCGCCGGACCACCTCCTCCTCCGTCTTGAAGCGCGTAAGCGCCGCCAGTGGGCCAAACGTCTCCTCGGTCGTCACCTTCATCGAGTCGTCCACGTCGCCCAGAACGGTCAGCTCGAAGAAATTGGGGCCCAGCTGGGGGAGACGGTTCCCGCCGAGGAGGATGGTGGCTTTCTTCGCCACGGCGTCCTGCACGTGCTCCTCGACCTTGGCGACGCTCGTCGTCAGGGGCCCGTGGGTGACGCCCTCGTCCGCACCGTGGCCGACGCGGAACTTCTTCACCTCCTCCACCAGGCGGGCACTGAACCGGTCGTATATGCCATCCTGCACGTAGATTCGGTTGGCACACACGCAGGTCTGCCCACTGACCTTGAACTTGCTGGCGAGCGCACTCGTCACGGCCGTTTCGAGATGGGCGTCGTCAAACACGATGAATGGCGCGTTTCCGCCGAGTTCCAGGCTCAGCTTCTTCAGTGTATCGGCCGACTGCCTGGCGAGGATCTTGCCAACGCGCGTCGAGCCCGTGAAGCTGATCTTCTTGACTATAGGGGACTCGCACATAGCCAGACCCAGCTCGGGCGTGTTGTTCAGCGATGTCACCACGTTGAGCACGCCCTTGGGTATACCCGCCTTTTCAGCCAGCACGGCGAGGACATTTGTCGAAAAGGGCGTGTGGCCATCCGACTTGACGACGACGGTGCAGCCGGCCGCCAGGGCCGCTGCAATCTTGCGCGCGCCCATGGCCATGGGGAAGTTCCAGGGCGTGATGAGGCCGCAGACGCCGATGGGCTGCTTGAGGATGAGCGTCCTGCTCTGTGCGTTACTGTGTGGCACAACGTCGCCGTAGATCCGGGGTGCTTCCTCGGCAAACCACTCAAACGTCCCACTGGACATTGCCGCCTCGCCTTCTGCGTCTGCCTTGGCTTTGCCATTCTCCAGGGTGGTGATTTTGCCAATGTCACTCTTGTGCTGGAGGATCAGGTCCGAAAGCCTGCGTAGGTGGCGGCCACGCGTACGACCTGACTGTGCTCGCCATAAAGGAAACGCCTTGGCGGCTGCGTGTATGGCGGATTGGAGGTCCTTGGTGGTTGATTCGGGACATGTGCCCAGGAGCTCGCCCGTTGCTGGGTTGAAGATTTCAAAGGTCTTGTTAGACTCGGAGTCAACCCATTGGCCATCGATGTAGGCCTTCTGAAATATGAGCGATGGCTCTGAGAGAGCAGAGGTGAAGGCGGACATGTTGCCAGTATGTTTTGAGTGTAGATTTGCCGTGGACGTTGAAACGAGGAGGAAGGGGGTATATACGCCTGGGCTGAGTGTGCGTATTTGAGGAGGACAGGATCTGAATAACGACACAACTATCCGGACTCTCAGCCCCTCTTCCCTGGAGCACATAAAAGCCAATTATCAATCTCCAGACACTCGAGATCTGGGAATTATCATGAGTCTTCTCCGTCCATGTGACAATGTCGGACAGGCGGTTACCCGATTAGGCAATTCTCATGAGAACCACGTCTTCACGCTTTTGAGGCCTTGGATGACTGGTCCATCACATGATGACACTGAGCAATATAATTCTGGACAGTATTATATCATCCCCTTTGCAGCCTAACCATGCCCGGGGTTCTTCGTTTTCCGGGGGGGTCAACCAAGGGTAGCCCAATAGTCGACCCACCTCGACATGCGTGTAAGTGAGCTTCACCACAAGCATCAAAGAAGAACACTACCGCAATCTAGCGACAGGCCAGGCTGTGCAAAGTTGACTATAACTCTATGAAAATATATGGTATCGCTACTGAAGCCTTGCTAGACATGAAACCCCAACTCCAAGCCGCAATGTACACACTCGCCCCCTTGGGCCCCTACGCCGTAACCGCTGCCGCCGACGCGCTGGCCGACGCACTCGCGGACGCGCTCGCGGCCGCCCCATTCGCCTGCTGCATGGCAATCTCGTACATGCGCACAAAGCTTATGGCCGCGACCAGCTCAAAGCGCACGCCCATCTCGCCCCGGGCGCCGCTTCCGAGGAACTCGAACCGGGGCGAGTTGCGGAACATCTTAGGGTACGCGGCGACGGCCACAATCTCGCGGCCGTCCGAGGTGTAGCCCTGGGGAAACTCCTCCTGTCCGCCGGACAGCGTGTAGGGCGAGTCCATGCGCACAAGCTTCCAGCCCTGGAAGCCGCTCTCGAGGTTCTTGACCTCGTCGCCCATCGACCTGCGCCACTCAAAGTGCTCGACCGTGCCGTTCTCGAGCGTCACGTCGAACCCCTTGGAGCTGCCGCCGGGTCCGAACGCGCCAACAATGTCCTGGCCGGGGTCCTTCTCCCCCGTGGAGGGAAGACTGATGACCGAGCGGCGGCCCATGCTGCCCTTCTGGCCCTTGACACTCACGAGCGCAGGCGAGTCCTTGGCGCTGCCATCGCGAAGGGTGATGGCCCTGTGGGCAAAGCAGTTCATGCGGCTGGGCACAGTGACGGCAAAGTCACGCGCGCCCTTTTCTGCGCCGATGAATGAGGTGGACGAGTGCCAGCGGTAGTCAAGCCAGAAGCTTTGCGGGAGCTTGAGGGTTGTGCCGGGGGCAGAAGAGTGTGATGACGGGGTAGAGAAGTCGGCGGAAGAGGCGGAGGAGTAGGGAGGAGGGCTCTGGCCGTCGGGAGCGAGATGGCTCTCGCTCTTCTCGTCCGGATACTTGGTGCTCAATTTCTCGAAAAGACCCATGATAGCGGTGTCTCTGGTCGCGCGTAGGCTGTGGTTTGGTGTTGGTGATGTAGTGAGTGTAGGGTAGGTGACAACAGATGCTCCTTGGTCGTTTTATTGATCAATCTTGGAATTGAAGATTGGTATTTCCAGTCACATAGCGTAGGCAGGAGGATACCATCTCCTTTTTATCTTCTACCAGAGCTAGGCAATTGTCTATCGCAGCATCCTACGACGATCACTATTGTCGGGCGGCGTGAAGCACAGCCATGACATGACTTCATCGCAATCAAGCAGTTGGAATTTGGGGGCCATTTGCGGTCAAGCATAGCCCCACGCACGCCTACTTCTATGGCCCGCGGGGTCTCCCATTGGCTGGCTCGTAACGACGGACTTAGGAGGGGAATAATCAGTACTTGTATTCCTATTTCTCAACCCGCAGGTATCGCAGGGCCTTTTCAATCAAACGCAAAATGGTCATTGTACTCATTGGCCTATTTAGAAGCGGTCTATGTGGGCAAAAACGCAAAGCTGCCGCCATAGCGAATCTCCGTCTTCGTGGAGCGGATCCGCAAAAACAAAGGTCTCAGAGGGAATTGAACCCTCATCTCGAGAATCAGAATCTCACGTGCTAACCATTACACTATGAAACCGTTGATTGCGATTGTGCGATTGTTGATGCATTCATATTCTGCAACCTGCACTTGTTGGGTGCCACCGCGTCTGAATGCCACCCTTGACATGCCCTCTGCTCAACTCAGACACATCTGAAGCTTGCTAGCATTTGATAGGAAGTCATCATGGGCGTAACTCAACAGTCCTCACAAAGACAACAACCTGGTACCCAATCGCTCACGAGGTGATTCAGAGTGTGGCCTTCTTCATGTTCTCGGTTGCTCTGAAGACACGGAAGTGATCAGGTCCTCCACCTTGGATGCGCCCTTTCATGGGAATTACCCTTAGATACATGTTCAACCAAAGCTGGTGAACAAGCACTTTGACTTACACACGCTCGCTCCGCTTACATCTCCATTGGCCAGGCACATCGAGTCTCACACGACCCTTGGACGCAGGCAAGACAGTCTCTGAGCACAGCTCACCGTGAGACATCCACCTCGGCTCGCTACACGTACAGTCTCACAGCCGTCGCCATTCATAAATAGGGGACCACCGTCTCTTCTGGACGCGTGACGCCTCAGTCACTCCCCCAACGCCTGCAAACAGTCACCTATCCAGCTTTACCTAGCCATGCTGTCCCTCATCCTCGCCCTCGCGGCGCCCCTCCTCGCCGCCGCCCTCCAGCCATGCGGCCTCAAGATCGCTCCCTGCCCCAACGACACCGAGTGCGTCCCCGTGTCGCCCGACTGCACCGACCTGTGGCGCTGCCGTGGCGTCTGCGAGTACAAGAACGAGTACCCGAGCTGCGGCGGGTATCGAGTCAAACCGGTGGACTGCCCTCCCGATGCCGATTGCCGGGACGATCCTCGACTGGAGAATGACTGCGGGATGGCGTGCGATAAGCCTGGCATGTGTATTCCCAACGATGTACCGCGGTGTGAAGACGAGACATGCCCGTTGGGACTGTGGTGCTACACCATGATGGAAGTGGACGGTTGCTCGAAGCAAGTGTGCCTGTAAGGGCTTTTGTCGTGTTGTAGAGTCTTGGCTCGCGTTGGAGGTTTCTAGAGATTGCCATCGCTATTCTTGTATACTACGGTGTGTTTGCCTTGCATGTAATTACGGACTGTGTTGCCAGGGGAGAACATGAGCAGAATGTAAATCTAGGGTAGCCTAAGCCTGTCTGACAAACTGCCAATCAAAGTGCTCTATGGTTAGGGCACGGTTAGGCGTGCAGCGTGCACGTACAGTGGGTGCGTAATAGCGGTAGATCACCCGCGCACAACGCCCGCACTATACCTAGATCTGCCAGACAAGAAGTGTCAAGATCCGACTGCCGAATCGTGACGATGTACGTATTGTAAACGGTGTTCTGTGAATGGTTGAAGGATGCATGTTCAAATGTAGTATATACTTTGCAGCTACCATATCCTGCGAAGACAACGCCCAAGACTCGCATCAAGGTATCCTGAAGAACCACACAACGGCTAGTGCTGAACTAGAGGAGAAAACAACAAAAAGAAGAAGAAAAAAGAAATCTGCGCCGTTCATGCATTCTTCTACATCGCTCGCTCTGTGCTCCTAGGATGCGACCCGCTTGCCATGTCGAAAGAAAAAAACAGAGAAGGAAAAGAGGCGGTCTGTGAAGACCCAAAGACTGTCTTGCTTGAAACGCGCGAAAAAAAGAAAAAGCGATCCAATGCCCCCGTTGTGAAAGCCAAGCCTCAAGCGCTGAGGAAAATATGCATTCAACCGCTTGTTGATCTGGCGGTGACAAAAAAACAAAACAGATGCAGCCGACCTCGGCACGAGCAATTTCTCGTGGTCTGACTCTTCCCGGTGGGGGTTGTTGGAGGAGTCGTGGCCTTCCGTGGGGATGGCTGGCGAGGGCCAGGAGAGAAAAGTTTTTTTCCCCCCTTCCGACAAAAAAGAGTCACAATGCGTGCCTCGTTTGACATCCACCGTTGATGAGAAAATGCGGCTCTTTTGTGCCGCGGAAAAGGGGAAGCCTGTACGTAGCTCTGACTATCTGACAGGCGTAACAAAGATTCCAATATCTACCCTGCACCGGGGGTTGTGGACGGCTCGTCAACCTTCCCGATCGGGCGTCTACCCGTGGGCGTCGGGCTGGCTGGCGTGTTATCGCTGCCTGACATTGAACTGAATCGTCTCGCTGGCTGGGACCTTTGTTGAGGGAGATCGCCAAGGGTTCAGGGGTTCGTTCCTGTTCGCATCTGTCGAGTATGTGATTTGGCCTTTGGTGGCCAGCGTTCAATTCGTAACTTGATCCATCGCTGCGCGAGGCAGGCCAGTATGCTCGGAACGGATACCCCGCGTCCAATCGCTTCGAAAGTGCTTCGAGAATGCTTCAGCATTCAATTACCCAACGTTTTGCATCGACGAATCCGGAAAGAATGCATCATTGGCCCACACAGCCCAGCGGGCCCCCTTGCTCGGGCCAAGCTTTCGCGTCCCGCCCACATGTGGCATGACGTGGCGGGCCACCGGATGCATGCCCTCGACAAAGGGACTGACTGAGCGACTGAGCTGAGCGACCGAGTGAGAGAACCAGCTCGGCCACTCAATCAGTGCTGTAGGTCATGGACTGCCATCGCACAGGCACTCCCGTCGGCCCAATCTCGTAGGGCGCTGCGGAGCTCTTGCGAGGCGGCAGCGCCCAGCGAGCTCGACCGGGTTTCTGGTCGTCGAGCTTCCCACGCTTGCGCATGGCCATTTCCATCACGGCGATGCGAATAAAGTCGGGATTCTCGCGCATCTCCCGCTGGCGCATGCCTGGAGGCAGCGAGTGCGCCGTCTGGGGCTCGGATGGAGGGGATGCTGGTGCTGGACCCTGTGGAGAGGCTCGGAGTCGCGGCGTTTTGGAAGAGTCGAGCTTGGACCGCCGCACCTTGTAGGTCTGCATCTGGATGGAGGCGGAAAAGGTACCAGGCGGAGGCACGGCGGCTAGTTGAGACTCAATTCGAGGGTTGCCCATTGGGTTCAGGTAGCGCCGCATCTCCGCCGAAGGAATGTCCTCCGAGGCGGGCGGTCGCCGCTCGTCGGTATAAGGCACGTGTGTGTCGATGGTCAGGAGTGACCTGGCAAGGAAATCCTCATTTGAAATTGTCGGGAAATTGATTGTCGAAAATGACCGCGCAGCCGAGCGCAGAGCCTTGAATGATGCCGTCAGGTTAGATCGAAAAGCGTAGCGCAAGGGCTTGAATTGGCCCAGAAGCAGCGAAACGTGCTCAGTGCCATCATCTGAAGGCTCTGGTGTGAGTGGCTGTGAGACCTCCAGTTCCTGCTGCTTCCTCGCAAGGGGGTGCTCCATGTCCTCGCCAGAGGGCGAAACGATCGGTTCAAGCGATCTGCGCATCGGACTCATTTTCCGACCACGTAGTGAAGGGCTCGGGGTCCCGGGCGTCCCCGGAGTTCCTAGGGACGAGATGCCATCGGTGCCGAATGAGTCTCCAAGCGAAGGGATCGAGTCCATGGAAATTGTTCTGGTGGACAAGGCCGAGCCGATGTTGCACTCGCTGACGCTCAAGTCGTCGTCGGCAAACTCCTCGGGTGGCGAGAGAAGGACATCTAGCGGACTGCGGCTCAGACTCCAGCTCAGCTCCTTTTCCGAGACCTGCTGCCCCTCTACGAGCTCCTGAACCGTCAACGGCGTGTTGTCCCTCCTCTTTCGCCTCTGTGACCTCTGCCGAGGGATATCTGTCATCGCCAGCAGAGCGGCCACCGATGGCGACAATTCACTCGGGGTTTGCGCATTCTGAGGTCTCCGGCGCTGCCCAGAGTGTCGCTTCTGGGGGTGTGCAGCAGGGCGTTTGCTGCTCTTGGGGATTTGGACGGGGCTCGTGGGCGTCGCAGGTCGTGACACATGTGCGGTTGCTTCTCGAGGCGGGCTGGTAGGCGCAAGGCCTACTTCGAGGCTCTGCTTCCGCTTCCCCATTTTCGTAACGACACTGGTTGTCCCCGTGGGAGAAGGGGCAGGCAAGATTGGCGCAATGCTAGGGTCGATGTGGTGCGTGCTGTTTTCATACTTCGGGGCACTGATGCGCCGTGGGAGCGTGCTGGCGTGTTGGTGAGTGATGACGCTCTCGCTGGTGTTGGTCGAGCGTGAAGACTTGTGGATATGGGGCGGGCGCTGAAATCGATGTTTAAGAAGCTGTAGGTAGTCTGGAGACAATGCGGATGACTTTGATGGAGAGTTCGAGGTTGATGGGGAAGAAGTAGGGGTCGAAGGTGGGCGAGAGTAGACAAAAGACCTTGGAGAGATCATTGCGGATCGGACCCTTTGGCAGGCTGGCAGGCCAGACGCTAGTCATACAGGCCGGTACGTAGGGGGCTGCTGTCTCTGCTCCTATTGCGGCGCGTTCAGGGCATAAACTCCAGGGTTAGGCTGGGCCTAGCACACGGAACCCTGTCGCCGACGAACGCTCGGAGTGAGCGACGCTTGCCGTGTTGGGGAGGCAGTCGGCGCACTGGGCCAAAGCGCATGTGGCACCTGCGATTCGCGGTATGGATTGTCTGACTCTTTGTTTCCTGCCTCCAGTCGTCCACGTCCACGTCCCTCTTCTGGCACGAAATGGTCCCTTTGGCAATCCGATACTTGGAGATGCCGAGGCGTCAGTCAAGTCAGGGCTTTGCCTGGCCCTGCCCTGAGCTGGTATGCGGGCCCAAACTTTGAGTCTCGAAGTTAATCGGGAATGCCAGAACCGTGAACCACTCGCGTGTTGCTGCTGGATTCCAGTACGTAATGTGACGAATCGGAGACCACTGAGGCGACTGTTCAGTCCCAAGGTCGCGTGCTGTAATGATGGCCAGTGCGCGTTCTTTTCTGTCGACTCTTCTCGTTTCGGCGCTAGTGCCCAGCTCGGCCCTGGCAAGGCGACACGGGGTCACACAACGACTTAGGGCTCCGGGAAGCGGTGATTGATGAGTCAAAGAGATACAGATGTGAAGACAGGAGTGAAGTCCAGGAGTTCAGCAGTGCATGAGATGAGGCCTGAGCTAGAGTTGAGAGCAGAATCACATGACAAGTCAGGCAGTCGCGAGAGATAAGATAAGGGCAGGACATGACTTCCGTCTAAGTAGTCTGTCTCATGGCCTTCTTCACGAGGCAGGTGCGCAAGGGCGATAACAGCGAGCGCAGTGGTCGCGACTGCTATTGGGGCGTCCACGAGTAAGGACTATTCTCCGCCAAGAGGCTGGAACCCCCCAATGGAGCAGCAGCGACCGCCTGACTAGATCCCCTCACTATTTTGTCTAGCGCACATGGTCCTCCTGCGTCGCCGCCTGACGTGAGCGCCTCACCTCACTCAGCCCGCACCAAACAGATGCGCTTGACCTGTGAAGGCTGTGATACGGTGTCTTGCTGCGCAGCGCTGCACGCTGCCGTGGTCAGTCCTCGTTGGCCTGCCCGTCGTGAGACAATTAGGCAATGCGTAGTCAATCAACAGCTGCTTCAAGCGTTCAGCACTGCGCACATCCCACGTTCTATCCCACGACCATCTGCTGCCTGCTCGGCGATCCCAGTGTGCTGGAGCAATGGGACGTCCCCCAGAAAGCCGGCAGGGCCCGCTTTCTAAAGATGGCTGCATACCGTTCCGTTTGTGGGTGAGATAAGAAGCAGATGTAGCGACCCGCAGCCGTCTCGCAGCTGATAAGCCGCGTGCAACATGTCTTTGCGCTGAGTTTTGGGCCTCGCAGTAGCCGCCTTGGGCTGTTGTCCTGTGATTGTTGCACACGTAGCAAGAGCATACACACGATTCGCACAGCGAAGCAATGACTCGCCAATAGTCAGCGTTGGCCACGTTAGGTGCGCGGCTCTTGCGGCTCCTCAGAGGCAGATAGAAGCCAAAGAAGTCTCAGCCGTTGGTGTGGGGAAATAGATGAATCGCTTTCTGAAAACCTTCATCACTTGGCTCTCCATCCTGCCGCCGACCAGAAGGGTGTTCGAAGACGTCACTGCGGAACCAGGCGAGAGTCTTGTCGTCGCGACACGACTATCTTGCAGCAAACGCTGCCTTCATCACGATCCTTTGACGTCGAGGACGCTTGGCAAGTTCAGTCAATTCGCCCAGCGAGCGGGAGCCCGACAATTTGGTGGTTGAACTGTCCGCATTCATTTCCCTCAAGCAAAGCCCAGGCTTTCAACATCTCTGTCAGTGGCCATCACACAAGTCCCAAAGGCTGCCTAGGCAGCCCATTGATGATTTCAAAGTCCTTTTGCGAGTAATTTGGCAGCTTGGCACCACCCACACATTCAATCCGCGCATTTCTTATCAGAGCATGGCCATTCGTCCAGTTCGGTCCTTTGCGTCATGCCGTCATACCCTCCACCCATCCATCCATCGTGACAGCTGACCCAAGCTGCGGTTCAAGGTGCGCGAAACGCGGGGTCTGGCTGAAACCCCCCACACACTAATAATTAGTACATGGTCCTGCAGGGTCTTGGCCGCAGCACATCAAGAACCGACTCTGGGGTTGCCTGGCCTTGAACCAAACACAAAGAACACAGATTAATACTAATTACAGCGAACAGCGACTCTTGTACTCGAATCACTCTCCAGTGCTCTGAGAAGCATCTGCCAAGACAGCTGAGCATATGGGGGGTGACACTCTAGCCCTTTCCAGTCGAATGGGCCGATGGCGTTGTCAAGAGTCTCAAGACTCAGCCTGCTCGTACACAACGACTGACAACAGAGCACATGACCACACTTGCCACAACACGCGGTCAGGCCTTATAGGAAATACACGCCAAGACTACGGACTGCCTACGACCAGAAAGCGTAGGGTATCCTTCACACGATCTTGAACACATCTCGCGTGGCATGAGATATGGAGCTGGCGTTCTTGGTCAGGTAGTGCCATCTGTAATCCTACAGCTCTCTTGGACTCGCGTCTCCCAAGTGACATTCAGGACGGAGACACGCGATGGTCTTTGGTCTTGAACATATGTTGGCCGTTCGTGGCGCCAGCATATGCCCTACCTGGAAATACACCAAACCGCCCAGGTGAATAGCGAAGCCTACACTGACAGACTTCTCGATTTTGCCCGCACCATAGCATGAGCACGATATATCTTCAATCAAAGTCAGACATCCCATGAGCTCCGTGACGTGGCGCATGTGCGATCAGTCCGCCGGCCCATGTGAGACGCTCACCTTGCCGCAGATGAGAGTTTGAACAAGCACCAGATCATTGTCGATTACGACTGAATCAGGTGCTTTCGTTGGGTGCCTTCGTTGAGCCGCGGAAATGCTGTCAGACGTGGGATGATCATTCATGTTGATTACCCATCTGCGCCCCGTTCGAAGGCGGAGGACGCTCACACGCTGCGTAGGCTGAAGCCTCCCTGGTAAACTTAATATCAGTGGTATTCCAGCGGAGGATGTACGTTTAGCACGTGCCTGTGCCTTGGAGATGTGATTGTCTCGGTCAGCCTGCTGATCCTCTGCGTGAAGGACTTCACCACGTCGAGACTGACAAGAGAAATCCATGAACTCCATGCGATGAAACTTGCCTCATGCAACGCTGGGACCCCGAACACGTAGGTATCACACTTAGAATAAAGGGCGTCTAACAGGTAGTGTTTTAAATAGACAGATTGCCGTCGATAGCAATCATGGGGGAGGCGACTGATTGCCCTCGTCTATGCGCCTACCATTCCAAGGGTATTGCATGTCGTGTTCGCAAATTCATTGAGGGAAGTGTGTTCATTCTGTCCTCATCAAAAGCCGAATTCACATCCCATCTCGCTGGTTCAAGACCGTCTGGACCTTCTCTGCGCACAAACGCTTTCATGTTTTCGCATTACCCATTGGGATCCGTCTCACGCTGCCTCAATTAGGATTCAGGGTCCAGTGATCGGCATGTTGTCATGAGCTGCATGACGAAAGATCTGGGGCGAACTTCAGGGTCCTGAGATCCTTCGACGACAATCCCGCAACCGCTCGGACGCCAAGCCTGGTGAGACTTTGAAACAGGACAAGATCGCGCTGTCGCTCAGGGATTGACCCTGAGATTTACCCGAAAGCGTACCTGCTATACGACATCATGTCAGGGGCTCTGCAGCCGTGAACACCAAGATGCTGTCAGTGCCGCAGCTCAGCAGCCATGCCTCGCGGATCGACGCCCGTCTCTTGTCGCTCCATAATCCAGCCAAAGACTTGGAAGAAAAGGCACAGTATGGTCGGTCAATGAGTATAACTATTCGGCGTCTCCGCTCAGCGGGACTGGATCTCTATTCCACATTCTCACACATCAGACTTCACATCCACAAGAGTTTCTGCAGAGACCTCACTTATAACTTCCACCACCAAAATGGTTGCTTTGAAGAACCTCGCCATCATTGGCCTAGCCTCATCCTCCGTGGCTCGTCCTGCGCCAGCAGTCCCGGCTCAAGATATTTCTGGCAAAGACCCGCTTGAGATCTACGCTTCACCTCCGATCGTGGACCCTGAGGAGCTGAGCGACGCTGCGAAGCGTCAGCTTTCACTCGAAGGGCTGAAGGAACTATCCTACAAGCCCGTGGTCCACGAGCGCGATCTTACAGCCGAAGAGAAGCGCCAGCTCTCACTCGAAGGCTTGAAAGAACTATCATACAAGCCCGTCATCCTTGATCGCGATCTTACAGACGAGGAGAAGCGCCAGCTTTCGCTCGAGGGCTTGAAGGAGCTATCCTACAAGCCAGTCATCAATGATCGCGATCTTACAGACGAGGAGAAGCGTCAACTCTCCCTTGAAGGCCTGAAGGAGCTCTCGTACAAGCCCGTCGTCCACGAGCGCGACCTGTCAGAACAGGAAAAGCGCCAGTTTTCGTCTTCACGCCCGATCACCGTCTACGCCGGCGTGCCACCCAAGTAAACGATTTCGAATTTGGTTCTTCTTACCAAACCCCTTCTGGGTTGGCAAGGTGGTCTAGTCAGTCTTGGGTTCTGGATGTTTTCTTTACTTGATATTTGATGATTCGATTAGAGCGGGAGTTACTTAGCCTATGGAACAAACTATCCTTCAAAATGCTACCATCTTTCCTTACTTGTTTGTGTTGCTTGTACTCTTTTGTAGTTACCAAGTGCTCTGAGCAAATTATCTCGACGGACTGATCTTGCAGAGGCTATCATAGTGACAAAGCGCTACTGCAATCTGCACAGACACTTCAGAGTATTTCACACATGACTCCTCGGGTATTTCAGCTTCTAAGTTACAGTCATATATGTTGGTATCGGTATTAGTGGCATATCAATGCCCCCTGTCTCAAGTTATCAGTCCCCTCTGCGCCAGATGCCGATCCTCTTGCACCATATTTGTCCCGACGCAAGAAAAGAGTCGGAGCAAGACATGGCATATGATATGTTTCGCGTGCATGTGCTAGTACAAAGCGTCCCCAACACAAATCTTGGGATTGGCATGAACCCATCTGAGCACCCATAGTTCCACGCCTTCCGTCACACCATGACAGCGACATTCGGATAGCAATTTGAAAGGATTACTCACTCGCATGATAGAAACAATTGCCATTCCACATTTTATTGATACTCCCGGTTAATCATACTGGTTACTAATGTCTTGTAGGTTCCTTGCCAATGTGAAGCAAGTTCTTCAGACCAGGTTCGTGTACTACGCTGCTGTACAAACATGCAGTCCCGTTGCTATCAGTTGATGCGTTCCTCATTTCAGCTTCATAAAGAGTTCGATGCAGCCACTGAGAGATCCGGCACGACCCGTCCTTGAGGAACATTGTCTCTGCGGTTAACCAACTTCGAGCAAGCGGGCGATGTGAACACACCAGCCAAGCAAGCCTTGTCGCAGCCAGCCTTACCTTAAAGCCAGTGGCGAAGGTGGAACAGAACGTAGAGGAGAGGAAGATGCCGCCAGTCGATCCAGGACTGGATCTAAATGTGTTCGGTGAAACGACTTTGGCCATTGGCAGTGTTCGCCCCATCCTCCCCAGGAGGATGAGCAGGGTGGTGCGATGCCGCTTGAGCAGTCAGGCTGCTTCCCTCCTGACTCAAATGACCAACATTGCCCTGATTGGACTCAACCATTGAGCTCCTAACTCCTCCCGGTGACTTGGCTCTCTTTTCCTCGCTTCTGAGACCCTCCGGATTCTGGCTCATCGTCGGCGGGACCGAGTACCAATTCTGGCCGAGGAACCTCAAGATAGTCCAAGGCCTTGTGTTCACCACTACGGGTGCCTGGGCGTCATCGTTGGGAGCGTGTCGTTTCGAGTATCTTGCTACTTCTTGCTGTCGAGAGGCGCCAGCATCTAGCGGCAGGGCAGGCTCGGCAGCCGGTGGAGGATCAGGCTTGGTTTCAAGGATTTCCATCTCTTGATCGGAGTTTTTGAGCGAATGCTTGCTTGTTCCACCGGAAGTGGCTACGCTAGATTGCTCGGTGACAGCCTGGTCATGTCTCGGTTGTTCTGCCAGGGGGGTTGGATAACGCAATGGCGATGTGTACTTGTAGGTCTCGGCGATATTCGAGGCAGTGACGGGGCAGCCGTTGGAGAGGCGCCGCTCCTCCTCGCGGACAGTAGCCTCCATCTCCATCCGAGAGACCGAACCAGCAGGACACAAGCACGCACTTGAGCAGTCAAGACAAAGGTTGCCCTTGAGGTTGTACACTTTGCGGAAGTCGGACTGCAGCTTGGTGATGAGGCAGCTGTAGACTACACTTTGATTAACCGACTGTGTTGATTGATGTAGAGGGAAACTCACATGGAAGACATGCGAGGTATGCACCGCACTGCCTGGTGAAGAAGCCATCCTCTCGCGTCACGACCACGGGCGAGACATCCTTGAAAGACTGTACATGAGTTCTCACCCCGGAGTATCCAGCGCAGGGGCAGATAGTTGCGTCAAGACAAGAGAGAAGCGAATGGCGAGGCTCAAAGTCGGGCGAGAGAATGCGCTACTGATTCTTCTCGCTTGCAGAGTTGGAGCCCATGATGATAGTTTGTACTGCGTAGCACAGAGATGTGGTCGAAGCTAGAGATACTAAGCGCGTAATGATGATGACGGTGAAGATGCTGTCGTGGGAGACGATGACAACGGAGCAAGCATGGCGTTTGGAGCAACATTGGAGCGATATGTGTTTGGAAGTTGTTGCCTTTCAGTCGAGTGCGCCTGCCATGCCTTTCGAAAGCAGGAAAAGCCGCTGCGTCTCCTGCATCGCGTCTACCTGCTATCAAACGGCCGCACCATGACCCTGTGCCTACGTCTCGCACTTGCAAAACTTTGCAAAATCGTCCATGGCAGCACGAGGGACCGGACCTTATGCCTGGAAAGCTCCCAACTCTCAATGCTCAGCTCAGACTACACTGCCATTTCTTCAGGCACGGGCGAAGCCTGTGCTGTCACTGTTATGGCAGATGGGAAAGTCGCGAATCACATGACCTACAACCTTCACCTGCCGATGACTCCAGTACCTGAGGCAGATGCCGCGTTCCAAAATGCAAGGGCGAAGTGAGGGGAAGCAGCAAAGGGGAAGACGCCCAAAGACCAAGACGTTCAACATCACTCCCGTGCCGCTTGGCAGGTGGAGTCGGCTGCCTCAGAGAACCGGACGAATCCAGTCGACGCTCGACGGTGACACTTTTATCACTCTGTGGCGGCACGCATTGCAGAAAGTGCGGCACGCTTCGGCAACAGCGTGCCAATTGCACGAGCGATGATAGTCCATGAAGAGAAAGTGTGCGCAGCAAAATGGGAGGCGAAATGCTTTCTACCCTGCGTTGATGCGACCTTGCCTGCATGGCAGCATGCATGCTGGGCCAGGGTCTAGGCCTTGGCGAGGAACTTTGAGCACTCGACAATGGGAATCTCTGGCCACGCGCGCGTGCATTATCTGAAGCTTGCTGCTGATAATTAGCCTGTACGTATATCTGTCGTCGGCGAGCCGAGCCAACACGTGTGCATGTCCTCCGTACGCAGCGGCGGGTGGCAATCCTGAAGCAGAAGGTCGTGCGAAATGCATCGAACGAACTGTCTCTAGTCATCAATCAGTCCATGAACGGAGCTTGGCCGAACTTGATAATAGTTCGTGACACAAGTGCAATCTCGCATCTGCCTCGTGCAGTTGAAGTGGTTGAACTGCGCACTGCGCGGCACTCTCTTCCTTCGTCCTCGCGCCAAGGCCGGCGTCCTCCCAGAAGAAGCGCAGTAGCCAGTCGCAAACTCGCAATGACTCGGAAACCTTGTTGGCGACTGATCATTATCATCCATTGTGGATGCGGCACGCAGTTGCAGACGCGTCGCCCGCGGGGAAACTCCCTGGTGAGAGTGATGTTTTATCAGCTGGTGTCGGCACTTTGGCTTGATGAGACGAGATGCCTGCTGCACGGCAATTGTCCATATCTCATTCTCTGGTGGAATCCGATTGCTGAATGGAGAGACTGGAGACTGGAGGCTAGACTCAGACTGAAAGCCCAGAACGTGGGCTGCATCGTGGGCATTCATTCAGCCGCTAACTGGGACAGGGAGTGGCTGCCGACGAGGGCCCTGCAGTGGCCGCTTCAGGGGACCGGGCCGGGGAACTGAAAACGGCCAGGGACATGGATTACACAGTCTAGCTGAGCCTTCTCAGGTCGTAATTATGATAGTCTGTGTGCTGAGAATTGATAGTGCCTGAGACTAAGCCGCGAACAGCGCCATTTGACCCCAACCAAAGCAGACGGCGACTGGACGCCCTCAAGTTCTCAACATTGTCCGTCACAGTGTCGTGCCGACAGAGGCGCTATGCTTCCCAGGCTCTGCCTGCGCTCCCAGCGACTGGACTGGCACTGTGACTTGCAAGTTGGAGCTTGCGTATGACTGGACCCTCGCCATTTGCACACCGTAATTATCGAATCATCTCTCTGGCTGGGCAAACTACAGTAATTAGGTAATTAAGTGCCAACTCCCGTCATGCCCCCGGACAGGAGCGATCATTGCCAAGTCTTCAGCGCGCCAAGACATTGGCTTCGGGACAAGCGTAGAGCATCCGCCCCCAGGGGCCCAGCGGGAACGGTTCATTGACAGTGGTCACTGGTGGAATCAGTGGGCTGCAGACTGCAGACAGCATGCTGGTCTGGGGTCCAAGCGCCTGGGCCTCCAATTTCTCCCGCCCGGACACGCTCCCACAATCGAACGAGGGCCAGTCCGGTCCCGTCCAGCAAATCTATCATCCAGACCTTGGCCAAGCCATGCCGTAGACAGCCTTCCTTCCCCTCTTCTTCTTCTTCTTCATCATCATCGTTTTATATCTTCGGCTTTTCAGTCGTCTCTTCGTGACGAACCCGAGAAACGCGAGCGTTCAGTCGCCTGTCACAAACCTCCATAGCCGCCAATTCACGACAACGACCTGCTGCAGATCGACCCGCATCCGTTCTGGGGCCTCCAATCCGCTTTCATCACTCTATCCGTCCCCCTTGCTCTCAGCGTCTTTCAAAATCGCCTGGTTATCGCTGCTGCTTCACCAACCGTCTTCAATTATTATCGAGGTGGCATACGCATTCGGGCATATCCACCAAGTCGCGACAAGTGAGACAACGAGCCCCAAAACCGTGTGGTCACGTAATTAGCGACGCCTTCGCTCCGCCTTTCCACACATCAGCCCTCATCAGAGCGGTCAACCGTCGACCTTGATCACGGAGGAAGCCAATACTGCCCTTCCAAAACCTCAATCGGTAAGTTTGCCTCGCCAAACCTTGAACACATCACATGTGCCCTAGCAGAGTCTCTCCATGGGCCGCGCGGAATCCCTGAGAGACAAGGGAGCAAACACCCTTATAAAAGTCTTGCGCCCGGCTAGTACCTGAGACATGAAACGAGTTCTGACCCCCTCACCAGACAGTCTACTTTTCACGTCAACCTCTGCCATTTAGCGATTCCACCAGCATAGATTCTGTGCTTGGGCATTGAGAAAACGAGCGCTCCATCTCTACACCCTTCGTTCGTAAAGAACGAACAAGAGACGACGCCATGGCTCCCGACGACAAAATCAACTCCACGCCCGCGTTCGAGACGCTCACGCCCGTGTCGACCATCAATGCGCCGGAAAAGGTCGCCCTATCTAGCACGACGACAGCTTGCGACCCCACGGCCGACCGCTCGCCTCGCACCAGCAAGGACACCGACAAGGGCTCGAACCCCTTCGAGACGGACATTGAGGCCATGGAAATCATGGACACCCAGCAGCCATGCGTGTCCCGAAGCCCCCTGTCCAAGGACAAGCACAACCCCAACTGCACAGTCTGGCCCGGCAAAGACCATTGGAAGCAAAAGGCCAAGGCCGCCAAGAAGAAGCGCAGCTGCGCCCTGTTCGCCGGCATGAGCAAGCGCAACCGCATCATTAGCAAGATCCTCCTCGTCCTGCTCGTGGTCGGCATCGCCGTCGGCGTCGGCTTTGGCGTCAGCAAGCCACTGGGCGCGCCCATCTGGGGGAACCCCGACAACCACTGAGCGCCGCCGCGCCCGATGGCACCACTATCACGGCGTTGATCTCTGGTTCTGTTGTCTCACACCACGTTTGCCTTGTTGGTTCGGCATGTTTACGCATTTCAAGCATCAACCTATAGACGAGGCTGGATCTTGCGCGCGCGAGGCACTCCAAGCCCCTCACATCGTCCTGGCACGGCAGATCTGGCCGAATTAGATTTCGCAAAGCGACTTTTTTGGGCACAGCACCAAAGTTTGGGTATTGTTTCCTTTTTTAGGATTACGTGGCTTTTCTTTTTTTTTTTTTTTTTTTTTTTTTTCTTGATTGGGTTTCAGCACCGGCGAGCGACCGGCGCGTCTATAACACTCGCTTCAGGGGCGTATCAGGCGTTCGAGAGAGCATACACAGGAATACCTTCCTGCCATGGAAGCCTGTATCGCGTGGCGTTGGGCGTCAAGGGAAGAACAGCCTGCTCATCTGTGGGTTTTGTTATGGTGATCATACTGGAGAAGAGCTCAGGCCAAAGGCCACATCAACGGGCGAGCGAGGGCATGTTGTTGACTTACTTGGTCAACAGCTCCCAGCTATTATTACAGTAGTAATGGAACCTCGTTCAGAGATGTACATGACCTTGCTGTGTCTGCGCGCCCCAATGATTAAGAGTGCTCCTCCGTAGATCTTGCATTTTTAGTGCCGGGAGGATGCTGACGGCAAGCTGACACCTGCAGAATAAAGTCGGATCCTCCCCACGCCTAGCTCGTCTGACAGCTGCAGCTTACAATATGTCACACTCTCTTGTTCCTGCGTCCATGGGGCCCCGAAGTGGTGGGGTCCGGAGATCGGCCACATCACGACCCACCATCCAACTCGGGCTTCTCATCATGTCCGCCAGTCCGTCTGGGGAACACACCGCAAGTCCCGGTTGGCTGGCGGCTTCTGCTGTCAAGGGGGATAACTGCGTCATCCTGCGCGTGAATCTGTGTCCTATGCGTGGTTCGGGGTGGTATCAGTCTGGCGACGCTGGTGTGTGAGCAGTGTACCATATGCGGACGAGGCTGACAATGACAGCTGAGTGCTTGCTTCAGTGATGTTGTCAGGGGTTCTGGACCTCTGAGGCTCTGGTGCGTGAATGGAGTGAACATGCCAGGTCACTCACATGGACAGTTGAGCTGTCGCTTATTCACATACCATGGCGTCTACCTGCAAAGGGAATAACATGTCTATTGTTATCGCAAAGGGCAATTACATCTTGAGTGCCATATGGTCAAAGCGGACTCATTTTATTGCGTTGAAGTTCATCGGAAGACATAGGTGTAGAATCTATTACTTCTACGCTAACCATGATTACCTATTTGCTCACTGTTACAGGTACCCCAGCTTGGCGGAGCTCCTTGAATACCGGCCTGCCTTCAAGAAGCTGCACCTCTTTGGCGTCTGCGAAACGCGACAATAAAACAGACCATGCACGCGGTCAGGGGAAGAGCAACGCACAGTACGATGATGCCGGCCACGGCGGCGTTGGATGGGCTGCCTGTGCCCCGAGGGTGGATCAGCGGCGTGCTGGTGTCCATGGTTGAGAAGTCGTGACAGGGGAAATTGGTAGGCGCCATGATGTCTGAGACGGTCTGAACTCTTCGAGTGTACTTAGTGGTGAGTATTTGCTAGCGTAGTGTTGGATAGAGGTTGAAAGAAAGGGATATGTTAAAGAGAGAAAAGATACTGGTGAAGCCTATGGGAAAAGGTTCCACGAGTCACATTCACTGTTGTTCATAGTCGATCGATACCGGGTGCGAACGTGAATCAGTGTACAACATGGAACAGCAGGATGGACAGAGGACATTGTCCGTACCACACCAACATTCATTTGCCGGCCTGCCCCTGCAAGAACAACAAGAGAACATTGCACTTGTTCGACTCGACTTGTTTGTGAGTTTTGCATGCAAGTGAGTTTCTTTTGAGTTCATGGGGATATGGCTGGCTTGTTCGTGGGAGAACGCTACCAAGCCCCTGAACACAACATGTACCTCGGCGTAACTTGACTGTCGCGAACTTTGAACAGCAAAGCTGGAGCCCTCGGATCGAGTCAAACGTCTATATAAGGCCTCCGACTCCGAAAGCTGATCATTCGTTTCCTCTATTCTCCGAACCAACAGCAACATCGCAATCCGTGGAAGTCTGGTACCTCCTCATTCCCCAGCCAGAGAAAGTACGCACCGTCAGCCACCGGCCAGGATCGTCAAAGTCGTTTTCAGTCGCCATGCCTGACACCACACCGACAAGCGCATGATAGTCTCCAAGGCGGAGTACTTTGTCTTCGTCACTAGTTCCATCTGCCTGTACTGCATCATCGTCGTGTACATCTTCAAGCAGGGGCGAGCTCTCCTTTCCCAATGCGCCCAACGGGAGCACACTTCAGACGTCGAGGCCGATGCAGGACTTGAGATGCGCCACCGTTCTCTTCGAAGTGATCGTGGCCACACTCGTGCCGAGGATGCTCAGTCCGATAGATCAGTCCCCATTGTTTCATGGGGTGGTCGACTGGCGGGCCTGCTGCATTTACACAAGGCTCAAAACAACAAGAAGTCAGGCTCTGATCGGTCCATTCGCAGCTCCATTGGCATTGTTCGAGGGGGAGCTGAAGCGCCTTTTGAGGCTCGAGCCGGCCGTGATGTAGCTGGTCCGTTCACTTCGCGAGCATGGAAGACATAAATCTCCACGGCGATGACCATGCCAACACGTCCGGAACACAGCAGGCCCCCTATCCTAATAGTGTGTCGAGTGACAATCGTGATGCTGTGGCCATTCCAGCTGGCGCCTTTTGATCGGGGTTATCTTTTGACGGCAGACTGGGCCCCCTTTCTCTCAACATAAAGGGGGCCCCGACGGTTCTCTGATTCAACACGGATGAACAAATTAGGCTGCGTTTTGCTTGGTCGTAGTGCTGGTGGTCGCGTAGCGCCAGAGGTAAGAATATAACTAGAAGCGTCAGTTGAAGGCTCAAGAGCTTGCTAGTGTGTGCTGGTTTCCAATAAATTTGACAAAATAGAACGTTGCTACTATACTCCTCTGCGTGCCGGGACTTGGCCTTTGTGAATCCATGTAACGCTTTGCACTGTCCAAAGACGGTATCCTTTATCAGAAAGAGAACCAAGTCAGGTCATTTGAGCCTCGGACTCCCGATTCCTCAAATGGAGCGTGTCTTTGTTAGAATGACAAAAGCAGTGGTACCGGGCGATGACACTTTGTGTGTTTTCTCCTTGTTAAGGCGCCGAGCATTGTGTTCTTCTTAGACTGCTCATGACGAAGGCCTGCGCCATTGTGAAAACAACAAAGCCCTTCTTCCCATGCCCTTGGAGTCAGTCGGCCAGGACTGTATTTAAACCAATGTACCCTCCAGTCCAGCACTTTGACTGAGATATCATGTTTCACTATTGCTCTTCATTCGTATCTGTCTGCCTGGCTGTCTGCATGTCTAGATGATGCCCCGTGGACAGAGATGTACGCCAGCATCCCTGACCATGCTTTCCCTGAGTAAACCGTGAAGGTGTGTGCTTCCATTACAATAGTGTTGTCGGTGTGTAGAAGCCCCATATTGCCCCGTTCTGGCATCAAGCCGAACCCCGGAACCGAATCAAATCAAATAGTAGCACAGCGCCGGACGTCCGTTGCCTCCACTGGTGGCACCCCATGTGGTCCACCGCCTTTTCTCCATCCTCTCGCATAGTAGAACAGACATGTATTGCTGTGATGACCAAAATATCGTGTCAAAAGGTAAGGCCAGCTGTAACAAAGGAAACGAAGAAGTGAAATACATGTGATGCTCGGAAATGACGTGTGCGGGCAGGCGCTCGCGTGGTGTCGCGTGGATCTGCATCCTGCGATCCATCACGCAGACTGGTACAGGAGCAACGGCTCGCCAACGTTCTCGATTTCTGGGATCGTGCACTTCAGGTCGAAAGCTTTTGCAAGCACAATCTTGAAGATCTACAGAAACGAAGTTGTTAGTCCGGTACGGCTGCTAGAATCGGATGGCCCACCTTTTGCACGTTGATGCTGTGGCTGGTGCTGGAGAAAATGAGAGCCGCGCGCATGGCTTTGGCAAATCGTCGAGCCTGCAGAGGTCAGCTAGATCACTTCCACGCTTTCGATAAAACCCACCTGGTTCGAGATTTCCTCCTGATCCTGCGGAGGAAAGTTGACGAAATGGTCATACTTGGTTCCGACCAAGATCGGAATGGCGGTCTTGTTGAAGCCGCGCCCCTGACGATACCACTCCTTGATGCTGTTGAGTGTGCTTTTCCTCGTCAAGTCGAACATGAACAGGATCGCGACGGCGTCGTTACACACGAGAGGGAGCATGTTGACAAACTCTCTCTGACCACCCAGATCCCAAATGGAGAAGGTGATCTCCGTGTTGCGGATGGAGATTGTCTTCTCCATAAAGTTGACGCCCAGTGTCTGGATGTAGTCCTCATCCCAGCTTCCCTCGACGTATTTGACCATCAACGATGTCTTGCCAATCTGTGCATCGCCCACCATGCCGACCTTGATCACCACATGATTCCGCCCATTTGCTTGCTCGTTCTGTTGCTGGTTGTGGTGCGACGACTGCACAGGATTCGAGGAGCCGCTGGCCGGCCGCGAAAGTGAAGGTGCGCTCGACACCGCTGCAGGTGTGTAACGAGGAGATGCGGCAGCAGACGCAGTGTCGTCTTCGGGTCGAGGGCTGTCCTCGTGGGCCACGTTGGCCAATCCTTGGTCTAATGACTGACTTTGGCTGTGACGGAACCCCTCGGATAGAGTTTCAATATGTGGTGAAGCGTCAAGGCCGCTGGGGGCGGTCTCGTTAGGACCTGCCTGAGGCTGTGGGTGGAATTCCTGGTGCTGCTGGGGAGGGTCCATCTCCACAGCGTGGACGACGGTCTCTTCCTGTGGAAATGCGGCGACCGGAGGGTCTGCCGCAGGGCTCGTTGAGGGATCCAGTTTGGCGGTTGTGGAGGGGATAGATCGAGAGATGTGGTTGTTCGGACGCAAGCAGGAAGGTCGAGGTCAACGCGCGAGGAGCATTAGCTTGGAAAGGGGGGCAGCTGGAGGCTGCGCGAGCGAGCGTGAGGGACACGAGAGCTCCAAGTCGGGAGATGTGTATTCGCCGACACGAGACAACGGTTTTGGAAGGCGCGAGATGCGATACAATTGTGACCTAGGTCTGTGAGAAGTTTCAAGGAGGGGCGGTGATGACGGAAAGGCACAACGAGGCTCGGCGTAAGGTAAGGTGGAGTCAGAATGCAAGTGGGACGCGGCTGGCCCAGGGCCTTCAAGCAGGGATAGCAGTTGCTGCACAGGACGTTCACTGTAATGGGATATATTAATTACTTCCCTACTTCTATCCGTAGTTCAAGACCACGCTACACTTTCATTCATCTCCAATTGCACTGTCTGGTTGGCTTTGCAGACCAGTCGAACACCAGCTGAACACAGAGACGCCTAAGCAGGTCATCGACCAGGTTCGCGACAGTTTGGCGTTTGCTGACGGCTCACAAACAAACGACTGGAGCACAGAATGCGCGTGCGTTTGCCCGCTACTATCGCTGCCCTTTTGTCGTGTCCAGTCTCGAGAGGCTCCAGTTCTCGTGCTCACGACAAAGGTCCACTGCAGCAGCTGAGCGACGTGCATGTCTTATGTCTTGACTCTTACCAATGGCTAGTGAGGTCGTGGTGAGACAGTAAGAATGACTATCGCCCATCTTTACTTTGCCAGCCTCAGAGCACAGGTGATTCCTTGTTTGTTGGTTCAGCGAAGCCTGTTCAAAGCGCCGATGCCATGGAGTATCGTATCCATAGAAACAGATAGCATGAACCTTAATACGTGGACGCTTAGCCAGCCACAATTACAGCTTCGAGACAAATCGAAGACAAACAAGGCATTGTCTTGCACTGTCGTCCAGGTCCGCACACTACGAGTTCAGCTTGGCGATATACCCTCATCGAACCACATCGCGTAGCCATCTCCATGGCGCCCATCCCTTCCGTCAAACAATGCCTATCTGGATTGTTCCGAGGAAGCTGTGCAAAGTACGGACAAGGTGAGAGTTCAATTCCGTCAAAACTGGGGAGAACCCAGCGAACACCATTGGCCACTCACCGGCTCGGCTGTCAGCCGAAGCTCTGCGTGGCTTTCGTCGGCTTTTGCTGACTAACCACGACAGCTGCACGCATTCGGTCGGCCGTTGACCGGCGTATGATGTTATCTCGGACGATATCAATTCATTCGTACCAACGACAACAAGAACCCTCTCCCCTCAATTTCTTTTCCATCGCAAAGGACGACACCATGGCCTCCATCTCTCGCTCCCTCCGCCCCGTGGCTATGCGCCTGGCCCCTCGCGCCACCCCTACGACGGCGCGGACTGCCTTCCGAACATTTTCGACCACGCGGATGAGTATGTTTGCCCTGAGATCCAGGTGGTGAATTGTGCACTGATTGACCGTTCTGCAGCTGCCCTGCGCAAGTACACAAAGGACCACGAATGGATTGACCTCTCCGCCGACCAGAAGACCGGTGTCGTCGGCATCTCCGAGTACGCAGCCGAGCAATTGGGTGATGTTGTCTACGTCGAGCTCCCCGAGGAGTCCGGGTCCTGGATCGAGCAGGGTGACGGCATCGGCGCCGTCGAGTCGGTCAAGTCGGCCTCCGACATCAACGCCCCCGTGCGCCTCAAGATCGTCTCTGTCAACAAGCTGCTCGAGGAGAAGCCCAGCACGATCAACAAGGTGCCCGAGGACGACAGCCACGGTGGCGGCTGGGTCGCCAAGGTCGAGGTCGACGAGGCGGGTGCGCAGCAAGTGGAGGCTCTGATGGACGCCGAGGCGTACAAGACATTTGCTGCAGGCGACGAGTAAATGTTGGTTTTGGGGAATATACTACATAAAGGCACCAGTGGCGGATCAATACGATTCAGACACATATCACCCATGTGTTCATTACTTCGTAATCTTGTCTCGGTAATGGCGACCTGCCTGCCTTTTACGCAGTACCAGGAGCCGGCCTCTTCGCATTGATCGCATCCAGAATCTTGCCGGCACCACGCTCCACGAGGTTCAGCGCAACCCGCTGCCCGTATTCTTCGGCCGCCTCTGGCGACGATACACCTTCCAGCATCTCGGCGTCCACGCACTCTTTTCCATCAACGCTGACCACGGTAGCGCGTACTCGTAGTTTGTCTTCAATCCACTTGGTCTCGACGCCAATTGGGACGCTGCATCCACCTTCGAGTGTCCGCATCAGACTCCTCTCCACCAGACAGCCCAGTTTCGCCTTTTCTTCTTCCAAGCTACCCAGCACATTGAGGACACGCTCGTCCCCCGCGCGGCACTCCACGGCCAGCGCACCCTGTCCAACGGCGTACAATATACCCCCATTGTCCAGGTCGAGGAACTGCGAGATGTGCGCATCGAGCTTCATACGCTGCAGGCCTGCTGCGGCAAGAATGATACCCGAAAGCTCAGGGTCTTCCTCGAGTTTCCTGAGGCGCGTGTGAATGTTGCCTCTGTGGTCCTTGAAGTGGAGGTTCGGATAGTGGCGTCGCAGCTGTGCGATGCGGCGGATACTGCTCGTGCCGATCACACTGCCATCTGGCAGGTCGGCAAGACACTTGTAGCCCTTGCTCTCGATGAGTTCCTTTTTGAGGACGAGCGTGTCGCGGGGGTCCTCGCGCGTGGTGATGGCACCAATGACGCAGCCCTCGGGCAGAGCCGTGGGCATGTCCTTTAGGCAGTGCACCACCATGTCCAACTCATTGGCGACCAGCCTCTCCTCTAGCTGCGAGGTCCACAGCGCCTTGCCGCCAAAGTTGTAGAGAGCAGTCTTCTGGTCTCGATCGCCGGTCGTCGTCATACCGTGGATGGGGAAGGTATACTCGGGGAACTGAGCCTGCAGAGTGGCGACCACAAGCTCAGCTTGAGCCATGGCGAGGGGCGAGTTGCGCGTGCCGACATTGATGATCGTGGGACCGCGCTCGGTCGGTGCATTCGTTTCTTCAGACATGCTGCACGTTTATCCTCGTCGCGCTCGGGAGGGAGGAATTGGTGGTACAAACTTGAACTGGAGGTGATGTGAAGTTGGAGGTGTTCAACTTCAACTTGCGGGTACGCTTGCCGACAGACATGTGTTGGAAATTTGTTGGAGGGGTCGTTTGGCGGGGCCCCTCCAGATCCCTTCAGAATACCCTACGGTTGCGACGACGTCTACTGAACGTGGTGTAGCAGCTTCGAATTTGAGGATTTGAGGACTCGTGAATCTTTTCTTGAGTAAGCTGTGAGAGCTTCTGCGGAGAGAGCACTTGAAATCAAGATAACTAGATAGCTGTCTCGTGACATTGAACAGCCTAGCAATGGTGGTTTAAAAAATTGCGGCTGGAACTATGCAAGTACCAAATTGAGAAAGAAAAGTAAGGAGTGTCGAACAGAAACAACTTATTAGTCCTTGAGATTGAATACAATTTCTTGGATCATCATCCGACATGTATTTAGGACCCCGTCGGCCGTGTCACTACCAAACCAAGCCAAGTAGCTGCTTGCCTCTATAGGGTAGGGTATTTTTCGACAGACCAGCAACAACCCAAGACCGCGTCAGCCTTCCACTTCCCATGCAACCAGGGCTGCCATTCTGCAGGAAAGACTCACGTTTAACAGATATCCCAAAGCAGCAGCTCAATAGCAAGACCCCGCAATAGCCACTGCCTGCATGAGCGCTACATCCGGCCGGGCCTACGTATTCGATCTCTCCACACTGCGGCAGCTTCACCCCCGCTCTCCCCAGCTTTTAGCGCCAATCCCCCACAGTCAAGACGTGACTGACCCTTTGCGACTCGCGCTCACATGCAGTGTCGATGCGACAGTAGCCTAAAGGTAGGTGTGTGTGTGAGCTCTCGGCGTCTCGGGCCATTGGAGCTGGCTGGATTTGTATCATCCCACGACCTCTTCCCCTCATTTTCCCTCCCGCCCTCTCATATCTCCGCTCTGTCCCCCTTCTCCAAAGGCTCATTCATGGGCGCTTTTGACTTTGTTCTTTGCTGCAAGCCATCCGCGTCTCTTTGGATTTAGCGGCGCTTCGTTCTGCCATTCATCAACTCGAGATCTCGGGGTGGCTTTTCTCCCTATGCGAGAGCCCGTCTCGTCTCACGTACCACAACATCCGTCATTCAGATGAGGGTGCTCTGAGAAACCCTAGCAATGGCGTCAACTTCGCTGCGTCCTCTAGCTGCCGAGCTCAGCTGCCTGTCTTCGTTGCGACTCGGGAGACGGTCCTTGCACGGTAAGGCTATTCAATATGCATGCGGCATGAGCACCATGCTGACCCGGTTCATAGGCACGAAGCCGTTGCTGGGCACTCAAGCAAAACAATGGCACAACACACTTTCCTCGTCGTCCCGCCATGTCTATAGTCCAACGGTTATCAAGACGTCGGGCAGGTCACGCGACACCTCAGTGATTCATCTGCCGCCGCCTTCCGTGCGACCATTTGCGACTGAAGCATCCGCTGTCATCCCGCCCACGACACCCTTTGCAAACCTCACCATCGGCGTCCCCACCGAGATATTCCCAGGGGAGCGCCGTGTTGCGCTGACACCGCAGAATGTCGCGCTCTTGCTCAAAAAGGGCTACTCCAAGGTCCTCATCCAACGCGGTGCTGGTACCCAGGCCGAGTTCCTTGACGAAGCCTACGAGACAGCCGGTGCCACGCTCGTCGACGATGCGTCTGGTGTCTGGTCATCAGCCGACATTGTGCTCAAAGTCCGCAGCCCCGCCAAAGAAGAAATTGACAGCATCAAAGCGAAGCAGACGATCATCTCGTTCCTCCAGCCGGCGCAGAACAAGGAGCTCGTGGACGCCATTGCCGCCAGGGGCGCCACAAGCTTCGCCATGGACATGATCCCCAGAATATCGAGGGCGCAGGTCTTTGACGCGCTGAGCTCCATGGCCAACATTGCCGGCTACAAGGCCGTGCTCGAGGCCTCCAACAACTTTGGCCGGTTCCTGACGGGCCAGGTGACGGCGGCTGGCAAGATCCCACCGTGTAAAGTCTTGGTCATTGGTGCTGGCGTGGCCGGGCTGAGCGCCATAGCCACCGCGCGTCGCCTCGGTGCCGTGGTCAGGGGGTTCGACACTCGTCCCGCCACGCGCGAGCAGGTCCAGTCGCTAGGTGCCGAGTTCGTCGAGGTCGAACTCAAGGAAGACGGCTCTGGCGCGGGCGGCTACGCCAAGGAGATGAGCAAGGAATTCATCGATGCCGAGATGAAGCTCTTCAAGGAACAGGCCAAAGAGGTCGACATCATCATCACCACGGCTCTCATCCCCGGTAAACCCGCGCCTAAGCTCATCAAGAAGGAGGCCCTCGACGTGATGAAGCCCGGCAGCGTCGTCGTCGACCTGGCCGCCGAGGCTGGTGGCAACTGCGAGGCTACTGTCAAGAACGAGCTCGCCAAGTACAAGGAGGTCAAGATCATCGGCTACACTGATCTGCCCTCGCGTCTGCCGACCCAGTCGTCCACCTTGTATTCCAACAACATCACCAAGTTTCTCTTGTCCATGACACCCAAGGAAAAGGAGTTTGGCATCGACCTGTCTGACGAAGTAGTCCGAGGTGCCATTGTCACGCAAGAAGGCGAGGTCCTGCCCCCTGCTGCGCGCCCTGCTCCCCCACCGCCGGCACCTGCGCAACCTGCACCTGCTGAGGCCAAGGCGGAGGTGAAGGCCATCACGCCGTTCCAGAAAGTGTCACGCGAAGTCGCCGCCGTCACGGGCGGCATGGGCACAGTGCTCGCGCTGGGCAAGTACACGAGTCCATTGTTCATGGGCAACGCCTTCACCTTCGCGCTGGCCTCTCTGATTGGATATCGTGTCGTCTGGGGCGTCCAGCCTGCGCTTCACTCACCTCTGATGAGCGTGACGAACGCCATCTCTGGTATGGTTGGTATTGGTGGTTTGTTCATCCTCGGAGGAGGGTACATGCCCGAGACCATCCCGCAGACATTCGGTGCCTTGAGTGTGCTGCTCGCATTTGTCAACGTTGGTGGAGGCTTCGTCGTCACCAAGCGCATGCTGGACATGTTTAAGCGTGAGTTCATCATCTGAATCTTAGTATCTTCGCTCCAGTGGCTAACATCTGCGTGACAGGTGCCACCGACCCCCCGGAGTATCCCTGGCTGTATGCGATTCCAGCGACCGTGTTTGGAGGTGGTTTCCTTGCTGCAGCGTCGACTGGTGCTGCCGGTCTCGTGCAGGCAGGCTATCTCGCGAGCACCGTCCTCTGCATCGGCTCCCTCACCGGTCTCGCTTCGCAGACCACCGCGCGCATGGGCAACATGCTCGGCATGCTGGGCGTCGGCTCGGGCGTGCTGGCCAGTCTTTTCGCAGCTGGCTTTTCGCCCGAGGTGTTGACTCAGTTTGGCGTGCTGGCCAGTCTGGGAACGCTGGCCGGCTTCCTCATTGGCAAGCGCATCACGCCGACCGATCTACCGCAGACAGTCGCGGCATTGCATTCTGTCGTTGGTCTGGCTGCGGTTTTGACCAGTATCGGCAGTGTTATGGCGCACATCTCTGACCCTTCGACACTGCACATGGTGACTGCATATCTTGGCGTCGTGATAGGTGAGATTATATCCTTCTTCCTTACCCTTTGTAGCGCGCTGACGAGATCGCAGGCGGCATTACATTTACCGGGTCCATCATTGCGTTCCTCAAGCTCGCTGGCCGCATGAGGTCCAAGCCAGTCAACATCCCGGGGAAGCATCTTCTGAACGGCAGTCTTCTCACGGCCAATGCAGCGACCATGGGTGCATTCGTGACCATGGCGCCTGGGAGTCCCCTCATAGCCGCCGGTGCCCTTGCGGGAAGTACTCTACTGAGTTTCATCAAGGGCTACACTACCACCGCCGCCATTGGCGGTGCAGACATGCGTAAGTAGCGATCAACGCTTCGTTCCTGGAATGACCTGACTGACCTTTCCAGCCGTTGTCATCACCGTGCTCAACGCGTACAGCGGCTTCGCTCTCGTAGCAGAGGGATTCATGCTCGACAATCCTCTTCTCACCAGCGTTGGCGCTTTGATTGGCGTGTCAGGCTCCATCCTTTCGTATATCATGTGTGTCGCCATGAACCGCTCTCTGACCAACGTCCTCTTTGGCGGTATGAGCGCACCGACGCAAGTGCAGGAGTACAAGCCTCAAGGACAGGTCACTCAGACCTCTGTCGATGACCTGTCCGACGCATTGCTGCAGAGTGAGTCTGTCATCTTCATCGTGGGCTACGGCATGGCGGTTGCCAAGGCGCAGTATGCCATTTCCGAGATTGTCGCGATGCTACGAAAGAAGGGTATCACCGTTCGTTTCGCCATTCACCCTGTCGCGGGTCGCATGCCCGGGCAGTGCAACGTCCTGCTTGCCGAGGCGAGCGTGCCGTACGATATTGTCCTGGAGATGGACGAGATCAACGACGACTTCCCGGAGACCGACTTGGCGGTGGTCATTGGCGCCAATGACACCGTCAACCCGATCGCGATGGAGAAGGGCAGCTCGATTGAGGGCATGCCTGTCCTGCACGCGTGGAAGGCCAAGCAGGTTGTCATTATGAAGAGAAGCCTGGGAAGCGGATACGGTGTGTACCCCCCTGATCACCTCGTCCCCTGGAAGAAGCCTGCTAATGTACCCTAGCCGACGTCCCGAACCCCATGTTCTACATGGACAACGCCAAGATGCTGTTTGGCGACGCAAAGGTGTCTTGCGATGGTAAGTTCAAACGAGTCCCACTGTTGCACCCTTGCTGACCAGCCCCAAGCGATCAAGACCGCCGTAGAAAGCAAGCTCTAGACATGTCCACCCCGTATATATCGTCGTTTCGAGATGTCTGCTGGAAGGAACACCGGTGGATACACGTTCTCTCATGTCATGTTCTTCACGCTCCCATGGACAACACTTGCCTGAATTGAAATTTGATTCCTTTCTAATCCACGGTTGAATCGCTCCCCATGTTCATATGTACACATCCACCTAGACTCCCTACGACCTCTGCGCAGCAACTGGCTGCCACGGTGTAAGCTTCGACTTGGTTCTGCATGTCGCGTTAGCGTGCTCTCTATGTCGTCCCTCCGTCATGTCGCTCGCTGGGAGCGGGTAGGCTTACGTGCTATATGTCTTGAACGCTCCCGGGGTCATTGTGAAGTTGGGCTTCGGCATCGTCGGCTCAAATGGGCGTCCACCGGTCTGGAGCAGCTTGTCCCCCACGGGGGGCTTGTCGACCAGGTAGCTCATCCACGCGTGCCAGCCAGGCTCGATCTGGGCGGCGTCGTAGTCGTGCTTGGCGTACTCGACCCAGCGGGTACGGAGCGGGAGCTCCTCGTTGTTCTCGAAGAATTTGTTGCCAGCGCGATCGGTGCCGATGAGAGTGCCAGCCTTGGTGTCGCCAATGTACTGTATCGTTCAATTAGGGCCGCTGTTCGGGGGCTGCGCGCGAGGGAGGTTCGGGGACACGTACCACCATCTGCATAACGTAGTCCTTGAAGCCGACCTTGCGCAAATTGCGCAGGGTACGAGTGATGGTCGACATGGTGACAGTGGTTGATCAATTGACGTCGCTATCCCTGGAGGAAAGACCTGACGTTGATGGTCGGGTCTGTCGAGGTGCGTGCCGAGACCGGAAGATCCTCGGCTGAATTAATTTGCTGGATCGACCACCTTGAAACGCGCCGTGGATCGAGCAAGGGCCATGATGTTAGCAGCAAAGCACACTATTTTCAAATGTTCGCGCGAAGCTGTGCTCGATGCACAGGGAGGACCCGGGCCGGTGCGATTAGCAGACCGAGAATACCGAGCGCGACCAGGACGCAATGTCGCAGATACAGCAGTAGTCAAGGACCTACCCCGGCGGCAGCAAAGGCCGGAGGAGCAGCCCCTGATATTCTGGCACCATTCGTGACGGAATTGGATCGCCTGTCGCCGTATTTCGACATACAAGGGGATCAAGTAGAGATCATCCAGACGCCGGCCGAGTTCTATGGCACGCTCAAGGTACGCCAAGACGCTTCTGAGGGACGAGCAACGACTAATTCAGTAGGATCGCATTCGCAATGCGAAGAAGCGTATTTTCCTGTCGACGCTATACATTGGAAAGAAGGAGCTCGAACTCATCACCACTCTCCGTGATGCGCTCCGTCAAAACCCCAATCTCAAACTCAGCATCTTGACTGATGCCCTCCGAGGCACACGCGAGGCGCCCAGAGCATCATGCGCATCCCTTCTCGCGCCTCTTGTCGACGAATTCGGGGAGGACAGGGTCGAAATCAGGATGTACCACACGCCCAATCTGACGGGGCTGCGCAAAAAGATCGTGCCCAAGAGGATCAACGAGGGCTGGGGCTTGCAGCACATGAAGCTCTACGGAGTCGACGACGAGATCATCATGTCGGGGGCCAACCTGTCGGACGACTACTTTACGAATCGCCAAGATCGATACCATCTTTTCTCCTCCGCGGAGATCACAGGCCACTTCTGGCGGATTCACGAAGCCGTCAGCAACTTCAGCTTCAAGGTCACCCCCTCTAACGAACAGCCTTCGGGCTTCACGCTTGACTGGCCCGCGACCAACACGGCGCCCTCACCGTTGACCGAACCCAAGGCATTTGTCGAGAGCACCACCGCGACACTGAAGCCCCTTATTCAGCCTACCGCGGGAGCCGTCAAGGGTACAACTCAAGTGGCCGATACGCGAGTGTACATGCTGGCGCAAATGTCGCAAGTCATGAAACCAGACGTGTCCACTGAGCTCCCCTCCATCACGCATATTCTCAAGACCTTGGCCGAACCGACCTATCGTGACTCGTCCTGGACATTTACGGCTGGCTATTTCAATCCCGCCCCGTCACTGACGAAGCTGCTCCTGAACACGGCCTCCTCAGCGCGCACCAACACCGTCATCACCGCCGCGCCCGAAGCCAACGGGTTCTACAAATCTCCCGGCGTGTCGGGACTGTTACCAGACGCGTACACGCTGCTAGCGAGGCGCTTTCTCACAGCAGTACAGAGCAATGGCCGTGCGAACGACATCTCGCTCAAGGAGTGGCGCAAGGGCACCGTCGGACAGCCCGGTGGCTGGACGTATCACGCCAAAGGACTCTGGGTTACGCTTCCAGGCGACGTGAACCCGGCCATGTGTATCGTAGGCAGCTCCAACTACACCAAGCGCAGCTACTCGCTCGATCTGGAGGTCGGCGCTCTTGTCGTGACGCGCAGCGAGCAGCTGAAGAAGAGGCTGGGCGAGGAGCAGAGATGGCTGCAGGATCACACCAAGGCCGTGACGCAGGATGACTTCGCACGGAATGACAGGAGAGTGGGCATGCATGTCCGTATCGCCATGTGGATTGTACGAGCTGTCGGAGGCCAGCTGTAATGCAGATGTGTTCATAGTGTCTTTTTGTGTATACCAACCCCGAGGATATAGATTAGATACCCCAACCAGCAAAGAAAGCACCTTGTTTACAATTGTACATGATGATACAACAGGGAGTCTATATCTAAGCGCCCAGCACCTTGACTCCGCTTTGCGGTCCAGCAGGCGCGAAGCCGTTGATGACCACCTTGGACACCAGATCACTCTCGTGCTGCTTGATCAGCTCCTTGAGCACACTCCTCTCCATGACAACCTTGCCCGTCTCCAGGAGGTCCTTGACGTCCACATCTTCCATATCCAAAGCCCGGCCCTCGGAGGGACCGGCGTACTCCATCGCCTCAAACAGCTTTGTCCGCCTGTCCTCGGTGACAAAGAGGGTTCGTCCGTCCGGCTTGCCGAGTCCTAGCCCCATGAGGGCCTCGCGCATATACTTGGCGAGATAGCGCTCCCTTAAGCCGAACTTGAGCTTGTCCGCCGGGGTCAACTCGAATTCCTCGGGGTACGCCATGTCCATGCCATCCTCCGTCACGATCAGCTCGCCCCTCCGATAGCGATAGCTCAGCGCCGTGCGCCACGCCTTGTCGTAGACCTTGCGGTTCAGCTTGGTGCCAAAGTCCCTCTGCCTGGGACCGTGGGCTTTGCCTCCACCGCGGAGGGAGGGACTCCTACTGCTACCGAGACGAGCGCGGCCCGTGCCCTTTTGAGGACGTACTTTGCGCGTCGAGCCCCGGACCTCAGCGCGCGTCAAAGCACGTGCCGTACCGAGGCGGGTATTGTCGCCTTCGTACACGACGGCAAGATGGAGGATATCGCGGCGCATGGGGAGGTAGAGGTGTTCGACGGCAAACTGCTCGAGAGATGTGGGTTCAAGGCTGGGGAAGGCGTGGATTGTCACAGGGACAGAGGATGCTGCAGGCGTTAGAATATGGGAGCCTCCCTCGATCACGGGGTCACGGGAGCATACAGGGATGCCATGAGTTGAGAATGGTCTGGGTATCGACTGAGCGTGTGATATTGGCCGTCGAGGCCTCGGTGGTCGTGGCCATGGACCTGGTGATGGTCTTGAGATGCGAGGGCTGCCGAAACCATGTCAGTACCATCACATTGATCCGCTTGGGCAGCTCGTCTGACATACCTTTGAGGCAAGCCTCAATGCGCCCATGGCCTCTGAAAGGCATCCAATGCCCTTTGCAGCCATCTTTGTCGGGATTGCCGTTCGGTGGAGGTGCTTCTGATGACGAGATCTCTCGAGGTTAAAAATTGGCCTCCTCCAGGAGAGTCTGGCAATGTCGGCGCGCCAGGCCCCGACTGGAAAAGTGGGTCATCGTCGCATGCACCCGAACTTTTTCTTGCCTTGCCTTCAACACCATCCATTGACGACCTCCATCAGCCAGTCATCCATCCCCTTTTCGAAAAAGGGACGACCCCGTCACAATGTCGCGCTGTCAGTCGGTCGCCAGGCCTCTGGCCAGGCAATTGTCACGACAGCTCTACAGACCTTTCACCACCACGCCGTCGATATCAGCAGAGGTGACCACCGAGCCTCCAGCGACCACCCCATCGCCAGCCGACCTCGACCCCGACACCGTCCTCCCCGAGTTCGAGAATGCCCTCATGAAGGCGGGTCAGATGCCCATCGGCTCCCGCCGTCGCCGCATGGCCATCCGCGACTACCCTGACGGCTTGCCCTTTGAGCAGCTGCCGTACCAGGCGTTTCAGGAGGCGCGCAAGATTCTCGCCGCCGACCGCGAGCAGAAACTGGCCGCCATCCGTGCCGAGCTGGCCAAGATCGCGCTCCTCGAGTCGAGGGATGCCAAGGACTTCAAGGGCGGGCAGGCGATGAAGGACACCCGCATCGCGAGTCTCAAGCGCTACGTCGAGGTGCTCAAGATCCAGGCCGACATCAACGACCCCGTGGTCAAGAAGCGATTCGAGGACGGCCTGGGCGACATGAACAAGCCCATCTACCGGTACTACGCCGAGCGTCGCTGGAGGAGCTACCAGCACAAGCTCATCACTCAGCGCATCGAGCAGTTCAACATTGTGCCCGACATCCTCCCCAAGTTCGAGCCCACCGCCGACGTCCAGCTGTATTTCTGGCAGCAGAAGACGCAGCCTGGCGCCATCATCGACTCGCTGGTCAGCGAGCCGCCGCCGCGCCTGAACGTCCAGGTCTTCGACAAGGGCGAGCGTCTGGTCACCATTGTCGTCCTCGACGCCGACGTGCCCAACGTCGAGGCCGACGGCTACACCAAAAAGTGTCACTTTGTCGCGGCCAACATTCCCCTGAGCCCGACGCAGTCGTCCATCCCCCTCGGCAAGATCAAGGATGAGAACCAGCTCGCCGTCCCATGGCTGCCCCCTACCTCCCAAAAGGGCTCGCCGTACCACCGCATCGCCATCTTCGTCCTCGAGCAGGACGGCCCGCTGGACGCCAAGGCCCTCAAGGAGCAGTACGCCAACCGCCTCGGCAAGGACAAGACCAGCTTCTCCCTCAAGTCCATCCGTGACAAGTACAACCTGAAGCCCTTTGGCTTCAGCATCTTCCGCTCCGTCTGGGACGACAACACCGCCGCCGTCATGGGTCGCCACGGCATCGAGGGCGCCGACATTGAGTTCAGGCCCACGAGGGTGCACAGCATGAAGCAGCCCGTCAAGCCCAGGGGCTGGGAGGCCAAGAGACAGGGCCCCAAGTACCGCCATCTTTGGAAGTACACCAAGAGGATCAAGGGCGTCTCCAACGGGCGGAAGTGGCTCAAGGCTGGCAAGAGGTAGCGAGGAAGTGGGCCATGTATTACTATTGTTGTATGTGTCCGCGAGAGCGTGGCTTGATGTACATATTATTGAAGTGTACGATATCATTTTTGGATGCCATACGGACTCGTGCCCTCAAAGTCCTGTGCTCTCGCTAGCCGGTACTTGCTGCCAGCTCTGAGTTCTTCACAATTCACTGAGAGCAGAGCTGGCACGCAATTGAGATTCGGTGAAGATGATACATTGTTGTGGCTATCAGGCCTTCCTGGAAATTTGAACCCCCAATTTCTTCGGGCACTTTGGCCCTGCAAAGCTGTCGCGTCATGAAGGACCACGAACACCCCCCCGTGCTTCGCTACATTCATGAGATTGTCAAACGCCTTTTCCGATGTCCATCCCCCCTCGGCAACCCAGTACGGCACGCGCAGGCTGCCAATGGTATCATAAGAAGATAAAACGCCCGCTAAATCATAATTCCAACAAGACCCCCATATGCGCCTAGTTTTCCACACCTTCTCTCTCCCCTTCTCAAGCGAACATGTTGTCGGGCATGTGGTCGTAGTTGATTTCCTCATGCTTAATGACGGGCGATACTGCGAAGCTTGCCGACATTCCTGGTGGCCGCTGCAATAGCGACTCTGCCTGATGTGAGTGGAGAGCTACATATTGTATTCGTAATGGAACTCACCATTCAAGCTCAGGTCCGCCCCAGAGCCGGATCCGCAGCTCGAGAAACGCCGTTCTCGCTGGTGCTCCGCATCGTTGGTGGTTCTTTGCACAAAGCGCTTGGCCTCGGTCTCGAGCCACCCGTCAATGTTGGTATCGGCACAGCCGGCGTGGCCCATGAGCTCGTTCTTCAGTTGCGTGACTTGCTCCACGAGCTCTGTGCATTCGCGCTGAAGTAGGCGGTTGGTGTTTTCGAGTTCGGACTTTTGCGTCTCCAGGTCACTGACCCATGCTTTCTTCTTCTGGCGGCACTTGGATGCAGCTATCCTGTTACGCTCCAGGTACTTGCTCCGCTTGGGATCGCCATCGTCCTCTGACATGACCACAGAAACGGGCGCCTCGGGCTGTTTCTTTGTCTTTTGCCTCTTTGCCGCCGGCGCTTTGGTGGTCCGCGCCTCTGACTCGCGAGCTTTGGTGGTCTTGGTGGTCTTTCGTCGAGTCTGGCGAGTTGTGGTTGTTGTTGCGGGAGGGGAGTCCGAGGATCCCCACGAGAGGGACGGGACTGATTCATTGCTTGACTTGCGTTCCGCCCTGCCGTTGGTGGAGGTATGGATATCCTTCCCAGCGAGGGCACCGTCTTCTGGTGGTGAACCCATTGATGCCTCAGCCACACCACCATTCTCCCCAGGGCCTAGGCTCAGTTGGAAGTCTTGCGAGTCGCCCAAGCTTGTAAAACGGGGATCCATGGCATCTTGCCAAGCTGAAGGATCGACGTTCATCGACTCTGGCGCCTTCTCGTGCAAGTGGCCAGGGTATTGCATAGTCAACTGCGGGTCGACGATGGACGCATCGCTGTCCGTGTTGAAGTTCATAAAGTCGTCCATATTGACAAAGTTTTGTGTGAGGATCGACATGCTGGTTGGCGACAGCTGCTTTGTTTGTTTGGCGCTCTAAGTGTGTATAGCTAGCTCTCGGACGATCTGTGTGGGGCAGCCTGATCGCCGTGGACGCGGAAGCTCGGCCGGCGGAGGATTCGGAGGGGTCGGGCTGGGAGCTGGTTCGAAAAGGTTGTTGTATGTACTTTGCTGGTGTGTAGCTTCCGACAGACGTGCTGCTGTGGATGATCAAGGTCGTTCAATGTCCTCTTGGTCAAAGGCCAGGTTGTTGCGAGAGGGAGGAGTGTTTCGGATCAGAGAATGAGCTCGAGCTGAGCCCTTGAAGGTGGCGCCTTGGTCCCTACTTACGATTTAGGCAAGGTAAGGAGACAAGGTAAGGTAAGATCGGGTCAGGTAGACGCGGCGGGCCACTCGGACGAAATTGGTTAGATGGACCCCGTTCCTTGTGGTTGGAATGGCGCCACGGCCGTGCCTTCCCAAACAAAGTTCAGACAGAAAGCAACAGCAGACAAGGGGCCTGGGCTCTCCGCAACAGAAAACAGTCTGTGTGCTCAGAGCAACGAGCCAGTTGGCTGTATCGAACAGTCCAGGCGTCGATATTCCCCTTTGAGGTGTGGGCGAGCTAAGCAGCTTAGCTACCACGGCGGGAGGCGATTGAGCTATGCGACCGCGAATCAGGGCTGGAGGACGCGAATGAAGGCTGGCTGCGGCTTCTTCCAGTGGTGTGTTCGGTGGTGGGTGCTCGCGGGGTAGGTACTGTGTAGGCAAGTCAAGGTATGGCAAGGCAGTAGCTCCAGTCCAGTCCCTGTTGTAAGTGAGAGTGTGTGTGATGCGAACGGGCGATCAAGGTCACGACGCTTGGGCGAGGAATTGAGAACAAGATCGTAGGCAGTGCTTGTACATATAGCAGAGTTGATAATGATTTTTATTTGTTTCAATCCCTCCGAAAAAAATCAAGAGTCTTCCGGAGCGGTCATGGGGCCAGCTTTCTTTTCTATCGACAGATGCAAAGCTCCAGCGGGGGGGCAGGGCAACCAGCATCGAGATCGCAAGAGGATTTGCCCATCCACCCCATGCATCGATAAGTCGCAGTTACGCATGCCAGTGCTCGCTCAAGCCACGGGCCACGGTGCAGATCCAGTCCCCTCCTTCCGTCACACGCTTGGCGGGGCCGCAGGTACGGGTGCTATCACAGCCTATGAGGGCTGGAGCCTATGGGAGGGCAGCACCCAAGCCTGTGCTACCGTCTACGGTACATGCCAAACCTGGTACTTGAGGCATGTGGATGGGGGATGGACCTGACGAGCCAAAAACATGTCATTCTGGAGTCCCTAGGCAGTGCTGGCTTGCTAATTGCGAGCTTGGTCCTTTTTTTTCTTCCATGCGTATCATGATGGCATTTCTGTTTGCCCATGTTGATCAAGTCGCCTCTCCAGGCACGCAGCTTGGATGTTGTTTAGAGATAACTGCGTGCATGGTTCCGGCCCACGCGCACGCTTGGAGTCGCAGCCCATTTCAGCCACTGATAAGCCACCAGTGAACTCTCAGTGTGGCGACATTTCTATTGGAAGACAGGGGGCCAACAGAGTTCACGCTGAGCCCGCTTTAGGTTCACCAGCCACGACCTGCAGTCCCCGTAAACTATCTGCGTTACTGCCGTTGCCCAGCATCTCGCCATGCAGTTGCCTGGACCTGGCGGAGCTACGGACATTGAACAGCACAAATCGATTTCTCTGACCGATCGTCGGCACATCACTCGCCTTCACTGGCATTGCGGGAGAAGAGTTTGATGCTAAAGCTCCAGCGTGACGCAATTGTACATATACTTTCTCAAGGCAGGGGGTCCACGATCGAGGATCCTCGCAGCGGGGACATGGGCTTCTCTACTGACACTGTACTCCGTAGCATGGGACATCAACAACAACAGGCACACTTCGGAGCATTTCGTCAGTGGCCGCCAAACGGTGGACGGAATAGTCTACAGAGGAGCAGAAACGGCAGTAGCGGAGACTAGACGCCTGCCGGTGGTGGGGAGGTGCTCCCAGATGCACTGTGCATGCGCAAGCAGGCTTTTGTGCGCCCTTGTCCACCACTAGAGACACGTAGACTGGGACCACAGCTCGAATCGAGCCATCGACAACACACGGAGCGTTTGGTCCGCCTTGATGATACTCAGCCGCTGACGGCCCATCAAATCATGTCACGATGCATTTATCATGCTGTACGCAGGCCTTTAGAATCGTGATGGGATAACTCAATCACGCTTTTCATTTGGAGCCTTTTTCCCCCCCAACGGACTCACGGAGTGGTGATAATCACATGGTATGATAGTGCCCCGTCCGTCGCTGCGTTCGTGAGGCCCCGAGACTTGGCCCTGCTTATACCCGGGGGTTTCCACTTGGCACGGTGCAGTACAGCGGCTAGCCCATTAGGCTATCAGAGCACAGTGGACTTTGTCAGCATCGACAGTTGTTGACAGCCATAGCGACCCCACTGTGAACAGCCGGAAACCTAAGCCATGAGCTTGGCATCCGTGTCATTACGTAGTATGCAATGATTTTTGTTGGTTAGCAAGCAGAATGGAACCAGCGGGCTATGACTGTCTACCGTGTCCGCAAACAGCTGTCATAACGGTATCACGGACACTGTACGATATAAAGGCACGTTGGTTGTCTTGGGCTGGGCGGGGGCGGGGCTGCTTGCCTGCGCAGCCGACTGGACCGTCCGTGTCCGATCGGTCCGCAGGTCCTGGTGGCAAAAGACTTACCCTACATCACCTTTCGCAAGGTTGGCCAGGGCGATCATGACACAATTCGATGCAGGTAAGCTAAATTGGCCTTAATTACAGGATTTCTTGGGATTCAACTACGTAGCTGAACTCAATTCCGATCATCAAACTCGACGATCCCGAATTAGAGCCGCATCCAGCGGGCATTCGTTGGGGTCTTCGCTTCCCCTTTCCAGTCGCTTTCAAATACTACGTACAATCTCGAACTGTGTTGACCATATTGTTCGAAGGAAAAGTTCCACAACAATCTTCTTTTTTGCATTATTCGCATTTTCAAGTAGGATTTGACTCTCACGGACCTGTGCTGCCCACACGTTGACTGCACCTGCAGCCAGTCCTAGTTACACCACGCGCGCCACAGCATGCAAACGCTGCCCGCTGCCGCTGGTGCTCTTTACCTGCGCAATGAGCCCCGAGTGTTCCTGATGCCCTAGCACTCTTCCATGTATTGTATTTAATTCCGCGCACCTTATGGCAATTTCATCCTGCTCTATTGGCAGGATATCTTCATTGATCGCGATTCGTGGCTGAAATGTGGCCAGTGATGTGGCTTGTGCAGGGGATTTTCCGTGCTTGCCGCAACGGCAGGCGCTGCTGCGTTGCTGCCCCGCGCCCCGTTTTGTTGATTTCAGGGTCAATGCCTCGTGAGAAAGTCCATCGCAACCCTTGCAGCCTAAGCGACCTCATCTAAGGCACCTTAGACCACATCACACTGGATTAGCACGGAACACACAGCCTCAACCACAAGTACTTGACCCTTCCTCACGCTTCCGAGTCCCTATCGACAAAATTCAGGCACACCTCGAAGTTGTCCAACTTGTCCCCCACAAGCTCACAACCGCTCAGCAAATACCTAGGTCCGAGCGACACTGTCCTTGGCATAATGAGCGACCAGATCGAGGCACCACGTGTCACAGCTCGTCTGTTGGACAATTTCATTGGGCGTCATGTCCGCATCGTCGGGCAAGTGATAGAGTTACGCGGTGACCAGGCAGTGATCAACTCAGATGGGGCCGTGACCATCCTGCTGAATCGCGACGCTCACCTCTCACAGAACGGAGGCGCGCAGATCATTGGCAAAGTGAACCCTGATCTCTCCATCAAAGCTCTCAACTCCGTCAACCTGGGGGACAACGTTGATTACAAGCTGTATGGCATGGTTGTCGAGGTCACGCACAAGTTCCCCCAGATTTTCCTCACGGGCACTTCGCAATGACTGGCCCGACCGGATCATGGCGCGCCAGCCTACGAACCGAACGTAGCCATGATCTGGTCACAGCCTGGCTCAGAAACAGAGCGCCCTCCGCAGCCCAACGCATCCCGACTGCCAAGGCGGTCCAGGAGATCTTCCACATCAACGGCATACACCGCAACCACAGCCTACACAGCAACCACAGATTCGGACTCGGACCAGACGCAGCGTAACACCTCACGCTCACGTTCGCGCCCAAGGTCACCATCTTCTGTTTCTCAACCCATCGAAATACAACCTGACCACTTATATGCATATTCCATTGATACCCGAAGCTCGAGAGATTTCACACAACCGTCGGGGTCACACATCTCGGCCACGCCTCAAGAAGACGAACTCATCTTATCCGCGCAGCCGCAGACTCCAATATTTCCACCGCCAGTCACTTCACAGACCTTTTCAGATCCCAGTCCACTGCCATCGCCCCCAGCTTCTCCCCCAGTCTCGCTCCAGCTATCGTCGGCGGGATCTCCTTCGAACTTCGACAGACATAATCGACACCCTAGAGGGGACATCACTCCTGCAGTTTTCGAAATGCATTCACAGCTAAGTCCGCGTCCTTTTCGACGAGAATCTCCAATCTCAGAAGCACGGGGCCAACCGAGCATCTATACGCCGGAGCCATCTCGGCAGGCCGCGCCGTCCGAGTCGTCGTTTTCCTCCGCAATTTACTCGCAACCAAGCATGCCTTCACCCACGCGCTCCTCCAAGATACCGCTTCGTACTGCACGGGAGGTCAACTACTTCGACGACGATGCGCTTCTTAACTCTGTTTTGGACGGGATCGGAAGGATGTCCGTCACAATGGGCCAAGATGGAGCGGGTCGATGGCGTATCAAACGAACAGACAGGGAATTTTAGGGGACCTCCCTCAATATGTTCCCTGTGTTTTCGGTCACTGCATGAGTCAAGCATTTGCATCGTTAGCGACGTCTCTGATACTTAGTTCGATTCTATCCACACGTTCTGATCAGCAATGAAGACTGTCTAGTTCTCATGCAATGTGCACTGAAACCCATTCATGTCTAAAATACCCAGTCGATACTGTTCTCCGTCCAGAAGTTATCGCATCGTCGTACGGATCTATGATACAGTGTTGCTTGACTCAAATTACAATGCTCTATAGGCAGACTGGCCAGATCGTTCAAGCGGCAGTTCTTTGCCATAGCTTCAGACACATCATCATGGTTGCTACCATTGAGGAGTGCTGCTTTATCGTCTGAGAGGCTGCACTTCACTCTCCCACATCAGCCTCGCGTACGCTCTTCAACTTATTCGCGAATCTTTCAAACACATGTATTCGTCGTTCCGCAGTTTCCGCCCGCTCTTTCCACATGCGTGACTCCCGTGCAGTCTCGCGGAGTTGTTCGCTCAATGTACCCACGTCTGAGTTCTCATGAGCTTCGATCTGGCGTCGGAGAGACAGCATCTCTTCAGTCTTCAGCTCCAGTTGACGCTGTAGGCTGCGAATCTGGATGTGCATGGATGTAGTCCGCCCGCGACGAGGCACAGGGGACAAAATACTCAGATCAGTTGAGTCCTGGTTCTCGTGCTGGCAGGCGGACGAATCTGGCCTCGTATAATTCAGGTGTTGTGCCACCGGAGGTTCTTCTCGGTGAGGCATCCACGTCCCCAAACTCGCAAAACCATGCTGCTGGCTCGGCTCAATAAGATGTCTGTGGTATTGAGAACCTGGGAGGTTTTGAGGCGACCTGCATCTCGGAGGAGGCTTCTTCTCAATGAAGTGGTCCTGTTTGTTTGCCTCTGCTCCCTTGATGGCCGTGGCGCGTGACGCCACGCTATCGCTGACAAGGAAGCGCCCTCCCGATGTTGTACTCCCCGGCTGTCGACTCAAAATCATACGTGGTAGTCTTGAGATCATCTTCGTATGGCTTTTGGATGGGGAAGAGTGTTTTGAAGGGCTGTCATTCTTCTCTGACATTGTTGCCGCTTTGGTCGAATGCGCTGACTTGATAGGGGGTCGATGCTTGCCAATAGCTCCGAGACTCTTCGGCCAATAATCCTGCTCGTGTTGAGAGGCGAAAACTTGCGGGTCGTTGTTTGCGCCTTCGAATTTCGCAGCTATTGCTCGAACCCCTGAATGTTTGCTTTCTGCATCAGAGGTTTTCGGTATGGAAGCCTCTTTGCCAATACTAAGCTCACTAGATGTGCCATCCATCCTCCCAGAAAATATGTTCCTGGAATCCATTGATTCAACTCCGCACACTTCTATTTGAACGGGATGGTCCAGGGCTAGGTCGCCGCGGGTCATCAAATAGGACCAAGGGTGGGGCGTCTGAGAGATATCGGGTACCATGTGTTGAGTTCTAGGTGCCTGGCCGTCAGCAGCTGTTCGGTATCCAGGCGTGACCTCTGATGTGTGTACTTGATTGTGCCCTGTCGAGTGGATTGCCGTCCTTATGGGGTTCCACAGGTGTCCAAGCGGACTAGAAGTTGAGGACCGAGGTACGGGCTTGAGAGTCTGCGAGTGTGAATATTGGGACATCTCGCTCTTGTATTTATTGGCTTGTAAAAGGTGCTCTGACCCCGTGGTAGGAAGCTCGAGACTTGTCTCTGCATCTTTAGGTGCATCTGAAGTCTGCCTGACATTGACAGGTAGCGGACCGAGTATCGATGTTTTAGGCAATGATGCCGCCTTATCAGCCTGACCAAGGTTGAGGGCTTTTGCAGGAAGTCCCCCTTGAGCCTCGAGATCATCGGGAGGAGCTTCGTAGCTTGCCGTCTTCGTGAGCTCGGAAGAACATGTCTCGCTCTGATCTGGCAGGTCGGATGAGACCGCTTGGGGATTCAGGAAATCTGTAATGTTGAGAGAGGAAGTTTGATCTGATGACTCCTTTGGGGCGTCCAGAGGGCCTTTGGTTGGTGTGTCATTAGGGGAGAGCTGCCTAGATGATGTACGAGGAGGCACGGCTTCCATGGGAATCCCAGGGCTACCGCAACCGCTCAACTGCTGGCGACAGCGTCCGGACTCGGACTGCTCGTTCTGCACGCGATTGAAAGGACTTTGATGTTCTTTGCGTGTCTGGTGAGTCGGGGTGGCAGGCAGAGACCTGGCTAACTGTGCGCTCTCGGTGCGTTGAGCAAGACTCGACGACGAGCTGGCCTCGCCATCGTCCACGTGTTCACCCTCTACCATGGTACTCAAAGCAGAGCCAAGAGGTTTGCCTGGGAGCCCCGTGGAACTCAAGCCCTTCTTTGACTGGGGCTTAGGCATGTGCATGTTGATACCGGCAAGCTTGGATAGTTCAGGACTTATGGCCCTGGAAACTTGGCCATCGGCGTCGCGTCTGTCAAAGATGCTATCATGCGGACGCTTAGTGGCCGATGGCCCTGAGATAAGAGGTCGGTCCGCATCGGCCTTGGACTCTGAAGTCGGCTTGGATTGGTGCACACCCATTGCTTTCATCTGTCTGACAATTTCCCGCCAATTTGAGATGAGCATCTCAGCGATATCGTTTGCAATGTGTATCTTGTCCACGACCGGTGTCTTCGGAGCTTCCTTGCGTGGTCCAGCAAATGGTTTGCGGCGGACCTTCTGTGCCTTCTGTAATTTCGTCGGCGATATTGGAAGAAGTAGTAGTCCCGATGCTGGAGTTGCGACATTCATCTTGTATTGCGACAGCAAGTCGCCAAGCAGCAAAGGCCCAAAGATAATTCCGAGTGCGTTATATCCCATCAAATCGCTCGTTGGCAACGGTCTCCCGTTATCATCTTCCGTCGGAGCTTCTTCTGCAGTTCTACCAACGAGACTCAGAAGCCCTAAAACTGCACAAATGAGCCCCCGTCGAAACTGCGACTCCACGGTTCCGATAGCAAGGGCTATCATTCGTGCTCGGACTTTTGTTTGCTTTGTACGCGGAGACTCTTGTTTACCGGCGAGTTGTGAGTGAGTGGCCACAAGAGCATCGAAAAGAGACAACGATCCCATTAGACCTCCTGGAAGCACAGCCAGAAGCCTTTTGAAAGTCGAGGCTACGTCGTGCACGGACGTAGCGAAATGGCTTGGAAGAGTAGGACATCGGACCGTGCCTGACACGCCTTCTGCTCCCTTCTCAGTCCTGCAATAGTATTCAAACAACGCATTCACGGCCTTGGTTGACCCTGGTATTCGAAACATACCCCCTGTAGCCGGATTCTGTGCCAGATGTTGCGCCGTAGCTCGGATGCATGTCGGAAGCACGAGTGAGCCGGGGGTATAGTCTTGAGGTAGATAGAGGACACTCTTCCCGCTAATCCGCACCATCGCCTGGAGATCGAGCTCTTGCGTAGACGGATAGGATCCCCCGACAAGACTCTGTGCAAACCCAGAAACGCTGCGCCGTCGTCGAAGCGCTTGATCGTTGATTATCGGTGCTAAAGGGGGTGTCGAGGCTGCGTGTGTCGACGTGGAACGGAGGAGACGAGATAGCCAGCTTCGCTTTTCACTACTCACAGACACACTTGTCTGCCCAAGGTGTCAACAAATCGCTTCAACCTTTCTTCAAAGGACTCACCTTGGACAATGTGTGCCGCCCAAAGTCACTAACCACCAACAACCGGACGTTGTGCTGCAAGAACGGTCAGTGTGGGATAACCTAGGCTCACAAACCAGCCTACCTTTTTAGCGAGCCGATTATATTCTTCGATAAACCAAGTTCGGTCATTGAGCTCGTCGGTGTCGCTCAGGAATCCCAGCTCCCCACTACTTGTCGTCCACGTGTGGCTGCTTGGCATCCGCGTGCCGTGGCGATGTCCTGGCAAGTTGTGAAATATCCAGCTGGCAGGGGAAACCAAAGCTGTTGCGCTTCTAGACGCAGCCAGCGGCCGGCGGTAAGAGTTGGTGCCATCGTTTGTAGGCTGCGAAGCCAACGTCGTCATGTTCGTCGTGTGCATGTGCGCGGACCACACTCTCGGGCGGGTATATATGCAGTTATGGATAGACAGTCGAGTATTGCTTCGATCTAATTCTGAAGATCAGATCGCGATTGATAGTACGACTCTGGGAGTGAGCTGGTGCAGATGTCTGTCCCGATGAGCGCAGAGTCTGCTATGAATCCGCGATTGCTACCACAAGTCAACACGGCTGCGACTCATCGCGGCCGACTACTGGCTTGTACCAGGTGTCTCAACAGTGCACTTACCTGCTTGAAAGCCAGCTGTAATTGGTCAGCTAATTCGACATGGAGCTGCCAGTCTTGTTTTCTTGTGATCATGACAAGAGTTGGAAGGTGAGGCGCTTCTGACATTGCACCTGCTGAACGTGTTTGTGTTGCGTGACGGGGCAACGAAAAGGAGAAAGAAACAACAGCCCGCAAACGTACAGGTGTAGTAAATATTTTGCACGTCACCCCATGCAGATTGCAAATCACTGCACAGGCAAGAGTGCATCATCGGTACGAGCCGAGGAAAAAGGCACAAGCGAGCTAAGCCACGTCGAACGGTGTGACACTGCATCTTCCAAGATTCATGTCGTATCATCGCGAAGTATACAAAAGATTCACTTTCATCTCGCATCCTGCGTGCTTGACGCGGCTCCGTCTTGCTACGTTGATGAAGCTCATGGGTAAGCCATGGGCTACTCTTTCAGATCTGCTGCTGAGCAAACCATACAAAATGTGCCAGGTGGCGATCTCCGACGCCCATTCAACAGCCATCGCCTTCATGTTGAAAGCTATCCCGGGTTACCACGGGCACTCGGGCCTTGGGGCCGGCTCCGGTGTCGTTGATGCCGAAACTTCTGGCATGCCTGTACCTCGAAAGGCCCAGCATCGACCCATTCCCATGTCTCCGTCTATGTGTCGTCGTCTCATGTCATCGTGAAAACCATAAAGGGCCTTTTACGCCTCCTCGGAAAGTAGCACCCACGTCAGAATATCCGACAGTGAAATGACACCCTTGAGCTTGTTGTCGTCATCCACAACAATGAGCCTGTGGACACGACTCTTGCGGATCGTGTCAAATATGGACTGCAGACGGTCGTGTTCCGAGCATGTGTATATCCCGGGGCTATCGTCGGGCCGTTTGCACAAGGCGTCGCCTATTGTGCCGTTCAACTCCTCGTACATACCGCCCTTGATGCACGGAATAATATCGACAGCCTCAAAGACGTTAAGGACCCGGCCTTTGTCATCGACTACTGGAACGCAGCTGATGTTGCGGGCGACCATTTGGTGAATAACATCCAGCACGCTGTTATCCATGCGTGTAGTTGCAATATTCTTGTAGGTGCCCATGTTGAGTTCGCGAACCGTTTTCTTGAAGAGAACGGTGTTGTGCTCGTTATTAACAGCGATGAACTTGAGAATTCGGTACTGGGTAATCACCGAAACCACCCATCCTTTCCCAGTCTCATCGTCGACGTCAATCAGAGGAATGCGGCGAGCTCGAGTGCTAAGCATCTGTTTGATGGCGTCGAAGAGTGGCATCAAGGGGTTCACGGATATGGTCTCAATGGGACTCGCGCCAATGGCCTTCTCAATATCTAAGCGTCGTCAGTCACTGGCGCTCTGGGCAATTGGTCTCGTGCTGGCATACCTGGTAGACTGCTCAAGCGGAACTGGTCCAGCTTGTACATTTCGTCGGGAAATTGATAGTAGTACTGAATCACGTTGATGTAATCGGTCGCGGTCAGCGTGCCCGCGAAACATGACTTTTGCGAGTCCCACAAAGGAGCAGACACAATTGCTGCACGCAGTCAGTAACCGTCAACCGTTGGAGGACATGAGCACATACAGTTCTGTATCATGATATTGAGACTCTTCTTAATGAGCAAGTCATGGTCGAGAACAATGAGTCGAAAGGAGAGTGGAAAGACGTCGTAGCCGCATCGAACTTTGAGGAACTCGCGGATATTTTGCTATCTCCAGTTAGTCGCGTGATCACGGCTTGACTTGCATAGAGGGATCACTCACCAGACCCTGAGTCTGCTCCCTGTCATGGATCGTTGGGGCAGGCGAAGGCTCCGGCGCAACGGCCGTAGCCATGGCGCTGCGATTGATGGCGAGGGGTCGCAGGTAGGACGACGGGGCGACAAAGTGAGGGACAGGTACTGAACGCTGTGGTGGCTGCGGCTGTTGCTGGTGTCCTCCCACTTGTTGAGGCTCAAAGGCAGCTGTCACAGGGACCGTCGCACTTTGATGGTCTGCCTCTCGATCGACTTCCGCCTTTGATTCAGTCGCTGTTACTCCTGGTTCTAGGCCGACGTGTCTAGTTGTCGCGGCTGGGGCGTCATCGATTGGCGGATTTCCGGAGGGGGGTTGCGATTGGGCTGGTATGAACGGATCTTGTGTGACCTGAGAAGCGTCGGCCTGAAGAGGTGCGTCGTCGCCCGGTTTCGCAGCTACAGGAACAGCGTCGGCTGAGAGATGCTCTGTAGCAAGAAGTCGAGGATCGTTGTGGGCGGGGGAGTCGACGCCGACGGCACCATCGTCTTCGCGCTGGTCGCCGCTAGTCGCGGGGCCATCTCCAAAACCTTCCTCCATTCCTCTTTTTCGTCCCTGTGACGTCGCCAAACCTCGCGGCTGGCTGGGGCGATGCCGTCAACTTGTGCGCCGAGCGATGTTTGTCAGGTGGTGGGGTTGATGGTATTGGTGAGTGAATATAATATCCAAGCGCGTTGACTAAGAACGGTTTCCGACACATTCAAGTGCCATTAGGCAGCATGCAGGGCGATCAGCGGGCAGGTGGGACGGACGCGAACCGGTTGGTGACACTGAATCCGATAACCAGCTGATAAGGCCAGGCAAGGTCAACAGGAGACCAGAGATCCGTGTTGCCGATGCCGCCGACAGTACGGAGTACAAATTATTATTGGACTAACAACCTGATTAATCAGTGAACTTGCCATTGCTAGTCGAGTCGAGGGCGATTGATCAGTCCAGTTATCTGCCAAGCTGGTGGCCTCGCGCCCAGCCGGGTCCTCAACCTTTTCGGGCGGTCAATTCGTCATCAAAGCTTTCATACCTATACGTCCTGTTGGCATCGTCATTCGGGCCCTCACATAGGCGGTGCATTACCTGTAGTACTTGTATTGATACAGAGGTACCTTACATATCGATAATGCTCATTCCGTCTCTTCAGGTCTGACTAGAGTGCGAGACCAATCAAGAAGCTTGCAGACAGCTCCTGTCCCACTAATAGCCGAATGGACACTAGCGTGAGTAGTGGATCCCTCAGGCCAGCGTCGAAGCTCTAGGTACGGCAAGAGCCCCAGTACCTTAGGTTCATGCACTCACATGAGGTCCCGCCGGAATGCACCTGCTCGCTTTGCTTGGGTCCGACTCCATCATCATCGGCCTCTAGTTGGGCTTCATTCCTCATTCTCCCGCCATCCCACGTCTACCGCCTTTTCCTGACCGCAACTGTCACGCAGTGCCAATTCTGCCTATCGAGAGCATCGAGTCCTTCCGTGACTGGATAGCGACATCGAAGGCCTGTCCTCGTCCTATCTGCGGCGCCCGTTGATCGCCCGACCGAGTCAATCGATTGCAACCAAAACAAACACTACGCGCGCATCACGCCTACCGCACATCACCGACTACTACCACGGAGCGATCGCACCGAGAAGCTGGGGACGTGGGCTTCACACATCTGCCATGGGTTTATGGAGCTCATGCTGCTGCGGAGGTTTGTTGTCGCCCTAGCCTTGCTCTCTCCCCACTGCACCCGTTTCTAACACCATTGTGCCGAACCAGGTCGGAACCGCGATGGCCTCTACGAGCCCGTTCTGGCTGACAGCGAACGGGAAGCTGTAGCTGACCTGCTGCAATACCTCGAAAATGTTGGTCATCGCCACACCGCCAACCCGAGTATGACTGACGTTATGGCAGCGCGGCGAAACTGACTTCTTTTCTGGCGAACCGCTCCGAGCTCTCAGCACCCTTGTCTTCTCAGAGAACATAGACCTTCAGCGCAGCGCGAGTTTGACCTTTGCCGAAATCACTGAGAGAGGTATGGCTTGACTGTATCCCGGGACTATACGGCCGCTAATACCGTTCAGATGTTCGAGAGGTAGACCGTGATACGTTGGAACCGATCCTCTTCCTATTGCAGAGCGCAGACATTGAAGTGCAAAGAGCAGCAAGCGCTGCTTTGGGAAACTTGGCTGTCAATAGTGAGTTGTTCATTATACACGTCCCCCGTTGGCGATGCATGCTGACTCAACTAGACGAGAACAAGGTGTTGATTGTTCAGCTTGGCGGCTTGACGCCTTTGATCCGCCAGATGCTCTCGCCCAACGTCGAAGTGCAGTGCAATGCAGTTGGATGCATCACCAACCTCGCCACGCATGAGGAGAACAAGGCGAAGATTGCTCGGTCCGGCGCTCTTGGACCGTTGACCCGCCTAGCCAAGTCGAGGGATATGCGAGTGCAGCGCAACGCAACTGGAGCGCTGCTGAACATGACACACTCTGGTATGATGGACTCAGATCCTGTCCAGATCATTTCGCTAATCACCCTGACAGACGAGAATCGCCAGCAGCTCGTGAACGCTGGTGCCATCCCTGTCCTCGTCCAGCTCCTTTCCTCGCCCGATGTCGATGTTCAATACTATTGCACCACAGCTCTCAGCAACATTGCCGTCGACGCAAATAATCGCCGCAAACTAGCGAGCTCCGAGACGAAGCTAGTTCAGTCCCTGGTGAACTTGATGGACTCGTCGTCACCCAAAGTTCAGTGCCAAGCTGCGCTGGCTCTCCGAAATTTGGCGTCGGATGAGAAGTATCAGCTCGATATCGTTCGCGCAAACGGCCTAGGCCCTCTCTTGCGTCTCCTCCAGTCGTCATACTTGCCGTTGATACTGTCCGCCGTTGCCTGCATACGCAACATCTCGATACATCCAATGAACGAGTCTCCCATCATCGAGGCAAATTTCTTGAAGCCCCTGGTGGATTTGCTCGGGTCTACGGACAATGAGGAGATCCAATGCCATGCCATCTCGACCCTTAGGAACTTGGCGGCAAGCTCAGACCGCAACAAGGCTTTAGTTCTTGATGCTGGCGCTGTTCAGAAGTGCAAGCAGTTGGTGCTGGATGTGCCAGTGACCGTCCAGTCCGAGATGACGGCGGCGATTGCAGTGCTGGCCCTGAGCGACGACCTCAAATCGCATTTGCTCAATCTTGGCGTGTGCGATGTGCTTATTCCGTTGACGCACTCGGACAGCATCGAGGTGCAAGGCAACAGCGCCGCTGCATTGGGCAACCTGTCCTCGAAAGGTAAGCTTCGCTCGGTTATGTTGGCATTGTCACAAGATTCTAATCATTTTGCAGTTGGCGACTATTCAATATTCGTGCAAAATTGGGACCAGCCACAGGAGGGCATCCACGGCTATCTTGGACGATTTCTGCAGTCAGGTGATGCGACCTTCCAACACATTGCAGCCTGGACACTCCTGCAGCTCTTTGAGTCGGAGGATAAGACTCTAATCAGTCTCATCGGCAAAGCCGAAGATGTTATTGAACATATCCGCAGCATCGCAAACCGCCATGTCGAGACTGGGCCCGAGGCTGAAGAGGAGGATGAGGGTGAAGTTGCCAGCTTGGCGCAGCGCTGCCTTGAGCTATTGGGGCAGACTGGCAACAAGACACACATTGAGGGCTGATCTGCTGCCGCCAGATGGTGGCATTTTTTAAGCTGACTTTTATTGATCCTAATCATGTCAGCCCTAGCTCACTCGGATCTGGGCTGGCTCGATCGCTTGGCGCGGACATGGCCAATCGCAGTGGTACGGCGTTTTCTTTTTTAACCTGGAGTTTCGATGATGCAGCACGGGGGCGATGGTGAGTGCGACGGCGCCTTATCGTGTGTAATTGCGCTGCTCCAAGGGAGCGGAGCGGTGCGGCTTTGTTTCATTTTGGTCTGAGAGCATGGTTTTCATGGTATTGATCTTTCTTTCGTACAAAGCATAAGCCACTTGCGCATATTATATATTACTCAACTTTAGTTGCTTGTTCCTAGATCGCGTTGCATCGGGAACCTCTCCGAACGAAGCAGAAGTACGTCCATTGCCGAAGGGGATCGCGTGCGTGTTACCGATCATTGTATCATCACCAAGCGCTCCTACGAACCCAGTTGGGATGTTTCCGCTGACTGCAGTGGATTGTGCAGCCACCCACTTTGTCCGTATGGCAGAACTCGCGCGACGACCTTGCCTTTGATGAGCGCGAGCGGCAAGGGTCCAAATATCCTCGAGTCTCTCGAGGCAGTCAAATTATCACCTAGCACCCAGCAATGCCCCTCTGGAACCTGGTCATGTGTCAGCGTCTGGTGTGATGAGGCGTTTTATGTGTTGCACACTAGGCATCGACTGACCTGGATCATCTGGTCCTCCCCCCTCTCCCCTGGTGTCCCCATGCAGACGTAGTCTCCCGGTAGGCCGACCAGTCTCTTGATGCCGTCTGCATTCTCCAAGATGGGGATGCGATACTGCACCAGGTCACCGATCCGGAGCTCCTTTCTGCGATTGCGCGCATGGGTCATGTCGGTGGCCACCCAGTCGCCATCCACGGCGAAGGTGGGACACATGGAGGGTCCGCTGGTCGCGCCGACGGCGAAGACGTGTGTCTGGAAGAGATGAACGGCGCACATGAGTTTGAAGGTCTGCAGGGTCAAGTGGAAAGGTCTTGCGCGGAAGTGAGTGAAGACCATGTTGGGCGGCGTGATGTGGGAGGAAGGAAAGAGATGGCGGTTTGAAGGGGATCAAGGAGGGCGCATTGTACGAATTGTGTGGGGATCGGGGATGGTGAAGAGCCGGAAGCCCTTGTGAATGCGTGAGGCTGTTGGCGATGAGAGATTATGAGGGCGACGAGGTGATGGATGGAGGTTTGTTTGGTTTGGACGGGAGATGAAGTTGCTGGGGATATACGCTAGCCGGATTGGGACACTAGCGTGGACGACTTTCAACGTGATGCGACTTGGAGTGCTCGATATTGGGCTTTAGAATTGTGAATGGAAATTGATGATAGTCGTATCAATGAAACATATTTAGTAAATCTGAGCTTGAAAGAGTGACTTCAGGATATAGGGAAAGGGTGTCGTTGTGAATGACACGGAGCACTTCGGACGGCATCGGTAGGTACCGTGAACTGTTCACGAACCAATGTCAAGCTATTTTCTCGAAGCTATTCGTGAATCAAAGTAGAATAATAATTCATAGCTTTTGTCTTTGAGAGATACTTGGGTGAGGGATATGTTTGTTGTGAGAGACGGACGAAGCAATGTCTATCGGTCTAAGTCGGGAGGCGGTAGTGATGCGGACAAGGCATTTGAATTAATCTTCCAGGGCTGAGTCTCAAGAGGACCAAGATTCCGCAAAAAGAGTCCGAGCGACAAATTTTCACTTGGTCGTAGACGGTCGGGTAGTCATGTGCCCTTTCTACATGTAGCAAGCCCACGCCAGCTTGGCGAAGGGGCCAAGGAAAAGCCTTCAGCTTCTACAACATGCACTATCCATCCAGCCCTTCTGTGCACTTGCATCGGAGAATACACGATCCGAGACTAGGCATCCAGATTCTACAAGCGATGCTGTCATGGTCACAGAGCGCCATCAAGGCCGGATGAGACCGGACTATTCATCGGCGTTAGGGGCTCCTCTCGATACAATGATCGAAATCCACCTTGAAAGATCCAATAGCAGCTACGTAGTACTCATTGGCAAGGCGTTTTTCTTGAACTGTGCAGTGGTATCTATCTAGGCCTTGGCGATCCGGGCAACAGAAGCAGTTGTGCGCCAGAGGATCGCGCTGAGGCGCGAAGTTCTCGCCTGACTCGTACAGGCTAGATCGAGCACGTCAACTATAACCCTCACTACAATAGTATCAGTGTTGCAGGGTTCACGCGCAACACTGGCTCAGATCCCATGGGACTTTGTCGTCGACATAGCGTCAGTGTGTTCATGCCGCTACAACGACACCACAGCAGGGTCAAGGACCTCTTTCACCGGGTATGGTACCCTCTTGGACAGAAGAAGGAGACTTGTGTCCCTTGATTTGCTGAGGAAGTATGCGGTTCATTGGAGACATAGTCGTGGCGGTACGGGACGCTTGTGGACGGGAATCGTCCGAGGCAGGGGAAGTGACGTGTGTTCCATGTATTGATTGTAACATGCCCGCCACATAGCGGCAGTGATAGGAAACTTTGCCCCTTTACCTAGTTGCCCTGGTTGTCTTTATCGCCGGGATAGCGGCCGATGTCTGGAATCTCTGGACTCCTCGCCTGGGGAGGTGGAACTAGGAGACGAGGAGTAAGGGTGGAGATTCCCCAGCACAAGGCTCGGAAGATGTATCCTTGCTTGAATCTATTAGTGTTTGCGCTACATTCATCTTTATCCTACTCACCACGGTGTGTAATCCGAGTGTTCATGTTGCAGCCTCGCAGATGCCAGTGGAATGGGATGTGGGGTTCCTTTCGCCTCCGCGCGTCAAGGCCAGCGCCAGCCCCTCCCGGCTCCGTGAGCCTCCGTCCACAATTCGACCCAGCTCTTCTTTCTCTTGCTCTCGGAGAAAAAAAGTAATCACCGACGACTCCCGAGGGCTGCATGAAGGCTGCAGATCTTGGGAACTTGTGCGCTTGTCCGCTGCAGGCGCCGGCAGTCAAGACGTCAGGAGCTGATGTGGCCCCGGGTCTACCTACAGTACCTTAGTTGTTCGCCAAGCACCCGAGGCGGTTTTGATCGATCGACGTCTGGAGGCTGGTATCTGACACACGACAGGAATGATTTTAACCTTATTTTTTGGCCGTGTCTCGAACCGCGCCGCCGGCAAAGAGCACAGCACAGCCGAGGTGTGATGGCCACAGGGATTGATCCTGAAGGGGGTGGTACTGATGACCCTATACGTCGCAAAGGTCGATGTCTCTCGAAACGACTTACTATTTGTTCTTGGTATCGTTTAGTTGGTACGCACACTGTTTCGGTCACAAGCAAATGACCATGCCCATTGTTGCACAACCAAGGCAGTGCAGTGAGGTGAGACGGGGCGTGTCATATGCCGATGCAAGGGTGAACGTTAGTGTCCAGAAGTGGTCGCTACAGACAGCACGATGCCATGCTTCGGAAATACATTGGCCGCCGAGGGCCTGATTGATTCACTGATAATAAGCTTATTTCGACAGTCGGGAGGTACGTAGTACACGTACGCAGCTATGCGCTCCAGTTTGGCGTGCGGTGGGTGACCGCGCCTAGAGGTTAGCTGGATGCAGTCACGACGATCATCCCCCCCCCTCCATCTCAGGGGTTCGATGAGGATGCACTGAGATGTCGGAATGTCCTTTGTGGTCATCCTGGATGTTTCTGGGCTTGGCTTGAAACTACCGACTTTTCCAGCGCCCGGTGCAAAGAGCCGCGGACTATCATGCAGCTGTCCGATTCAGGGCTCATGCTTGCGACTCGACTCAGACAGATCTATACTTGTACACACTGTCTACAGTAGTGCCATTGTGAGGCATTGCTGGAGCCTTTCAAGTGCCGGCGCCGGTGGGGTGCGGCCCCACGAAACGATTTGGCTGGTGAAGTGTCTCGTGGGGTATCTCGTGCTATTGATAGCGAAGTAAAGTCTGGTATGTGCGTGGATCTGATAGATAAGGGAGGAGAAGAGGATTACGAAACCTCCATTACTCAGGCGCCACTGGCTCGTGCGTCAGCGTGGAGTCAGAGAGGGCTGGCTGAGCAGCGATGTCACCGTAGATCAAATGGAGTGAAGCACGAATAGGTGCATCTCATCTCCAGACCAATGTTGACGCGGTGGAGTGTGTTATTATTCGTCAGAGGCGTGAGGCCTTACGATCGACCAATTGCGCAGACTCGCAGATTTGGACAAGCAACTCCACGCTGGACGCGCGTAATGTCCCAAGTTCATGTCCAGTCACTGACAGATCTGAAGTATCCGTACATCGATAATCAGTTTCCATGTTGCCAGCGGCCAGACGCAGCACCCCCTGTGGCTGGGCGGAACCCCTGCCGCGCTAGATAGGAATAGGCAAGGGCCTCATGTCATTTGTGGCAGGCTTGGCTGCCTGGACTGGACATCTGCGAAAAGCTTCACCTCATGGCTGAGTATTGTGCACCGTACCAGCTCCATCCGTCAACGACCACCACCGCATATCCATATACAAGATGCAATGAAATTCAACCCCCGCCAGGCCAAAGCTATGGCGAGGACACTGATCAGTATATCTGGCTGGCGTGGCACGTGAGCTCCCGTGGGAAAGACAAACTGCACAGCCTCGTCGCAGTGGGCCATGGGGAACGGTGAGATAGGTTAAGGTAAGTTAGGTGTCACCACCTTGGCGGCGCTGGAACGGCGTATCTTGGCGCTCATGCTTTGCTTCAGTCGATCGTCTCATCGGGACACTGCACTTGCTGACGTTGCATTCCGCGACAATGGGCGATAAGGCTACCGTGTTTGGTGGTTTGCTCTTTGAAGTTTGAGTTCAAAAATAGGTTGCATTGGTTGGAGAGAGGCCACGCGCTAGGGGACTGGAGCGTCGGGGGAAGAAGTAGAGGCCGGGGGCGTCGTAATCAGTCATCGTCACGGTATTAGCAGCAGTATGAACTTGATAATCATAATCATCGCAGTGGTCGATTTGCAGTATAATGATTAATACAAGCTCGGAGCCGCACCTCGATGTCCGATGTCGACTATCAAGCGCTGACGACAGCCGATGCAGCCACACTGCGCAAGATCCGATCTATGCACACACACCTACCTGCCGTACATGTAGATTGACGTGGCGCAGTATCTGTAGATCAGTCTGATAGATCTGGGAATCAGCGTCGCGAACATCCTCCCTGAAAACAGGCTACCGCACGCGCTTGTCAATATCTCCCTCTCATGATATCGTGCAGTCAAGCTCGTACGTAGATATGTCGATGGAGAACAAACGTGTAGAGTCATGACTAGCTTCAAGAGTAAGACACGGACCACTGCCGCAATCTTGATAAGATGCAACTCGGCAGCCAAGCCAGTGGCTGCTGCCACTGGCGTATCCGGGCGGTTGGACCCCTGTTCCGCTGGGCACTTCACCTACAGGCTACAGGCTACAGGGTGGTCTAGGTAGCCTAGGCTCTAGCCTGCCTGTGCCAATGATAATTCAAGCTACCACGCACATCCATTCGCCATAGTCCAATGCCATAAGCTACTCAATTACAGCGGATGCAGGCAGCCCAGACAACCCATGAGCAACCAGCAGTTTCGACATTTTGGTCCAGTCCCTGACGGCGGTCCATGCCCAACCCTGCCCTGCCCTGGACCTGGTTAGTGTTACCCAGTGGCTACCCGACCGGCTGTCTGAAACTGGATCCCCCAGCGCGAACGTGGGTTGCTGGTCTCGTGACATTCGCTGCTGACCTTTTTCCCATTGCGTCTCACCGTTGACGCCCACCACACCAACCAGGGACATGTTGCCCAAGCCCAGGAATGCCGGTACTCGACCCCTTGTTCCCTATATTAAGCTTGATACGCCATGTGGGTCTGAAACGAGACATGAGAATGCTTTGTCGTCGCGGGCCAATTTCACGACACCGGAAAGAGATGAGCTCTCTGCCCTCTTGCTGCCCAAACAATCTCCTCGTGTCATGGTCCGTGGCGCGCACAGGGCAGTGAGTTTGATAATTACTGCTTTTTCTCCTGATCTCCTCGAAGCCACGAAACCCAAGACACACAAGAAAGGAAACCTGAGACATGCGAGCTTCTTTTTTTATCTTCCACCTCCTGCGTGTTTGTATCCTGTGGTACCAAGACAACACGGGAGAAGGCGGCAAGCTCACGCATCCGCGTGATAGCCTCATGTCCATAGCAAGCCACAAACACCGACACAACGTCCATTGTCGACTTGTTGTTGACTGACTCTTGCGTCGTTCCCCCGAGCTGGATTAGCATAGCCACTTCAAGCTCAAGCATTCTCCAGGCTCGGCTCTCCGCGCCCCCGCGACCGTCCCGCAACAGCGTCCCGCCCAAGAGACTTGGCTCGTTCCCACTTTCCACCCGCCCTGCGATAGTCGCCTTGCAATGTGGAGTGGCGACCTTGTTGGTGTTGTATGTCTGCTCGACTAGTATCTCACTGAGGATACCCGCGATGGTGGAGAGGAGAGAGCCTGCAGATACTGCCCACGATCGGCGCCATCGTACGGACCTGTCTCAGCCCGCACACTCGTCGCTCCGCTGCTTGCGTGTCGATGGCGTACCTGTTGTGTGTCTCTGCCCTTTGACTCCTTCTCTCTGCTTGGACAGCGATGATGCGCTCTACGGCTGGCTACTGGCCCAGGAGCCACGTCCAGCCGCGATCTTGGCCCTGTGGACCGCGTAGCAGTCGTGCTCGCTGATGATGCACACACGTGCTTCTCTGTCGTAATTATGTTGGGCAGCAGGAAAGCTGTGATTGCCGTCCGGCACCAGTCACTTCAATTCCACGAGTGCGCTGCCGAGCAGGCTCACCCCCCGTCCCTAGACTCCCTACCCACACACCCTCCCCTGTCGTGGCTTCTCTTGACCCCTGCTGTCTACTGACAACGACGGGCGGCGAGCAAGGAGACGACGACGCTCGGGCAGATGCCGTGTCCCATAGCACAGAGAGATACTGATGGTCAAGTATATTAACATGTACCTTTCCCGCCGTCACGCTTCCATCTTTGACTTTGGACATGCTTGATGTGGCTTGACAAGAAATAGTACCACCGAAACCAAGGACCCTTCAACCTTCCATCCCGGCTACCTACCCTTCTGCATATCGAAGCACAATATTCTGTCATTCCACTGCACATCTAGTATATTCTCACGATATCTCACCTTGCTGGAACCCCCTCAGCCCACCCAGCCCTGTCTACTCCAACACCCTGGGCAACGAGCTTCGACAAACTTCCACTACAACCTCTTCTGGCCTGTACAGGGGAAAAAACATGTCACAATTTGTGAAGGATGAAGAGCTCTGTCAGCAGTACGCCCAGTTCGCATCGCACATGGTGGGGTGGCAGTTCAAAATCATCTACTGGACCATGTTCATGTCGAACCTATTCGTTCTCTTCTTAGCCTCATGGACTTTCACAAAGTATGTCACCCCCTCCATGAGCAATGTCATCTTTGCACATGTGACTAACGAGCACGAACAGGGGCCAGGAAGCAGCCGAGCGACTCAGTGACGATCTCAAGAAAAGGGCCAAGCGATTACGGTTCTATATATTCCTCTGTTTGGGTTGCGTTGCCGTTTCGGCTGTCATTGTCGTCATGGAGGCCTATGCACTGCTTGCACTGCAATTCTGCGATGGGGAGGACTTGATGTCCTTGTACTGGTCTACGTGGACAATGATCCAAGTGGGATCGTTGATCGCCATGGTGGGAATCATCCTCGCCATGTGCCACTCGTTGAAGCAAAGCCGGCATCCGTGAGTGTTCCTTCTATCGCTTGACCAGCAATCCGCTCTACAGTTGGCTAACTTCTTCTCAGCCCGTGGGCTCTTGCCCTTGGGACACCTGTCCTGGTCATCGCTGGCTTTCTGCATCTCTTCCACGCGTGCGGGAGAAAGGGCGTCAAGAAGATGAAGGCTTCCTTCGCAGCACGCGGCGACGACGACGGCAACCCCATGGGGGCCCCCATGAGTCAAGCGTAAGTTCGCTTCACACAAGGTATCCTCCCCCGTTGGGACTGACACGTTTCACAGCAACACGATTCAGGCACCAGAGGGCACAGAGGACGAAACGATCGAGGGCGAGTTTATCGGCTTCACCATTGACGGCGGTCCCATTGTCCGCTTCACCAACCGCTTCATCAACTGCCAATTCCCCAGCAACATGGAGCTCCTTGGCCATTGCAACGATGACCGACCCATCGTCGCGTACCGGAAGGACTCCATCCGGTTCATCTCTGATTCCAACAAGAAGGCCGTCTGCCCCGACAGACGCAACGACGAGCAGGAGGAGAAAGTGCACGAGAGCGTCTGAGGAGAGGGACATCCCGTCCATGGGGGGGTTGCAGCGTTCATATACATTCGGCGTTTGGGTCTTGGTATACCACGGGTTTCGAGGATTTCTTTTTACAGCATCAGATGCATGGATGGGACTGGTCATTTTGAACTTTTTGTCGCGCGGGAGGCTTGGCTTGGCTACGGAAAAGGCAGAGGCTGGCTGTGTGCGAGAATGCCCACTCGATACTCGGGGCCACGCGCGGCTCGCCGCCCTGGGTTCATGTTTGGTACACGTTTGTTTGATCTATATGCGCTTTCTATCAATATTGGTCACGAGAAGAACGTGGCCTCATCCAGTGAATTCCTCCTCTCTATGTCTATCATGCCTGTCTACCATGGTCATGTCATTCAGCGGTATCTCCGTGTCGACCCTCTTGTATCCCCTCGATCTACGCCTGAAGCGCTTCACGCCGAGTCGGACACATAGAGCCATGACGAGGACGCCAACCACCACCACCGTCGCGGACATCCATATCCTCCAGCCGCGCACGCAGCACGGGTACCAGGACATGAAAATGCCCACGGCCCACTGCACCCACGGCTTCTTGTGCCGCCTGTCGGGGAAGAGACCCTTGCGCACGAGCTGCTTCACGATCGGACCCTGCGGCCCCGTGACGAAGCGCTTCAGGCCAAAGTGCGGTACCGTCTTTTGGCGCGGGTCCGAGTCGGGGTACTGGATGTCCCCCCATCGGCCCTTGAAGTAGAAGAATGAGGTCTGATTGGTCTCTACAGCATCGTCGGCGTCTGCGAGGGCGAGACGGGTGAGATCAAAGGTGTCCGGGTCGAGATGGTAGAAGTTGGCCGAGAGCATCGGATCCCAGAGCTGTCCTGCGTCGCAGTAGTCTATCAAGGCGCTGTCGTGTATATGCTCGCTGTACGGAGATTAGCGGTCTGGAGTGAGGGTGACTGAGAAAGCAGCAGACGGCCTACCCGGGAGACTCATAGTTTGCGTGCGATCCATATGCGCTGAATACGAGGGGCTGGGGTCATCGCTTGTCAGTCACTGTCGTCTTGTTGTCCCGCCAAGTGGCCGGCTTGGACCAAGTATTTCTGCTTACCCGATCATCCTGTATCATCAAGCTATTGTCGCTCCAGTCAAATGCGGACCCGTCCACGTGCTGGCTGTAGTAGATCCCTGTGGGTTTCCCGTCACGGAAACGGACCATGTTGTGTTCCCAGTCGCCCACATGGTCACCAAAGTGCATACCGCCTCCGTCTTCCTCGATCAGCCGGTTCAGCGGCTCCATGACCTGCGTGATATTCGGGCCCCGGTCATATGAGTAGAAGTAAAAGTAAAAGGCGTCAAGATCACGGGCGCTCTTCTCGACGAGAATCACAATGCAGGCTGTCGCGTTGGCGATCCTTCCCGAGGGATCCGGTGTCTGGCCCAGCATCCACGAGGGCCAGGTCGTCACATCATCGTTTGAGGTCAGCGCGACGTGGGAGGTGCCGTTGCGCACATCGTTGAGCAATTCGAGGTTGTCCAGGTCGAGGGGGGGCAGATCCGGGATGCTGTCTCCGTCAATTCTGGGTGTCGTGTGCTGAATGTGCTGGAGCAGGTCGGAGGGTCTGAACGGATCTTCCGAGTGCAGCCAGATTAAAGGTGCTGTGGGTTGGGAAGAACACCATTAGCTCATGCCCAGCGAAGAATTGAGATTGACCCGTCCGTTGATTCTCATACCATTGCGCGTCACGTAGTCTGGCACGATGCGATCTGCTGACAAGCTAGACGGGTCCTCGTCTACATCGATACCACCAGGATGGCCGAAGACGAGTCGCACCGATAAGATGAATAGCACTGACGCGATCAGACCCATGTCTGCCTACACGCACACGGTCGACTTTGGGCTGTGCAAGCTGCGAGCATGCGCGCATTTGCAGCGGTCGTGGAGGTTGGAGAGGAAATGCTGCCCTTGACGTCAGACGCCAGCAGCAGAGCGCGTTCCATGCGATTGTTCTTATCGATACAAATACGATTTGAGGTTTATTCAGCATGGCATGATGAGACACGCCAGACTGTCCGGACTTTCGGTCGCTACCAAGCCCCGGATAACGTGGGAGAGGCCCGTATGGTCCATGCGTGTTTGACCGATTCAGCAAAGTGAGGATTAACTCGTCATGCGTCGGAGAAATACGACATCCACTTCAAAAGACGCCGCGCATTTTTGGTAATTGTGAGATGCTATCCGTACGGCTATGCAGTTTGAGTCCAAAGAAACTCTGCGCGGGAAACCATTGCAGTGGGTTTTGAGAGGCATTGACGCCAACATCCTACAGGGAAAACCAAGTACCAATGCTCTGGCACTTTCTTATATCAATTCTTCACTGTTATCCTGCCCAGCTGGCTATCGCGACACTCGAATACTGCCAGCTCGACTTGACCAAGCCCGTTCATTGGGCTCTGTACAGGGTAGGGAGAACATGGCGCTCACGGTTCACCCCACGGTCCCCACCAAGCAATGCCCCTCCGCCGTCATCGGCAACATTTTCTCGGTTCGCGACGGTTGCTTGCTTGATAAGCAAAACAGACTCATAAGAACCATCCTGGGGCCTTCTTAGATTCGCGATCAGAGAACTGTGCCCTTATTCCGTCGTACAAACCCCGAACCCGGCCATCAGCATCATTCAGATATTGCGCCACCATGGGCCTCGAGAAGGTCAAGCATATTGTGCTGGTACGTGAGAGGAACCTGCATGCCGACCTAGCTTATTAAATCTTCGGACAGGTGCTCTCCGGGAAAGGAGGCGTCGGAAAATCATCCGTCACAACCCAGCTCGCGCTGTCGCTCTCTCTCGCCGGCCACTCTGTTGGCATCCTCGACGTCGATCTCACCGGCCCCTCCATCCCACGCATGCTCTCGATCGAAACGTCAAAAGTCACACAAGTACCTGGCGGCTGGGCGCCCGTGCTCGTACACGATGCGATATCGGAGGAGAATATTGGCAGTCTGCACGCGATGAGTCTGGGGTTCCTGCTCCCAAACAGAGGCGATGCCGTCGTGTGGCGTGGGCCAAAGAAAACAGCCATGATTCGACAGTTTCTCAAAGATGCATTCTGGGGACCGACCGACTTCCTACTCATCGACACACCGCCGGGGACAAGCGACGAACACATCTCGCTTGTGGAAACGCTGCAGCGTGACGCCCTGCCGGGCCAGGTCGCAGGTGCCGTTGTCGTGACGACGCCTCAGGCGGTGGCTACAGCGGACGTGCGAAAGGAGCTCAACTTTTGCGCGAAAACCAATCTCTCGGTCCTCGGTGTGGTGGAGAACATGAGCGGTTTCGTATGCCCACACTGCTCAGAGTGCACCGACATCTTTGGGTCAGGGGGCGGCAAAGTCATGGCGGACGAGTTCAAGGTGCCGTTCCTGGGATCGGTGCCGATGGATGCGCAGTTTATCGCGCTGATCGAAGAGGGGAGGCGACCGAGATACCCAGTAGGGACAGAGGTTGCTGGCCATGATATATCAAGCAAGGCGGCGGAAGCTCCAGACGCGGAGGACAAGGGGTCGCTCGTGGACAAGTACAAGGACTGTTCTTTGTCACATGTCTTCAAAGGACTCACAGGGGGTCTTGTAGAAAAGATCACCGCGTCTGGTGGGAGGTGAAATAAATTACACTTTGATACCCGCGAGGAACTTAGGCTCAGGCGTGAGCAGAATCGGGCAGAGCCGCCACGCTGATCACCAATTCTAACTTCAAACCCATGCTACGATTGACGGACTTTTTGGAAATACTAATTGATTGAAAATAGGCAATACTCTTATACTGCAGGCTCACCAGAAAATTCTGCGACTCGCTCAGGTCAACGCAAATTTCCTGGGAGTTCACAGTTTCACCGAGCGCATGAAGAGCCCAGCTTGATATGACGTACCGTTGTTCGGAATTGCAGGGAATGACGGGCTTCACAGCTATCGGGCATCAACCCTACTGCGAATCTGATCCACGTCAACGCTTGGTGTAATTGGAACACCCAGCTCATTGATGAGAGCATACTTCATCAGGCCTTCAGCATCGGCAAAAAGTCCAGTGAATATGCCATTTTGATATCATGGCGGGATGCTGAACTTTTGTACCTGCTATTGCCCCTCCATCGGGGAAAGAAACGGGCGGGTGGGGCTCCTTCCGCACCTAGCCCGCCCGTGCCTGGACACAGAATTGACAGGCACTGCAGCTGCAGGTGCGAAATTCTGCCCAACCCGCAACCCGACTGCACTTGTGTCGAAATCGGTCAAATCCTGGACCTGGACCACCACCATTATTTTGAACCCAGCACACACGGTTGGTAGCTGTGAAAATCTCTCACCGACTCTCGCCAAGCTGCCTCTTCAGCTATTTCAATTAACACCACGATCTATTTGTCCTTCTCCTCGACACAGCGACGGCGCGCTTCGCTTCACGTTGACCCCGCGTGCGCAAAAAGTTTCTCTCCAGGCTACGTCAGTCGTCACACGATCTGCTCCCCCGAGCAAAACAGACTAAACTTTTTTTTGGTTAGGCTTTGGAGCTCTCGATGAAGGCATAAGAGAGTAGACCCTTGTCTCTGCTCTACATTTGACATCTGCCCACCACGGCCGGCCACTGGTTGTACTAGAATTCATCCTCTGGCCTTCTATGCGTTCGACTGATCTCCTACGCTTCCTCTTCTCGCGCCCTTCCAAGTATGTACCCAAGGAAGACGGCTACTCGCGCAACAGCTAACAGAACTAGGCCCCGATAACACGCCTTTCTCGTCTGAACAAGCAACAACACAACGCACCGCCTGCCCGTCTACCGATCCTAGGTCTTCTTCTACCAGATCCGATACTCCACCACAGGTATCGGACGACTACCTCCGTACCACCATTCCGTCGCAAGAACGGTTTCTTCACAACCTCCGCCTCCGGCCCCCTTAACGTCTATCTCTAGGCGTTTGAAAGACTTCTAAGCAGCTCATTGCTGCTGGCTTCCGCCAGCTCCTCGAGAACAACCACTTCCTGTGGGCCTACTCTCTCAGACAGACACCGCCAGGTCTGTTTGAGCGGCAGCTAGTGCTCCGCGGACTCTGCCATACGGGCAAAGATAGTCAGGCATCTTCCACCACAATCCTCATCCGCCTCGATTTCCAGGTGCTCCTGGCACTCGGTCAACCACGATGCCCAGCCAATCGGTTCCCAACAACTACACCTTCTCTCCTTCCGATGCGACACCTCATCTAACCATCAACCACGATGTCGCCGCCGACCTCGACTCGAGCAATGCTTTCGAAGGTATGTGATTCATAATTGTAAGTTTACACAGCTTGACTGACCAGCACAGGACCCGAGAAGCTTCTTGAAGTCTGGTTCTCTCCAAGCCCTGACGACCTGCCGGCCGGCGCCCAGCCTGATGGCCTGCGATCAGTTGCCGCTGATACGTGGGTGACCATGCTCGACATGGTCAACTGCAAGATCTTGTCGGTGCTCAAGTCTGACGCCGTCGATGCCTACTTGCTGTCCGAGTCCAGCATGTTCGTCTTCCCCCACAAGCTCATCCTCAAGACGTGCGGCACGACCACCCTCCTCCTTGGTCTCCAGCGTATGCTGCACATTGCCGCCCTTGATGCTGGCTTCCCGTTCCACAAGGCCGAGAAGGCGGACGAGACTTGCGCTACTGCGATTCCGTACCGTGTCTTCTACAGCCGCAAGAACTTTTTGTTCCCCGACAAGCAGCAGGGCCCCCACCGTAGCTGGAAGCAGGAAGTCAAGTATCTGGATGATATGTTTGATGGCGGCAGTGCGTACATGGTGGGAAAGATGAATGGAGACCACTGGTACCTGTACATCACCTCTCCCAACCAGGCTATGACACCACCTCGGACGCCCGAGGTGGAGGTCAACGGGCACCCTCCTGAGATGACCAACGGTCTGGCGACTATCAATGGCATAGCTGGGAACAACGACGAAACCCTGGAGATTCTGATGACCGATTTGGACCAGGAGAACGCGAAGCAATTCTACCTTGCCAACGCTAGTGCTGTTGCCAGCAGCAAGCTGCAAGCAGAGGCTGAGGACGCCAGAGGCAAGGCCCAAGAAAGTTTGGGAAGCTTGGATGAGGTCGACGTGTTCGACAATGTCGGCTCAGGCGAGGGAGCCGCCCAGAAGCTCGAAGAGACCGAAGCTCTGACCACAGAGGGCCACGCGCTGGGTACTGTTGTCTCTGAGAACTGCGGCCTCTCTGACGTGTACCCCACCAGCGTGTACCCCGATGCCTGCGTCGATGCGTACCTGTTCGGCCCTTGTGGGTTTTCGGCCAACGGTGTTGTGCCTCCCGTGTCCACAGCTGGGGACGTGGGAACGAAAGGTGGTCACTACTGGACGGTCCACGTCACGCCCGAGCCCGAGTGCTCATATGCCTCCTTTGAGACCAACGTCCCTGGCAGCCAGACGGGTCGCACCACGGCGGAGATTATCGAGAATGTGGTCAACATCTTCCAGCCTGGCCGTTTCAGCGTGACGCTGTTTGAGGCCAAGGGCAAGAGCGCAGACACGAGCGGAGCTGAGGACGGTATCTACAAGGGCCCGTCCCGCCGGACCTTGGTGGATCCTGTCAAGGGCTACCGTCGCGTCGATCGCATCGTTCACGACTTTGAAGACTACGATCTCGTCTTTCGTTTCTATGAGCGCGATGGCTGGGTTGGTGACAAGACTGCGAGAGTCGGGGAGGTTGAATGAGTCATTTTCTAGGTAGTTGTTGATTCGGAGCCATTTTTTGTCTTTTAGCTTGTCGACTGGATATAGTACATTGGGGATGTCAATACTTTTGGGATGAATATATCTTCTAGGTACGCGAGATCGCATTTGACACTTTCATACAGTAAGAGGCATGTGTGATTGGCTGCTGGACGACGGGACGTCGCTATGGGGCCGCCTATACGGATACTTATCGATAAAGCATGAGCGCACGTGACAGTAGATTTCCCAGGAAATTTTTGCCAGCCCCAATTGAACATCACCACCAAGAGCATAGCAAACGACGCCTCAAACCCCCAATCCCAACCACCTCCACGCCGCCGACGACATCCACTACCGCCACAATGCATCTCATGTACACACTCGACTCTGAGGGCAAGCGCCTCTACACCCTCAAGAAGGTCAACCACGGCCAGGTCACCAAGTCGGCGCACCCTGCGCGCTTCTCTCCCGACGACAAGTGGTCGAGGCAGCGTGTCACCCTCAAGAGGCGGTTCGGTCTGCTCCTGACGCAGCAGAGTGGGTGACCTTGCGGAGCTTTCGCAAAATACCTGAACTGACATTTTGGCAGAGGAGGAGTAAGCTTGATCAACATCTTGAGGACGACAAAAATATCAGAGGCCCATACATAGGCCACGACAAATCAGCGGAGGAAAGGAGAGATTTTGGCGCGAGAGATGTTTCGATGCGCAGTGTTTTGAACGGAGTTTGGGTCACGGCGTTATACACAGGACGCAAGTTCTAGGATCAAATGCATCAGAACCGTTGGGGGTTGATTCTCCTCCCCTTGGCGGATTCATTTCACTTTATTCATTATATGCTACGTGATGACTTGTTCTCTAGACTGAATCTACCGTTTGCGAGAATTGACATTCCGCCCAGCCCCCACGCGGATCTTGTCACCACCACCAGAACGGTTCCCGGTCAAGATGCCCGGCAGCATATCCTCATCCATGACATCCTTCTTGCGCGTCCTGCGCTGCTCATCCGTCGCCCTGGTGAACTCCTTCTGGTCCTCGGTGAGGATGAGCTCGTTGCCCCAGCGGTTCTTGCCGCCTCCATTCTGCTTTGTGCGCGGGGCCCGCCCGTTGGCCGTGCCGTGCACCGGCTTGGGGACCGAGAAGACGTTGCCCCTGTTGTTCCACTGAAAGTTCTTCTTGAGGTGGAGGGTCACCTGGCCGGTCCTGTCGTCGACGGTGCATGCGACGCGCGTGAGCGTGGGCTGGCCGCACGTCGGGCAGAAGCGGCGCTCCATGTCCCGCGTCGTCTTGAAGCAGCCGTGACAGCGGAGGATCCACGTCTTGAGGCGGGAGATGCGCGCCAGCGAGGGGGAGACGAGGTTGAGGTTCATGCGGAGGGCGACGTTTTGCATGGCGAAATCCGATGTGAGGATGGCGGCTTGGAGCGTGACGGGGGTTTGGCCCTCCTTTGCAGACGTGTTGGTGTCCTTGGCCTTGTGCTTCTTGATGTTGGTCGGGGTGATCCAGTCGCCGTCGTCGTCATCCTCGGGCTCGGAGCCCTCCTCGGTTTCAAGGGGGACCTCGTCTGCCTTTTCGCCCGATACAAGGGGCTTGTCTGCTAGATCTGTGGCTTCGACGGAATCGTGTGGCACATTGTGCGCCTCGAGCGTGGCCGTCTCAGCATCGGTGACGGCGTCCTTGTTGGGACCCTTGGCGTCAATGTCGAGCTTGGCGATGCCGTTGTCGAGTGCTGCCTCGTCTGCCTCCTCTCGTGACACCTCAGCCGGCGCGCTCGCGGACTGCTCCTCTGTTCTCTCCTTGGGTTCCTCTGCGACAGTCTGTTCAGCCGCTTTGCCCTCTTCTTGTTCACCCTTGTTATCTTCCGTCTGGTCCTGTTTTGAAGGAGGCTTTCCGTTCAGTGTCTTTTGCCCAGGCAGGTTCCGCAACCTCCAGTCACCTCCATTTCTCTCCAGCTCCAGCTCATAGGCGAGCGCCAGCACCTCTATATCCGTCCTGCTGAGCACCTCCAATTCGCCAGTGCGCCTCGCAAAGCCGATAATGTGGTTGACGCTCTTGGGCGCCGGGGACCGTAGTGTGAGGAAGGGTAGAAGCTGCGTTTCCACTCGTGCGCGTGTCGCCGCGTCGCGGATTTCGGGGATGACGGAGGGGAGAATGTAGAGTGCCTCGGCACGCGAGCGGAGGGTATCAGCCGGGGGATCGTTCTTGATGAGAGGCCCAGTGTCGACGACGAGACTGTGGATGGGCTTTTGGGTGGAGGGGGCCGCCTCGGCGGGTTGCGCAGTGGTTGTCGGCGCTTGATCAGCCATGATCGCAGGATCAACGCAGGGAAGGCTGAGAGGGGTTATGTAAGAGTCTCGAAGACACGGCGAGTTCGGCGACGTAATTTATTGATTCGTTATGGGCGTAATGTAAGAGATACTGGCAACGAGCGTAGGAGATATTTCGTTTGGAGATGGCGGGGCAATTTTTCTTATCGGAAATTTTCTTGGTGGGGGTGACGATAAGGGATGACTGTCACGTCCAAGTCCTCGAAAAGAAAGTATCGAATACCAATCGCGCAATTTAATAGAGGTCTGCGAAGACTATAGATTTATGGAAACGCGAGAAATATTAATACGATGGAAATCGAAAGTCGCGCACATGAGAAACCGGAGACCGCTCGTCTCTGCCACGCAACAAACATGGTCTACTCTCCAAAGTCACCTCCGCCAAAATCATCGCCTCCACCAAAGTCATCACCACCGCCCCCCGAGTAGTCGCTACCTCCAGGGTCCGAGCTGGAAACGGAGCCCCCGTCGCCTCCATACTCGCCCTGCTGCTGGTCGCCGTAGTAGCCTCCGCCATGGCCACCGCCCATGCCACCACTCAGGAGCGCACCACCAAGCATGCCTATGCCAGCACCGCCAGCCGCGGCGCCCAATGGCATTCCCCACTTGTTCTTCTTCTTCTTGTGCGGCATGCCGGGCGGGGCAAACCCACCCTGCTGAGGATAGTGTCCTTGCTGGGGGTACTGACCCTGTGACTGCTGGTATTGTCCAGGATACCCAGCATTACCGTGTTGGTTGTGGTGCGATCCATGCTGAGACATTCCGTACCCGGCGCCAGCTGCGGCACCTCCCAACCCAGCAGCGGCCAGCTTGGTCTTGGCCTTGCTCGTGAGCTTCCCCAGGAGACCACCACTGCCCTTTGACACGCTCCCTGAAGCCTCCTGCCCGTACTGAGGTTGCTGACCATAGTACTGTTGCTGATGCGACTGGCCGTGTTGAGGGTACTGTCCGGGACTCTGTCCGTAGGGCTGGTCTGGCTGCGGGCCCGGGCTTGACGGCTGACCATATGATGGCGGAGGCTGCAGGCCGCCGCCGTACGGTTGCTGGGGAGGGTATGGGCCACCTGGCCCGCCAGGTGGTGCACCGGAGTACGATGGCTGCTGCCCGAATGGCGGCGGCCCGCCTGCTTGAGGATAGCCATGCTGGGAGGGATGGCCTCGCGCGCGGGACTCTTCCTCTGCCTGGAGCTTAGCAGCCAGCTCAGCGTCGCTCCCTGCCGCGGCGGGTGGCATGGCGCCATGTGCTTGCGGCGGCGCCGGGGAATGCGAAGGCTGGCCGTGTCGCGCATTTTCCTCTGCCTGTAACTTGGCTGCTAGCGCCTCATCCTGCGCTTGCTGTGCGGTCGGATCAGGGCGGAACGGGTTCGTTCCAGTATTATGGCTCTGGGCAGGACGTCCGTCTGCGCCGGGTTGAGGTGAGTGCGCAGGAGGAGGTTGCGCGCCAGCAGGAGGCTCCCATTGCGATACTCCTGTCTGAGTGTTGACGAAGAACCTATGTATGCGGGGTTAGTCGGTGCTTCCAAGTTCGACGCCGGGCGCGCGCTTGCTGTATTACCCGAAGATGAAAACTTACCAGGCTCGGTACTGTTCGTTCCACTGAGATATCCAACCCTCGGGAAGCGGAGGACCACCTGCAGGATTAGAGGCCGCCGGAGAGGGCGACGCGTAGCCTTGCATTGCGAGTATGCGAGATGGGGGATTTGCGGGGTGCCCTGGCTGCCGATAACATTTCTGAGTGGTTTGGGCGGGTTTGTTGTCTAGTCGACTGCTTGAACGTGCGATGCGTCAAAGTTGTGTTGTTGGGAAGCTCTTGTAGAAAGAAGTATGATTAGTGCAAGATGTAGGTCCTTCAAAGAGCCAACAAGCCATCGTTGACGACGATGCTGATGATGTCAGTGAAGGCGGGGTGGCGAGCTCTATCTTGGTTTGAGCCTATAATAAGGGGCTCAGCCTCTAAGCTTGATTCTGGGGTGCGCCGCGTCGCTTCCCGTCAGGCTGAGTCCAGGTCACCGGACAGACTAGATTTCGTCAACCTGGGATGAGAATTGAGCAACGGCATGGCGCTGACTGTGGAATGAACATCTGCGCGTCCGTTTGGAGATTGAGCAAATGTCTGTGTGCGTCTACCCGTACGTACGAGTCTACGATCCGAGGCACAGGTTGCCAGCCGCGCCTCAACGCCGCTGGTAGCTCAGCCACGCCATCGCTGCGCCATGTGTGGCGCAGCTGAGACTGATAAAGTCACATGATGATTATTTCACGGAGTACAGGGTATTCAGAATCTCTGCTTTGAGACCCTGCGGCCGAGGACGCCACTGGGGTTCTGGACTACAGAGTACGTAGTAGTACAGACGCAGGGCCGGACGCTACTTGGTGATCATCCACCAAGGCTCGCCGCTCAGCAGACCCTATTACGATGACACGAGGCTATTAGTGATTCAATTACACATTCGCGATACGCTCAAGGCCCCGACCCTGGGCCAGACCCTGGAGTCGATATCGGAGCTCAGTAGAATTTGGAGTTGGAGCTCCGGACGAGCTTCTAGAAGGTTTCAGCCCCATTTACCGCAGAAGGCGCCGAGTGGGCTTCACGATGGAGAAGATGAGGCTCAAATCCACTGGCTGGAAATTCATTACGAAAATTGGTTCTCGTATGACACGACAAAACTCCAGCGTGGTGACCCTGACGAGAAGTTAATTTCGCTCGGGCATTCACCGAGACTGCTTCACGGGAATTTGCGAAATTCACGCAGGATTGTCAATGCGCAGTGGATGCCCGAGCAATCCATTTGTCATGGACTCAGCGCTTCGAAGATCTCGAGAGGATGGATACGTCAGCCTAGAAATAGGTAATCAGGCAGCACAGGGAGAAACAAGTGTTTACTAGGCTTGAAAACGTCCATCGTCCTGTGCCTGCCTCTCTGACTAGCAACTTGCCGTATACGTGTGAACGGCAATCGTTGTTCCCGAGGCGGCAATGTTCTCGAAGAATGCGATGTGGAAACGTGCAGTGATCCGGCATTCCCATGCGTGTCACCAACGCTGCAGGTGTGACTGGATACCCGTGGAAGCGCTGGTCGCGCCACGCGTCCATGCAACCAGGAGCTAATGAGCGGGATTGGTAAAACTTTGCTTGCACTCACCCGACCCAGTCTCCAACAGCGAGAATGATCTTCAGGTACGTTACTGGTCCGAACGAGCCACGACTCAGCAACGGCCAGAGGGGGCGAATGCCACCAGTGCTGCTGCCAAGCAGAGATTTCAAGGGTCCGTGCTTCTGCAAAGCCCTGACGTTGGAGGCTTGACGCGCCTCTGACATGGCTGTCGGCAGTCATCCCCCCCTTAGAGTAACGACACGCAGAATGCTGTGTTGTGAGAGGCCCAGGCGGTGCGGCCGTCCCGTGGCTGCCGCCTTGGCAACGAGATCGCTGCAGTGCCAAAACTGCCAATACTGCCTGATGCGGTATGTGGGCTGAGGGAAGAAAATGACTTCCGAGACTTCATCGCTTCACGTTCCGACATCGATGCAGTCTGTCACTCTCTCAGTGCGACGGAAACTACCTTCATCTATTACTAACAGGTCATGCGGACGATCACGGACCACCCACCGCATTCGCCCCCCGTGATGATACTTACTTAGGTACCCCAGAGGCCTTCGCAATGAGCCGGCGGTTTGCACTAGCCCGGACATGGGCCGGGACTGGGTTGCCGGGCGTACTATGGATCTACTATGGATCTTCGACATGACGTCTCGAGTCAATCCTCCCAAAGCTGGTGTCAGAAGATCCACCAGATTACCCTCACGAAAATGCTCAACACCTTCCGAATAGCCGTTCTCAGGGCATCACGACGCACAGGCGCGTAGGCCGTGACTGAAGCCTCTCCGATCCTACGAACCTGGGGCGGCTTTGCGGGGGACAATCTGGGGGGACCAGGTCGACGCAAGGGTCAGCAAGCTTTCGGTAACGTGCGTTTATCATGACATTGTCTTTTGACTACGTCTCCGTTCGCTCAGCCTATCCCGTCTCGCCAGAAAGGAACAGCCGGCCTAGGCGACGGCGCCATTCGAGCTTTCTGACCCACCCTTGTTCTCGTCGACGAATATGTCCGCACAGTAGCGGTCCCGGACGTGCCTAGGATCTGAGATAAGGCGACGTGCCTGGACAGGCCGTTCCGGGGTTGGCTGTCCTCCTGTGCCTTATCTAGAGTTTTGGCTACGAGGGTTGTTCCTTCCTTCACCGCGCTTGCGTTTATCTCCGTCCTACAGACTCCAGGAAGTTGCCATACAAGTACCTGCCATACCTCCGTTCCCCCAGCCCACTACTGTTGGGGCCCATTCACACACAAACTAGAACTTGAAAAGAGCAAGACCTCCCTCCAGTTCTTCCTTTCCTCTTCCCTTTCCCCCCCACTACTGCCTGTCACCACTTGCCAGTTTTCTTTTCAAACTCTTGACACGGGCTCTACTATTTTGTGCTCTCGTGAACTTCAACCACAGCACATTGCCCTCTCAAGAGCACCCTTCAACATGTCGCCCAACCAAAACTACCCCGAGACAACGGGTCAGGATGTCTCCCACGTCGTGTCCGACCCCGTGGCCCCCTCCCACTCCAAGAAGCACGGAGGCGAAATCAAGCATGATGACAGCGGCAGCGACACCATCGGCACAACGGTCGTCCTCGGCGCCAACGGCCCCATGTCGAGGCTGGCTCTCACCACAGACGAGGAGAAGCAAAAGGCCGAGGAAGGCCACGCCAAATTTCACCGCCTGGGGTGGAAGCGTCTCACCATCATCCTCATCGTCGAGGCCATCGCGCTCGGCAGCTTGAGTCTGCCGTCGGCGTTCGCCACCCTGGGCATGGTGGCCGGTGTCATCCTGTGCGTCGGCCTCGGTCTGGTCGCCATCTACACCTCGCACATTGTCGGCCAGGTCAAGCTCAAGTTCCCCGAGGTTTCGCACTACGCAGACGCTGGTCGCCTGCTGTTCGGACGCGCTGGCTACGAGATTGTCGGTGCCATGTTTGTCCTGCAACTCACCTTTCTCGTGGGCTCCCACTGCTTGACGGGCACCATCGCCTTCCAGACCATCTCTGGTGGTGGCACATGCGCCGTGGTTTGGGGCGTTGTCTCGGCTATCATTCTGCTGATTCTGGCCATCCCCCCTACCTTCACTGAGCTCGCTTGGCTGGGATACATTGACTTCGGTTCCATTGTTGTCGCCATTGGGATCACCATGATCGCCACCGGAATTCAGGCCACCGATCAGCCTGGTGGTATGGCTGCCGTGCCGTGGTCCGCCTGGCCCAAGGAGGGCTGCACCCTGGTCGATGCTGTCATCGCAGTCACCAACATTGTGTTTGCCTACAGTTTCGCCATTACCCAGATGAGCATGATGGCTGGTACGTATTTGACGGAACAAGAAACAACGTAATGGATTGCTAACTATTGGGCAGAGATGCACACTCCTACGGACTACGTCAAGTCCATCTGGGCTCTGGGTATCACCGAGATCATCATCTACACCCTCACCGGCGCCATCGTCTACTCGTTCGTCGGCGTCGGCGTCGAGTCCCCCGCCCTGTCGTCCGCCGGCACCCTGGTCGCCAAGTTCGCCTACGGATTCGGCCTCCCCGTCATCTTCATCTCGGGCTCGATCAACACCACCGTCGTCGGACGCTACATTCACGGCCGCGTGTACGCGAACTCCGTGACCCGGTACATCAACACCCCCAAGGGCTGGATCTCGTGGTTGATCCTGATCACCGTCATCACCGTGATTGCCTTTATCATCGCCGAAGTCATCCCCTTCTTCAACGACCTTCTATCGCTCTCCTCGGCGCTCTTCATCACCGGGTTCACCTTTTACTTCCCCGCGTTGATGTGGTTCATGCTCCTTAAGGAGGGCCCCTGGCACCAGGGCGCCAACCTCTACAAGAGCATCATCAACGCCGCCGTCTTCGTCGTGGGCGTTGCCATCCTCATCGGCGGCACCTACTCGAGTATCTGGGATATTGTACGTCACCCTCTCCTAACGCATTGCGTCTTGCAGCACCTCAGCTAACATACAATGTACAGGTTCACCAGTTCACAAACGGCAACGTGCGCGGCGTCTTCTCTTGCAGCCCTGTCTCATAAACAACGGGAGTGCAGGCAAGTCTCGTCCGCCACAGTTTGTACGATCATGACGAATGTCGAACGGGGGCGTTCTTGGCTGGTAGCATAGCGTTCCATTAGCGTATCATCAACTTGTTTCTCAAGGTTCACAATCAACATTTCCCAGGCGAGCAAGTGACTAACAGGTCCGATATCGTCGGACGAAGATAAGAGAAGAAAGAGCGCACACTATGGCTTAAAGTCAAACATGTAATTTGGCACGGTCCATCGGCCCGCCTCAACTCAGTTTGAAGCGCCAGAGTCTATGCCTTGGGTGCGTGCAACGGCATGCTTCGCCTCGGGAGCCTTTTTGCCGACATCCTGCTCGAGCATGTCGCCCCCCAACGACGGGGGCGTCTCCTCATCCGACCTCTGCCCGGCCGTCTGGACCGCATCACCGTCAAAGCCAGCCTCCGCAATCTCGGGGTGGCGTCGATGCCACCACAGCAGCCCCAGCTGGGTGAAGATGGTGACAGCGGCCATGGTGGTGGCGAGCGGAAAGCCAATGGGGTACCGGGGCGCGTCCTCGACGCGCCAGGCGCCGAGGGGGATGGTAGCGTGGCCGACGTAGACGAGGGTGACGGTCATGGCGACGATGATGGACCTAGCCTCGGGCTCCTTGCGCATAATCTCGGCCATCCAGGCCATGAGAGAGGGGTTCCCGGCGTTGGTGCCGTAGGTCAAAAAGTAGACGGCGAGGACAACCTTGTCGTTGGCGGGCCAGCCGCTGAGGATGGCGAGGAAGAGGGCGGAAGCGGCGTTGGAGGCGACGCTGACCTGCCAGCGCCAGTGCTTCCAGTCGGAGAGGGCGTTAAGGCCGACGCTGGTGACGATCTGGAGGGTGTAGCCGCCGAGGGGCAGGATGTTGACCTGGTAGGTGCTGTAGCGCAGGGTGCCGTCGGGGTCCTTGATGCTCTCGAGGTAGAGGACAAAGTAGGCGTTGGCGCGGTGGGCCCAGGCGCTGAGGGCGAAGGAGACCATGACGAGGTAGGTGACGGGATGGGCGACGAGGCGGCGAAGCTTGTGGCGCAGGACGGGCCAGGGGATGAGGCGGGACGTGGTGGTGCCGGCGTCACCCATGCGCGCCCTGCTGAGCCTCTTCTCGTCCTCGGTGAGCCAGAGGGCGCGTGTGATGGCGGGGGAGTCGGGGATGGCGACAAAGGCGACGAGACCCTGGCCGATGGTGATGGCGCCGGCGATGACAAAGAGCCACTGCCAGCCGGCGACACCGTGGACGCCGTTCATGTTGCGGTAGAGGGCGGCCTGGACGACGCCGAGGAACATGGCGCCCGCGACGTCGGAGACGTTGAAGATGGCGAGGCGGATGGCGAGCTCCTTGGGGGTGTACCAGTTGAAGATGAGGGCGACGACGCTGGGCCAGAAGGAGGCGGCGAGGAGGCCGAGGAAGAAGCGCAGGGCGAAGATGGTCTGCGCATTGGGGGCCTTGTACGTGCTGTGTACTGGTGTCAGATCGTGCAAAGGAGGTGTTAAGGGCTCGCTTACAAGAGCACGAGGAGACCCCATGTCACCTCGCAGAAGGGCAGGAAGAGGGACGGCCGGACCTTTGTCTGGATGAGCTGGCCGGGCACGAGACCAATGGCGTAGCCGATGGAGAAGTAGGTGTTGAACTCGACGAGCTCGTTGCCGTAGAGCTTGAGGTCCTCACGCATGCCGGAGACGTAGGCCTGCGTGGTGGCCGTCTGGTCAAGCTCCTTGATGAGCTGTGGTTCGTCAGTACCATGGCTCGCCTCACGCGTGTCAATTGGGATACACTCACACCAGCGACAAACATCCAGAAGAGGAGCATCACGTCGAGCTTGAATAGCAGGACGTGTCTTGGTTTGCGAAAGTATGGAATCACCTTGGCCACGGCCTTCCACACGCCTTGGACGCTGCCCTCATCGCCGACCCGGTGGGACTCGTCGATGGACGAAGTCATGGTGCAGCGGCCTCAGTTTCTTTTTCCCCTCGAGCGCAATGTACCGCAATGTACCGCAATCAATCAGTGTCTAGGCGAGAGGTGGTGGTAGAGTGCTGGTGACCAAGTCGGTGGTTGTGGTCCTTATTGGCGATGAGAACTTCGGAGAATTCTTTATCTAGAATTTCGCCTCCGCAACTATATCAAGCTTTTAGAAGCGAATTGGACGTTGCTTGGCATCGCGTAGGGGGTGGCGGCGTACTGCCGACGGAGGGGGAGGGTGCTGATGGAAATAGAGGAGCAGTGATGGCCAACTACCACATGGCAAGATGACTCTTTGTTTATGACTGGTTCTCCGCAGATCTGTGGCGGACGCAGGGACCAATGGCGGCCGGAGGCAAACCTGGTTCCCGCGATAACGTGATTGAAGAGCCAAAGGACGACATTGGGAGGGGGTCGACGAGAGCGAAGGAACTGCCTGTGTAGGCAGAAATGGTCGGCAGGGCGCGATGTACGATATGGAGGGTATCTTGTGCTCATATAGTAAGAGGCTTGCTTGGTTTGACGCGAGATTCGACAGTCGGGAGAGTTTGGTGATGATGTGCTTTGCGGTGCGGAGGTGGGCGGTGCTTCGTTAGTGGGATAGCGTTAATGGGGCGTGTTTGTGGGGGCAAGCTGCTATTTCGCTAACAGCCGCCCACTCCATCGCACGACAGACAGCATGTACCTAGGGTAGGTCAAAGCGCAGGGTCAAGACGCGAGGAGGAGACGACCAATTCGTGCCTCGCGGTCATGGATGCCTCCATCATCCTCGCCACCCTCTCCATCCAGAAACTTCCCCCTCCATTTGCGCTGACGAGGACGGAATTACCACTCCAGGCACGCTTCGTGATAGTGTGTTCCGACCCCTGCCCAGATTTAAGCTTTAAGCTTACGGCACATTATCTCGGGACAGTGGAGGCTAGACGGGCCTCGTTAGAGAAGCCTATTTCGAAGCCTCTTGCTTACTGTTCAACAGCGTCTACAGCACGCGTCGTGGCGATGGCCCTTCTAGCTTTTTTGCTCCTCTCTTTAGCTACCGAGATAATTTACGGTATATAGCGCTCAGACGCGCCCTAGTCTGCCACATACGACCATACCTAGTGGAAAATACGGGATCCCGTCCGCTCTCCCATAGTCAACCCGCTAAGGGGAGGCTTAGCTATCTTGATCCCGTGTCACGTGACTGAACCTACCGTCCGCGCCGACCGTTTTCTCCCTCCGCTACCGCTTTCACCGTTTTACCGTTTGGCTGCGCCGCGAGCTTCCATCTGTTAGTGCTGGCCTTCCTCGTCTTGCCGGGGCTTTACCGGACGCGCCCACGACGAGCGTCGGCCGTCCTTATGACCCTTTCCACACCCCTTTCATTCCTATCCTCACGCCATGCTGCGCGGGACGGCCCCCAGCGACAATAGCGACCAGGGCTCACATAGAAGATATGTCTTCGGTGGCATACAGGGTCGCCGCATTAGTCTTGCTCTAGATTACATAATTCGCCTTGGGCGTTATTCTCGCGCCGAATATAAAGTCGAGAGTCTTCCCCTGACTCTCCAAGCTTCACCTCTTCCTCACTGCCACCGATAGGCGACGGTCCAATATATTAGTACCAAAGACTTCTAAGCGGTTTGCTTCCTTGCGACCCGAGAGTAAGGCTACTATTGGCGAGAAACTCTAGTTTTAGCGAGACACTCGGCGCGACACTTACTCGATTCTATCGGACAAGACCTAGTCAAGTCGAGATCAACTATAGGAAGATTGGCAGGCGTGAGTATACCTTAGAGAAGAAAATAGGAATAGCTAATCGGTCTAGTTTCTTTTCGCAAATAGGTGAAGACCTAGAGTAGATCTAGCTCGATCTTTGCGATAACAAGGACGAGGCTAGGAATCTATGCCTCGTGTTCCTCGAGGTTTGCGTGGAGAACTCCTAAACTCTTCGACCTATCCTTGGACCGGAGGAGAATGCTTATATATAGATAATTACCTTTGCAAACGCTCTATTGCAAATATAGAAAGGACTAATAGCACACGCAGACGAGAAGGTGCTCGATTAAGCGCGGAAGCGTGACCCGAAGAATAAGGCATATTAGATACTGAAGTACACGAACCACGATAGCGGGCGTAATCGCGGGCCCGCTAATCGCGTTACCAGCGTGAGTTACCACGAATAGAAATATTATCTTTACTCACGTATCATAGGCGATATAGTATAAGTTAGCGCAAAAAAAGAACCTTACTCTAAAGTAGATATTTGTTAAACGAGAAGCTACCACGACAGATGTCCTTATTATCTTGGAAACTCTGTGGATTCGAGCCGTTGATATTTCGTGCATACTATCATATCGCGTGGCATTCTATAGCGTCGTTCTCGCTAGCGCGATCGGTAGCTTTCGTCCTAAGGTTCTTATGCAAATGAGGTACCGAGACGTGAATTTTATCGTGGTCCGGGATCCCAACGGTTAGTAACGTCCTAAGCTTGTTGCCAATATCACCATTCACCATAACAAGAAAAGCCCGCATAAAGCGCGCGATTCCCAAGACGAGACGTACGGTATTGTATTCCCATCTCATACTTAGTATCTAACGAGGAGAGTTCAGGTTGTCATTTTCTATCACGTTGGTTCTAGATAACCTTATATGTCTTACGCGCTTGCTTGTTTCGCGAGCTCTCACCGATCAGGCATTCACAAGGCCTTTCACCTCCGTGGAGGATCTCCTCACCCTACCACGGCTCGAAGGCGTGGACTACCTTAAGGTATCGTGGAAACCGGAGATGGCCGATAACGAGATTATCCCGATAAAATATCATTAGTACTACAAGATTTAGAGTCTAGTTAACCTAGCTGCCGGATTCCGCGATGGACTGCGTCCGACGTCGATAAGGGTGGGGGCTGGCGCCCGTATCGGTGAGTTCCCTTACACCGCTCGAATACTTAAGACTCATAGCATTCGCAAGGGAAATAGGCGGGCTACTCCGTAATTATATTCTATCGAACACGACTTAAGTATACGAACGGAACTACTAGCCACGGCACGTACGAGAAAACTTAATAGGATTTGTATTCCGAGATATAGTTAAAAGTAACGAGGAACTTTACCAAACCCTTAGGAACGTATTACTTTCACGGGATAAGGACGCCCTACTCTACGTGAGCTAGGAAGAATACGACGGCTTTGAAAAGCGCAAAGACATAGGAGAACTACGATAGTAGTATACTACGGAGGTTGCGAGATCGTCGAGCGACTCGGCCTAGGCTAAAAGGATTACCGCTAAGATATAATGGACCCTAGATTAGCTCTGTCGACTTAGAGTCGCGGAGCTACGAAAGGCATATTTTAAAGAGGTTAATAAGCTACGTAGTACCGGGCAGAGTACCGAGGCTATACGTAGCGCTACCGCCGTAGAAAATCCCCGCGCTACTCACTATTAAGGTTAATATTAGGATACCGTGAAGATAGGAAAGCTCTTGGGGAAGTATCGAGGCCTTAAGAAGGATAAAGGCGAGGCCCCAGAGCCGGCGTTTAAGGCCTTAATTATAAATCACCTACGAGGCGAGGCGATCTACGTATCTATAGACAAAGCGGCAAGTTTAATAAGCATACGGGAAGATCCACCGTCGAAACCGAGACCTTCCGGACGAAAGCGCGAGAAAGCGAAGTGCCTCCTCTATAGCGATACCTTAGGGGATCGGTCAAAGCTAACGAGGCATATCAAATCTCGTCATAAGTTCGAGGAACCTTTTCAATGCCCCGCATACAAGTTACAAGGCATAAATACACTTGTTCCCGTTAGAGGACCGGCTTAGGCTACCCACGTAGAGCGAGAGCATAAGAAAAAGAACGTACCAACCCTCACGGGAGCCGAGCCCATGCTAGCGATACCATGCCCGTTATACGATAAGTCGTGTTCCGGAAGGCTAGGTATTAGCTTGCACTTGCGTTAGTTTCATAGGCCTAGAGGCCATTTTAAAAAGACATAGACCTATATCCTATGCAACGCTAAGATAGAGGAGGCGGCGGAAGGCTAGATCGATCACTGCGAACGGCACTGGGAAGAAGGTAGTAATAAGACCTGCTCTGAGATGTCTTGTAAGAATAAGGATTATGAGGCACTGGGTGCGGATGGGTACTCCCTAGGCACAAAACGACAGCGAGAAGAAGAGCCAGGACCTTTACACAATGCCAAACGCGAGAAAAGGATCTAACAAATGGAATTCGAAAATTACAGCGACCGTCATCGTAGAGCTAAATCTACGGCTTGTCTGTCAACCTAAGCGTTCAAGACTGACTAACCCAAGCACTTGATGGTGTCATGTAATCCGAACTTTACCTAAGAAGGTGCTTAAATAAAAAGGGTAGGTGTACGGGTTGGGTTCGGCGGCTAGAACGTACTTAGGCGCTTACGATGAGAATAGAACGCACGAAAACGAAATCGCCCCGAACGCTTATTTAAACTCGAATTGACATATAAAAGGGGGCTTCTTGAGCGGATATTATTGAGTTTGAGCAGTTCAAACCCTGCTCATTAAACACACATTATGGCAGCTTCAACAGGCAACCACCCTGGCACCTCTATAAACCTTATAGAATGCACATAGTCGCTCGCTTAGAAAAGCTCACTTGACGCACGTCGAGGTCGGAAATATCGTGTAACAAAGTTATCTAAAAGACGCCAGATATTATTAAAAAAAGTCTATTAGCTTTAGCGAGACTGTGATATGGACGTATATATCGTTATAAGAAGCCGAAGAACGAATTAAGTATGGAGGTACTTAAACGACTTTGTTCCTCCTACCGAGCAAGAGCTAGTAAGTTAGTGAAAGGCAATACTCGATCTAAACTTATTAATATTATAGTTATTAACATACCCTGCCCCCATCATCCTCAATCCGATGGACGTGGAACTATCCAAGTGCTAGGTACTATTCCTCCGCAAGGTGTCTCCTGGTTCTTGGCTTCTATTGATGCTGGATGCCCTCTGCGTTTCATTAAAGTTACAAGGTGGCTACAGCTAGATAATCTACACTCGACCCTGAATTAGCCGTTCTAGACCTATAGCAGCGGGCATTCTTTTCAGCCCAATCTAACTTATAATTCATTCCAGCGACTAAAGAACGGGATCTTCATTTTAGAGACACGGCACGAAATAGATTTCATAAGAACCATAGTTATATGCATCAAACCCACGTATCAGTAGAGTGTGCCAGTACCCACTAATCCCATGGTAACCATCTCCTTTACGCTTCCTTCCTCGGCCTCGAGTATTCTAGTGCTCTCAATAGCATCTTGTCCCTGGAATACTTTCTTCTGGGTATCCTAACTCATATAGATAGGCAGAAATTCAGCGTCTGGCTGGACTTCTAAGGTGAATATAGAATCCTTAATCTAACCAAGTTCCCACAAGTCCTTCCCTTTATAATACTTGGTTTCATTAACGCCCTCGGTAGTAAGACTCCAGAACCCAGGACTATTCCTTCTTTTGATCTAGGTGTATTCCAGGTCGAAGAGCATGATCCTCACTCCGCGAAGGTTGAGAGCGCTACCTAGAGTAGGTAGTTGAACACTCGACCCGCGTGGCTTGTTTGGCTTCTTGACCTTAGCATTGTTCCGTCTGCCTTTGCTAGTGGTGGTCTTCCCTCTAATATCTCGTTGAATCTTTCGTGCTTGCTGCTTTCTTGTGTTCCTCACTACCTTTCTTTGGTCGGGTTTGGTGACCTCTAGCGCTAGGGGCACTGCATTCGCCTTAGTGATGTTCTTAGCAAGAACCCGGGTTGTAGCTAGTATTTCACTACTTGCGGATTCTGTTTCGGTTATGTCGTTGTTCGGGGTCTTGGGTCTTTTAGGTATGCCGACACTGGAAGACCGCTAGTTAATTCGTTCCTTATCTTGCGGATAGTGTGGAGTTGAGAAATCGAAAGGTACGACTTCTCCGCTTAAGAATTCGGTGAAATCGACGTCATTATATATTTTATATACTATAGGCAAGAACTAAGCAGGGTCTTGGGGAGTCGCACTAGCTATATTATGATTATTAGTCGTCCGTGTATTGAAGTATAAGTTATTTGGTTATTAAGGAACCAAAGTTATAACTAGAATTAAGGACTCTATCCCCCTTATTATACTCTTGTGTCTGTCATATGACGTATGTCTGAAGCTGTTGGCGTCTCACGTGTAGTCTTGATAGTTGTGATCTTCCGCTACTGGCGGTAAGGCACACTTCGTATCCCTCTCGCGTCCGTGGTACTCAAGTGTGGCCGTTCTAGGCCTATGTTGGTGACGGGAAGACACGGCTGATATGGCCTGGCTGACCTGCCCCTGACCCGAGGCTGGGAAGAAGATCCCAGCACTGGGCAGCATCTGGTCGCATCATGGGCCATTGAGTCTATTTCGAGGTCACTCTGACGTCTCAGCGACGGCTTGAGTGGGCGCTTTGGTGTCAGGTGGTCCTACGTGGCCTCCGCCTGACCTTGAAGCTCGCTTCAAAGGCTGAGATGGACACCCGGACTAACTAGCACTGTATAACAGAAGCTAGGCACTGTCTGGTCGCATCATGGGCCATTGAGTCTATTTCGAGGTCACTCTGACGTCTCAGGAGAGATTCGGGTGGGTGAATAGGCATTCGGTGACGATCTAGACCATGGGCGGAGCTGATCAGAGGCGGTTCCGGCCGACACAAGGGCAACTTCCTTCAACGACCAGGCGTACTTTCAAGCCACTTGGCCGGTAATGTGGCCGTCGGGGCTTCTTCTGTTTCGCGTTCAGGGATCGGATAGAACTTCTAATGCCTTACTAGCCCTCGTTGAATCCTCAGCCAGCCTCCTAGGCTCACTAGGTGGACTATCGTTCGTGTCATGGCAGCTTGGACATAGCCAACGAACAACGCGTATCAGCCTCGTGCATAGTGTCAACGCCTATCGGTGCCTGGTGCGGCGAAATCACATGATTGTAACAAGTATAAAGCCATGCATTCCCGCTCCAGGATCACTCCTCTCTTCTATATCTCAGCACGAACCAAGATACCAGCTGCTTATTTTGTTTCTACTTATCATTCGCTACAATGTCGTCCTAAGATACTGCCTCAACCATGCTCATCTGCCCCAAGGACCTATTGTCCTCCGATTCAATGACCCGATCGAGAAAACGGTCACCTTCCACGGGATCGCTCACTAAGAATGTTTGTTCACTACCTAGACCTAAGACACCATACTAACGTCGATGACTAGGAAAACAAAAAACCCAAAGTCCTCGATCCCTTCGAGTGTGGAGAGACATTTGCTAACGACAGTGATGATATATATTGTAGTTGTGAGAGCGAAAGCGATAGTAACGCAGAATTTCTGATTCCTTTCGCTCAAACCACGGAAATAGATCACTCTATGGCGGCCAATCCGGCGGAGGAGGCGGAGCTGCTGAACTCTAAGCGGGTCGTTACTAACTTTTTTATTCGCTACTCCTACACTAGTTATATCAAAGTTTTAAAGCTAGATAACTTCCTAAGGATGTCTTTCAAAGACTTACTAGCTTTTATTCCGGATGAAACTCCTGGGGACTACACATGGCAAAGTATGTCGGATATCTGTATCAGTCTGACTACAGATGATGGTGTACTATTCACCGACGCCCTACCTTTTAACTCGCTCACCAGCAGCTTAGCTCCTTAGTTCAAGGAAATGCAGTCAAAAATGGAGATTTGCGTGGGGAAAGAGGTATCAAGTTTGGAGATCGGGCAAAAGCTGGTTATCTCCGCCACGATTAGTCTTTGGCATGACTTTTGGAATCTCTCTCAGCGGAGTGAGGGCCCCTTGTAGAGTCAGCCTCTACCTAATAGCATTCATTGTTTGCAATACTACGCCGTATTTCTTCAGGTTCATATAATATAAGATTCCATCGGTTGTGAAAACCCCTCTGAGTCTCATATCGGTCCAGCATCATCCTCGCTTGCCAAGTACGTTCATATCTCCGACTACGTTCTTCAGCCTATCGTCTTAAACGTATTCGTTAAGGTTGAGATCCTTACCTATTTCCCTGCGCTTAGCGAGATATAAGTCAAAGGGCGGGAGAGTAACGTTCGGCATCCCGTAGGCTAGACTCCTCGTCCGGCGTTACCATATCTTTGGACGGACAGTTAGGATAGTAGACGAAGTTCCTCACAAAAGTATTTATTAACTTATCTATATCAAAAGTAAAGCATCCGAAAAACTTTATGTCGATATAGTCGTAATAGCTGTGCTTCGTATGCAGGCGGAGTCGGTTGTCCTCGTATTGGTTATATATCTCAATAATCCCGTTCGCCCTTCTCTTGCACTTGACGCACTATTTTATGAGTATAATGCACATCTTGTTGATTGTATACTAGTAAATAAAATGTCGTGGAAGAACTGAGGCACGTGGATTGCGTCAAATACCAGTTAACCAAACGGGCGTCTAGCTTCGGTGTTGCCCCTGATTACTAGTGCCGTTTCTGACTTAGAAAAATTAAAGTCAACGTTAAATATGGATTACTAGTAAGTTAGTGTATTTATAACTAGTAGAGAGCAAGGGCGAAAGTACATAGATTGATTATAAACTTAAATGTTACCAGGATCATGTCGAATGCTAGCTAGACTTACTAGTCTCTAAATTAAGACATTACTAGGATTACGCCAAATACTACGCTGGTATTCAAGATAGCAAGATACTAGGAGCTTTAGATACTAGTAGCCTTAGTTAACTTCTTACTAGTGATACAAAGTGACTAGTCTGCTCTAATTTAAGGATGCTAGTAACATACGTACTTACCAGCATGTGATATCTTAAGTTACTAGTGCAACTTAGCGAAGCACACGGGCTAACTAGTATTCGCCTATTTAGGTTACTGAAGTCGCTTATTTAAGGACCCGGCCTACTAGTATATACCTGCGTGGGTTACCGCCTATGCCTAATTTAAGGACGAGACTATCTAGTAAATGACCTCTTAAATTACTGGTATTGCTTATTTAAGAGCGTTATTAATAGTGTGTGTATGTTTAACTTGACTAGTAGGTGATGTGAGTGGTGTCTAGTAGCCTGAAGATTTGGTTGAGTTTGGATAGGAGACGCTATGATTTAAACCCACATATCTAGCAAAGGTCGTACTAGTAACTGAGACCTAATTCCTTCAATATAAGAGACTGGGATCAAGTTCAATTTCTCTGCTCACTCAACACTATAGACTTCTCTAGCTCTCGGTACGAAGAGCGAACGAGATCATCCAAAAGCCTGCAACGTCGCTAGTTAGGCGCTTTATCACTCTAATGAGATAACAGAGTTGGCTATTATTACTATCTTATTATAAACACTCCTATCGAAAAGCGGCTGCCAACATAGAGTCACCGTCGAATTACTAATATAGACCTAGATATAATCTATGATTCCAGAAGGACATATTTGCAGAGTAGAAGCCCTCTAAAAAGCCTATTGCTTAACCAAAATCGGGTGTGCGTCCGGTCTTTTCGCCCGCAGTTCTTCTACATCGTATATCCAAGGCTTCCTAACTATAGTGAAATGCAATATATAAACTTAAGTGAAAAGCTTATGTAACCCTTCGTCGATACTCGGCTTTGCTATTTGATCTAGCGCGGAGATAAACCAGGAAGGGAGATTGATATCCTCCCAATGGCTGTTTAGGGTACTATAGGTTCTAGGAAGCTCCTTAAAAATATCTTAAAAGAGGCTATTCACTACATCCATATCGTACGTATCGGCCGTTAACCGTAACATTACTTTCTTAACGTCGCTCCACAGCCTTTGACTAGGCTTGAATGACATAAAGGTACTAGTGAATATATAATTATCGATCCAATAGGCCTTTAGAGCTAAGATACTCGCTAGTGGTAGGTTAAAAACGTGGTCCAGGTCTCTTAGGATGAGTTAGTCCGAATCTATCGCAATGATACGCTCTAGTGGCGGGCTCTTATCAACCAGGCCGAATACGACTAGCTTGAGAAGGCATCCTTGATAGTAAGCGATACTACCTGGATAGAGTGGAGGAGGAACGCTCTTAATAACGGTGGCTTCTAGGTTCGCGAATGCCTCCTAGTAGACCGGAGAAACCTCGTCGGAGACTAAGACAATAATACGGTATTTGGTATAGAATATATAGCGTAGAGTGAATATATTGATTAGAGTCGAACAGGCGTATATGTCTTGCGTGGCATAAAATACATACGCATTATGAAAGCTGGCGGAACCTTGCCGTAGGAAATAAAGAATATAAATCATAAAAAGTAAAGCAATAGAAAGGAACGCTAGCTTCGCCGTTCTTCGTAAAGATAGACGAGTGCTAAAAGCCATTGTTCGTTAGAGCGGGCTCGTGAAACTTGTGAAGGTCGTTATCGGCAAGGGAGGCATGTAAGCTAAAATATAAAGGTCTTAATCGTTCGAAGGGTCTACTTCTATTTACGGGTGGCAAGAACCCTCGGCGATTGCGATTGACACGCGTTCTATACTTCTCGAATAGGAAAGTACTTCTAGACTCTAGGTAATGTTATTACTCCGACATAAGAGTTAGCTCGCGCCTTGGTTTCCACCTGCGCTTGTGTCGACACTAGAGTGAAGGTCGGGCACATCGCATCACTTAGAGATGTAATAAACCAACTCAGACGTGACAAACTACGCGCTGCAGGAAGCTAAGCACAAATTGTCACACTAACCCCACTCGCCCTTTGCCGCCTTCCCCGTCCCGACAGTACGGTACGCTAATATAGGTGCATGCAACCAACCCTTATCCATACATAGGCATCATTGTCCGATAGGCTGTGATAGTGGGCTCGCTAAGCTCTGGTCTACTAGTGGCTTCTCGGAGGTTAGGGGCGATAAGGACCGGAACTTAGACGACGTTCTTAATTAGAGGGAGTCTAGAAGTAATTGCTTGAATTGAAACCATTTCTAATTATATCCAAAGCTGAACCGAAGCAGGCGGGGCTTACTATCCTCTTCCTCCTTCTCTATCCTCACTATTGCTAGCTCTGCCTAGCACCCACTAACTTCGCCATCCCTCCGCACTACATCGTATCTTAGTTCTCACCCTACTCCGACCCACACGAAGATCCTCTGGCTAACCAGGCCGAGGGATCTATCACGCGCGCTTAGGTAGCGCTCGCTTAAAGGGTCGGGGGAGGCCGGCCTAGCGTCGACCTTCACCCCACCGCTAAGGTCAGAACCAACACTCTTTGAAAGATCGAGGAGTCTCTAAATAAACATGCCTTGTTTAAATAACCCTGCTTATGTACAAACAAGATTAATAGCATCGTCTAGAACGCCCGCTATCGTCCCTCTGTACTAATGCTTTCCATCATACTACTGCCGAGATCAAGCGCCTAGGTTAAGATAGCCTCCGACGGTACTCTCTATCTTCATTGATATTTGGACACCTTAACTAACGCGTTAGGAGGTGATATACTGCTGTTAGTCGAGTCTCTTGAGCAGCTGAAATTGTCCGACACCCCTCCACAAGCTTGGTGTGTGATCTATGAATCCAGCCAGCGCCTCGATCCAGATAACATCAAGCCGCTACAAACAGAAGCGCAGTGTTTGCCCAATCAGTTCAATAATAGATCTCCCAAGCACAAGAGGGTCGAGGAGCTATACGTTGCCGCATCTAACGATGCGTCGACTTTAAGCAAGGAAGATATCTGCCGGGCAGTAGGGTTGTAAGGCTGTCGTCCGCCCCGCTTATAGCCGATAGGACGGCTAGATAGATTGTACTGCGCGAGAGAGCAGTATTATTGCTTGCGGTGACCAATCAAATAACTGCCATTGGCCGAAGACAAAAATACGATGCCTGGTTCCAAACTTATAAGATAAACAATCGCCCTCCTTCTAAGCATTTCCTAAGACAGAACCTAGTCTAATTAGTTATCGCTATCATAATTCATACACCTGCCCCGCGCCTACCTATTGAAGACATAATCCCAAGCCCGTGGCACCAAATGTTATGTCCATCGGATACGATCAGAACCGTATCTTTCGCCGAATACCTTCTTCACATATACCCTTCGCTTAAAGAATTCCGAGAGCAAATTGTCCTTGTTTATTGCTATATTTGCAAGATTCTTGGACCATAGGACGAAGCTCTTTACTTCGACGTCTTCGTGAAAGCACGAGCGAGCCTCCAAGAGGACCTTTCTGCCGCGCAAATGGCTTTCTGTCTCCTTACTCTGTTGTGCTACAAACGAACCCATATGCAGACACAGGGGATAGGACCATGCTATGGTAGCTTTATTAATGACTTTGACGTATTCCTTATACACGAGGTTATCGCTATACACCCTAATACTTTCGAAAAAATGCTGGCATCATTTCATCGAGTACTTAGCGCCGAAGATTTCCGAGACAATGACCCCTTGCTGGTCAAGGTCATCGAGATGTTTGGGTGTCTAAAATAACTCCTGGTACTCACTGACACGCACTCCGATACTTACTAGGGGAATAGGATCTCCGATCCTGTTAGCCACAACCAGGCGTTCCTTAGTCTTTGTTATATTGTGGGATGGCCTTTGTATAAGTGCTGCGCCCCGTAGGCCAGATAGTCTGGCTTCGATGCTTCTTCGGGATCATAAGAATATGGAGAGGTTCATCAAGTTCCGGTGGCAAGTACCGATGCTGATAATGATAGTGGTAGCATTAGCCCGCTTTAAATCTAAGCAAACTTGGCTCACGTCTGAGGAATCTAGAAGAGTGGAGGAAAGGATATGTACTTGGATCTGACCTTATCAAACGAGACATCCTTGTTTTCTCACGATCATGAAGTAAATTGATATTAAAAACAAGTACGGAAGCTTCAATTGGTCTGTCTGCCGAAGAGGGGGAGTTTAATTCCGGTTGGTGTTAAATCCCAATCTTCCATCGCCTCTAGTGTCTTCGGGCTGGACATAACTGCGGGTTCTGTCTTTTTATTCACACTCTAATAGAATTAGCAGAATTCAAATATTATTTGGTTGTCTCACCGCTAGAGCAATGAATGTATTGATAACCTGGGGCAATGCCTCAAGCTGAGCGCCAAGTCCTTGCATAGCATCTATGACCAAGCTATGGGAGCTCTTTTGATTATTTAAGGATTCCCGTATTAGGCGAAGCTCCTGTGTAATCACAGGTAAGCAATCAAGCTTATCGGAAATCCGAGATAACAGAAGTAAGTGATCTTTCTGATTAAAGGCCATGGCAGCTCGATTTTCAGGTGGTTCTTATTGGTAGACGGGTATGAATCGCAATTCGATAGGGGGTTGTATATGGTGTCTATGATCTATCATAGAAGAACGACGGGGATAAGTGTAGTTAGATATTCTATAAAAAAAATAGAGTATGATGAAGTGTCTGAGTGGGAAAAGATAATATGGAGGTGAACGACCGTATAAATACTAATGCAAAACCGCAAGCTACAAAAAAGACCTCCCAGTCTAGCTAAGATCTCTAGCGCACGACCGCCTATTTATCACCTTAAAATTAACCGCATTAACTAGCAGTCACGGTAATCGTCGTTATCAAGGACAACGCCACCACGGGGACGATTAAGCCGTGCCTCGACGCGTGACTCATGAATACGCTATCACTAACCGCCTGCGACCCTACTATAGTAGGCTCAGGGCCTATTCGAATCGCTAACGGTGTCCTGTCCGATAGCAATTCCGGAGCCTAACGCGTCCCCTCCCGGGCTACCGGAGTCTCCCGTGGTTAGGAGTCGGAAGTAGACTAATCTAAGTATGTAAGCGGTTTATAGTAGATAGGGTGAGGTGTGGAACTTAGAATATACGGGCACGCCTATTAGGGGTAGCGATAGGCGTGGCCTCCTGAGAAGTCACGGTGATCTCTATAGGCGTCTCTGGACGTGGAGTATTCGTTCTCGTGGTCTCTAAGAGCTCTGTACTGGTTTCTGGTAAGGTGTAGAACGAAGTAAGCGATGTTATGATAGTCGCGGTAACGCTGCTCGTGACCGTTGTGCTCGCTTTCGTCACAGTGGTCAAGGTCGTCAGTATTTCAATTTTTTCCTTCAAACAGCCAACCTGCCTAATATTATAGCGCGGCATAATCTCTAAGAGACCCCTAGATATTTCGGCCTGATTATAAGTAGGAGTTATATCGGAGCAACGCCTAGACCGGTTAATTCTTTACCGTAAAGATAGTTGCGCTTGTTATATTGCTTACTAGACGACGTCTACCAGTCCATTGGCCACTTCCTTAGGTATAGCAAAGCTGTTGACCTACTTATTGTCACAAGACGTAGCTGCAAACCCAAAACTGATGGGGAGATAAGCTAGATCACGGTAGTAAATCGTCGCCTCGCATTCCCTGGACATCGGACTGGTCACGCTGACCTAATAAGCTTAAGGCATTCCAAGGTGTGCAAAGACTTACACAGCGGTTAAGGAGGACTTTCCTGCTCGCAGCTGGAGAGCTGGCTTAATCAGATAGTGAAGAGGTGGAACAATCTTGCCTAAGACGGCCTAGAAGAAAACGGCGAAGAAAACGATGAATTTCATGGTGAGGGTGTGTCGATATTGGTGGCTGATAATTGACGGATGGGGTGGCAAGTCAATGAGACCTTATCGTTATGATGGAGGGCAGATAGGGTAGTGTGGAGTGGTGAATTAAAGTTTTAGAGCGGCGGTGGCTAACACTTATAGACAGGGAACACGGCATTATTTAGACGGCGTCTAAAAAGACGCAAAAAGAACTAAACCAACCTGGGTTCAATATTAGGCAATATAATAAAGGTTAGGCGAACTCTCCCAGATCTTCAAGTACTTCCTTTCATACTTCACTTTACCATACTAACCCAACCCTAATTATGCAGAACCTTCGCAAAGTTTTCATAATAGAAGATTGTTATAATACTCTCTCTTCGCTCGATCTTCTCCTAGCGGAGGGTTCGGCTACACCGAGATTCGCTCCGTAAGCCTCTATGGAGCCAGGAGACCTCGATTTCTTGCTACCGGTCTCACATGTATCGAATACCACGTCCGATGATTTCTCGGGGTTTTGGGCAACAGAGGGGATTGGTGGCGACTATCACTTCTTAGGGCTTCCAAGCCAGGTCATGGCTGTCGAACAAGACGCACCATTTTAGTCGTCCACCGACACTATGCAGTCATATACCTCTAGTACCCCTGCTAAAAAAGCGGACGAGAGTTTACGCAGGTATGCACAACGAATTTATTTAACTCCGTATGTACTAAACTTCTGCAGCTGTCTAAATAACCTTGAATCACGGATGAAAGAAATTAAGCTACGTTTCGAGTCGTTGCAAGCGGATATCGAAAGCCGATTTTAGGCTGAAGCAAAGGCAACTCTGCTCCATTCGACGTCTCGGATAGATCGGAAGCTTGATGAAGTTATGGGGGAAATGCAGACTTCGAGGGCTGATCTTAAGGGCGTTCAGACAGGCCTCAAGGACTTGCTATGTGCTCTTCTTGTTGATGGGAATGGTTCAAATAACCCGTGATAAGTTCATATACCTTCAAGGAGATATCGAGTTAACAGTAGGCTAAACAATGCTAAGTTATGCGTATGGAACGGCTTCGATGACATGGTTAATATTAAATGTACTCTGACGATCTATATGATATGATATGATTATGTTCTCTTTAGCAAGTATGGTGGTTCCGGCTACACACGGATATCGAATCAATGAGTTAGTCTAGGCTTTAAATACGGTGATACTAATATTGGTCGCGGTTCTTCAACCGCGCTTAAATACACGCCCTCTGTATTTAGGTTGAGGCCAGTCATATAAGTGCGGGAGGGGGCTATTAGCTATAAGGACCTTTCCGAGTTAACTTCTGCTAAACACGCTCACATCGGCAAGAGTCATATCCACAGTTACCTGCAAGGTGTTGGACTCATCTAACAAGGGGGTGGAGTATGTCCAGGCAATTATCACTTGCAAGTATAACAGCTTTATCATCGCGAGATATCACGCTATCTCTAATCACCTGGGCGACATTAGCGATTGGTTTCCTCTCAACCCGACCCAATAGGCGATACCGCAATCGATGCCTCTAGCGCCATGCACGTCTGTGTGCTTAACCTTTCTCCTCCCTTATGAAAAATAGAGCTCTATTCAAGTCGATGTGGATATTACTAACGGCGAGTCGCCCCATATCGTGCTATACCTCCGGGGTGATAGCTATCATTTAGAATATACCAGCTCCACCGCAGACTTTGACGATCACATGACTAGCGATGGTGAGATTTGTTCCACACTAGAAGGCCGCGACGCGACTATCAGCACTTTCGACCTTCGGCATAGTCCTTGCAAACGCTCACGAACGATGGCGGAGATAGATTGAGGAAAAGAAATAAGCTAAGACTGAATCACACGTAGGTTTCGCTTTATAGTATCTCGCGTTAGCATATCCTATCAATATATCGCCTTAGCGCTTATTCTCCCTCGTGACTGATGGTGCGCGTTCTTGAGTGGTATGTCGGTCCTGGTCGACCGTAGAAAGATAGTGTGCTAGTGATCTCCTTAATTGGCCGCGGGTGGGGGTATTTTTCTTAGCGTACCGTGCACTCGGTACGGACCGTAAGACCAAGCAACTAACACGTGGATTCGTCGGGGAAAATATAGTAGATCCTATTGGCCGACTATCACACCACTATCAGAGATATCACACAAACTAAGACAACGAAGACTACTAAACTAATAGAAATAGACGCCATACAATATCCTATTGGCTGGATCTATAGAAATTCTAACCCTCGATATACTGCAGGCAAAGGTCCTAGCACACTCCCGGAACGAGCGACGCTTTTCAAATACCATTCCTTTCTAAGTAAGTCTTCCGATATAGCGCTATAGAACGCTGACGATCGGAGCCCTTCTGGCAGCCCTTTCTAGAGTGTGATGAGTGCTGCTAGGTAACGATATAACTCTGCTGATTCCTGAGCGATATGCCGGACTCGCCGAGGTGCCTCAGCGTTAGCTACGTCTAGGATCACGAGATTTCCGTGCTTAAAAACCCATTGCAGGCCGCATAAAGCCTCTCGTCTTGTTTTCAGTTGCGATAATAGCCATGCAAAGCTAACTTTCTCGATATATATAAAGAAATTCTTCCCGTAATTAACGAATAAGGAGCTATTATACGCGTTCCCAATAACGCCGTGTAGGTTGCCAGACCCACTCGTTGCTAAAGTGTTATAGTAGGTTATGTGGCTCGCGCACCATCCCCCAACAAAACACTACATTCCTTTGCTATACGTGTTATTTAAGAATCGCAGAAGGCTTAGTGTGCCGCTATAATAACAACCCAAAAACAGCCGAATAGCCTACAGTCGCTTCCCGACCCTCACGTGCCCGTAAAGTGCACAGGGATCGTGACGAGACCCTAACCGCGCTACACGACGGCCACTTATCGGCACCACGCGCACTTCTCTATTCGCATTCATGCTTATACGGACACTATCGCCGGGTGTGATCGCTCGACACTTGGCGAATACTATCGTAATCTAATATAGTTTACGTCCGAGAACGGCAATAGCGTCTTCCGAATGCAAATACTGCACCCAACTCCAGATAGCTTGCAGAGGTGCGGCATCCATCTCCACACTACTCCCAGTCTCGAGCGCTAAAGCAATTAAATCGCCCTGTGTCTCCCAGATAACGCCACAATAAGTGAGAGCCTTGACTATATCGTGGAGACACTCTCTATATCCTAGCACGTAGAAATCCTACTGCGACTAACGGCATATTATTGGGAAGAAGTACTAAAAGGCTCGAGGACTAACGAGAACAGAACCAGTATCAAACAAGACGGAGACAAGAGTAAGAGGGTTCGCAAAGGACGAGCTAAAATACCTCACAGGGCATATTCTAGAGTCGTAGCATGCTTAGACATCGGCAACGTCTAAAAAGGTTCTAGCGAATGATATGACTTCGGAGAGGTTAAGTCGATCGACTACGCTCTGCAAAACGTTGATTGATAACATGGTGTGATTTGGTGGATTATTTTAGGCCTAATATGACATGAAGCGTAGTATTTGGATATTTATATAGCACTAACGCTTGTAAATAGAGATATGATGTACCTTAAAGACGGCTGCTATGTATGCTCGTAAACAACTTAGCGCGCTAGATTCGAGCCTATAATAAGTATTAGAGCTCGTCTATTGAATTCCGTGGCACCCACCCTAGATTTCTCCCAGGCGCAATCACACGCGCAATCACACCCACAATCATACCCACTCTATACGCACCCTAGAAAGATACCCCTCGACTCACCTCAAACAGGACACCCCCTGGATGAAGACTAGCGTCTAGTTATAGGCGCTAAGGAGATACCTAACGGCACCTTCGCCAACGAGGTCACCTGCTTTTATTAGCATAGGTGTGAAGCCAAAGTTTGTTATCCAATGTCAGCAGACATTTACGCATAGCAGCACTTCTTCTGTGGTATCTAAGGTATCTTTGCATTTTGCTGTGGATATCTAGCCCTGGAGAATGACTGCTAGGGGGAAAACGATGTGGAGGAGCCAATAGAGAACAATACTATGTCTACGTGTCGGATTTTGAACGTAGACGAATAGTCTTAGATAGAGGAATGGACTACTATAGTCCTCCAGGCGGTGCCTTTATCCTATCTTTAAGGGGACGAAGATCAACTATAGGAGGAGGGAATTAATATCTAGATCCCTTGGCGCTGGTTGGAACTAAATATTTCACAATAACTTATACTTTGCACGATACCGGATTAGATTCTTTACGCGTCGTTATATGCAGAACAAAACTTAAGTTGGATTGCCTCCCGCTCCCGCTTATAGTGCGCTCTTTCTCGTGACCGTCGCTCCTCTCCATAGATCGATCTATCACGTGCTAGCATGAAGGATATAAAGCAGCTCTCCTCCCCTAGACTTATTACCGAAATCTCCAACTACTTCGTTCCCTCACTCAAAGATCGACCACCGGCTGTTATCCAAGCCAGCAGGAACTATGCCTCGTCTGTACAAAGTTGATTGCTTGTCTCAGCTTCGAGACGACTGCTAGGTTGGTGTCCTCGCGTCTTAGGTGGACTACGATTAACGACAAAAGGCACGATATAATGAAATCGTGATAGAGCAGGCTCAGCGTTTCTGGCAGCTGGATAATATTCGAGTGCAAGTGCCAGCTTCGGTTCAAGACGCCCGACGATTTGTGCAAGAGGCCAAGTGCGTCTTCATCTGGAGTCCCAGCCGAGTGAGCTACTCATAGCTGCCCTTGCAGTTCCACTTAGCTCTGAGGACAATTTCGAAGCTTGACAAATCGGACCAAGAGGAGTATTTTGAAGAGGTGGGACTGCTTATATAGCGCTATTTTTTCCCAGGCCCTTGGCAACATAATATGAAGTACTCCATTCCAGAGAACCTTGAGGATCTTACTTTCACGTATAAATGGTCGCCTACCGAGGGATCATTCTCTGATCTCGATATTAAAGCACAATCATTCTAGGTACTCTATTTTAAGGAGAAGGGCATTTTCTAGAAGTCTTAAACCTTAGTAGATAGACAGAGGGACAGGAGGGAGAGAAGGACAAAACATTATTAAAGTCTTAAGCTAGGAAAACCCTAAATCTGCTAAATACCTTTCCAATCACCCGCTCGAGGACGATCGGAATACTATTTCCATTCCTGGTGGTGCTATTTCCCGTAGTTAGCTCAAAAACTATTCGTACTCCTTCGTGACCTGTCTCGTGGGGGTTTGTCTAGGTGAGGTAGTAGTTAAAAGAGAAGACGGGCCGGTCGCTGGAGATTCGCTCTTTTGTAGAAATATAGGGGTTGAACTTGACGGGCTACGCGAACTCGCTTCTGCTAATAGCTGTCTTGCTCGGAGGATTGAGTAATTTTCTTGGGCATCCTGGTTCGATTGCGCTGTCCCCTTTCTTAACATCTTAGCCGAAAGAAAGGGTCCTTGGCCATTAAGCTCCATGTGCCTGATCATTAATGCCTCTGCCGTTGAGCCCTAGATAGCCTTAAAAGTCGTCTTCGTGAATATCAGGGGCTTTCGACGCTCCTCCCCTTCCTTAAAAGCCAATACAATCGTCCTGGTCGATGACTAAGCCACTAGGTCAATCTTTAGATGTTCTCCTAGGACGGTTCCCTGATTCCAGGACGCTGAGAATTCGTTCGGAATTACGGTATTGTGATATTTGTAGAAAGTACTCTTCTCGATTGGGTGATCCGCAGCGGAGAGTAAGTACCCACGCCTTTGTTTATCTTTCTCTAGCAACTCACTAACCAATATTTAGCCTGAGGCTATAATACACTCGATAACGCCCCGGCCAGGTGTATTGCCAATTCTCCTAGCAGCCGGAATCATAATCTCGGCCCACTAGGGAATCGGCTCGCCTCGGCTATACCTATCGGAAGTTATTCGGATATCAATATTCACCGGGGTTCCCCTATTATCCTGCTCGATAGAAGGTTGGGGTTTGCCCTGTCTATCCGAGCCTCGCTGTGGGATCTGATTGGGAACACCTGTAGAATCTTCTTCCCTTGGCTCGGGTTTCACACTGATTCCAGCGCCAGTGCCACTGCCAGTGCCAGCTGGCGCAGGTGTTGGCGCAGGTGTTGGCGCAGGTGGTTCTGGCACAGGTGTTGGCGCAGGTGCTGGCGCAGGTGCTGGCGCAGGTGCTGACGCAGGTGGTTCTTCTGGCGCAGGTGGTTCTGGCACAGGTGTTGGCGCAGGTGCTGGCGCAGGTGCTGGCGCAGGTGCTGGCGCAGGTGCTGGCGCAGGTGCTGACGCAGGTGCTGACGCAGGTGGTTCTTCTGGCGCAGGTGGTTCTGGCACAGGTGTTGGCACAGGTGCTGGCGCAGGTGCTGGCGCAGGTGGTTCTTCTGGCACAGGTGCTGGCGCAGGTGCAGGCGCAGGTGGTTCTTCTGGCACAGGTGCTGGCGCAGGTGCAGGCATAGGTTTCTGGTTACCGTAAACGTAATGTTCCGGCTCGATCTATTTCTGATTCTGCTGAATATCTCGAATCCATACTTCCTATATAATCACAAGTCCCCGTTCTACTGCTATAAGCCAGGTCTAGGGAGGTCCGTTACTCCGAGCTCTCTTTCTAGTTTCAGTTATTTCAACTTGCTTAACCTATTATATTATTTCGTTGCTTGCCAGCAATAGAGTAGCTATGGAGATACTCTTCGCGAATTCGACGCGATCTTTATATAGCTCGAGTAGCTCTTTGATACTTCCGTGGGTCAGGCCCTCGAAAGTGCCAAGGATTGTGCATGCAATCGGAGCTATCTCGGTGATATAGAATACTACGGGCTATTGAATTACTCAGAGTTAAATATCTCGGACAAGGTGAGCTACATAGAACTATATATACGATAGGCATGCTTTAAATACAGCTGGCGGGCCCCTTATTTAAACATATCAGCATCTAAAGTAATGTTTAACGTCTTCTAGTTCAAACCCTTTAAATAGTTCCTAATCTAGAACAGGTCCTTAACTAAAGTTATCTAGGGAAGGGAGACTTTTGCATACCCGAAGCAGAAAACGCTAAGCTACTATGGTTATTAAGTTACTATGATGTTATAAGACTTAGCGCAGGCGATTCTATAGATAGATAGAAAGCTAGGTAAAGACTAACTATGAAAGGCCGCCCCTTATGAGGTTCGCGTAATGATGCTTAATACTAGGCAGCATTATCGTGATCGCGCTAATACAATCTCCTTAATCTCGTAGAGCTCTTCGCACTAGGCAACACTATCCGCGGTCGGAACTCTGTCTCACGAAACACAATAAGCTTCCTATCCTAACTATTAACGATAGATTCACGTATATTAGCTGTGAAGTCGGGCGGCCCACATGCTTTTTTCGCGTTAGTGAATGAATAGAGACGTAGTCTCGCTATGAAGACAGGCACGTACTTGCAACAACCATGTGACCCTGAGACTTCCTCCGTTCTTCTAAGATCTTCGACGTAATAAGATAATCGAAGGAATGCTTTAATTCTAAAGGCTCGACACACCACCAGAAGTTCGAGGGATTGAAAGGCGGCGGACCCTGTCGCTTGCCAGGGTATCCGCACCAAAACACAAGAAGTTGCTATAAATCATCATTAGCAGACTATTTCTCGAGCTTCGTTAAATATAGCGCACATTCTCTGGATCCAATCGCTGAAGAGCCCTTAACTTATCACGGACGATATCCATTTGTATATTATCTTCTATAGACTAGAATATATCGATTTTCTTCGTCGCGTCCCGGAATAATTGCTGCTTTAATAATATTCCTTTCCTTTGCTGCAACTCCAATCTCTCTTGTTCACTTTGCTCAGATCTTGTTGCCCTCTGAAAATTAATAAGCTGTGAGGTTATAGACTGTAGCTTATTTTTCACGTTATCGTCGTGTTTCCTTCTTTCCGCGAGCTCAAGAGCCAGCGGTAAGATTGCGGCCAAACCCACGCCCCTGGCTGTCAGAATCATATTTTCGTAGGCACCTAGCTTTAAGTCTTTGCCAAATGGGCCCTCTAGAAATATTCGTTGCCCCCTTTGTAGCCTTGCAAGCACTCCGCTATAGCTACCTCGGCGGGAGAGGAGGAACGACACACTCGACATCCGCCGAGATGGATGAACTTTATCTAGTATATGCTAGAATACGATGGCCGAGTAGCTATATAGTAACGCATAAGGGAGAAATAAGCCAGGAAAGAAAATCTAGAAATACTTGCTAGGGATGATTTTGATAGGCTTTCTGAGCACCACCTCTATACGCATTAGGTCTATGTTGCCGGAGATCTCGACGATCTCTGCAGAGAGCCGCCTACACAGAAGGCGGTAGAGACGATACAAAGCGAATATATACTAGGCCACGATATAGATACCCGCTATAACCCAGGCACGCACCTAGGATTGCATCAAGGAGTGCCAAAAGAGTGCGGTAAGGCCTGAAAGGGTTAAGAACCGATAACTAGGCAGGAACCACCGTCCAAGCCAGAACCGCGCGACGCCTAATAAGAGAAGAAGGCTTACGGTAGCAGTAGAAGCTATCTAGTTGAGTATTAGCAATAACTCTAGGCATGAGCACTAATATGAATCATACCACCTAAGCTGAAGTTACAAGGAGCCCGGTCCTCGGCTTCAGACTTATAACAACAATAGCGTGCACTAAGCTATCGATAACTACCACCCTGCTAATCTAGTGGTGCATAAGATGGTAAGTGCTTCGGTGGACGTTAAAGGCTTCGATCACCGGTCTAATACGCCCACCTAGGCACAATAGCACTATATTGATCGCGGCTGCATACGTAGCTCTCCTTTCCACTATGCGCCAGTCTAGCTAAGTAAAGGGTGAGAAGATCATTAGCATGTTAATAACGACGAAGACGAGGATACAGAAGGCATCGAGTCGAGTCATACTATCGTAGAACTTACCGCGGTTGATAAGGAGCGGATAATAGAAATGTCTTGCGACTTTGCTGCGAAAGTTGGGTATAAGAAGGTTCAATATCCATAACGTAAATGCAGTTCCAAAGATGCCGCCAAAGGCGATAAGGTACCACCAAGTACTATCCATTGCGGCCGGCCATATACTTGCTTTACACCGTGTCTCTTGATTCATAGGGGCGAAAGGCTTTGATAAGGCTTCGGCTAGCATAGCGAGGTATCTAAACAAAGCACATCGTCTATTCAAGGATAGCGTTTAAAATCCATCAAACCTGTGGCCCCCTGTGCCGCCGTGTGGGGCCAGCTACCGTGCTAATGGAAGCGCGCGCTTGTCGATCGCGCGTAGTCTATCCTATGCAATATCCGATGCGAACCACGGCGGTTACGGGAGCTTTAAAAGCTCAGAGAAGTCTTTGGTATATCCTCTTTCCTCAATAACTCAAAGCTCCTTTATTACTTATTTCCTTGAGTACTATTTTTCATTTGTGGTAGCGGAATCTCTCATTCGTTTATTCTCCTCTATCGAACGCTATGGCTCCTCGTCTTCGTAGCGAGAAAAACAAAAGGATCTCTCAAGGGATTAGGAACCATGTAAGGGGCGTTTGCAAGAAGGCGCAGACTTTCAATCGTCTTTTTAGCGGTAACGCTTTAGTCATCGTCCGTGCTAGTAGAGGCGCGTTCACATACTATCAATCACGCCCCGAGCTCTTCGACATGATCAAGGAATAAAGCTTGCGGGACCTTCAATAAGTCGATCTTAATTTCGACGGACATTTATCACCTTTGAATGCCGATTTATCTTCGGATCTTTGTCCCAGCCCTTTAGGATCCGGGGGCTTAGTTTCTTCACGGGACGGCGATAGGACCCCCGCTCCTGACTCAACCAAGCCCGTCGGCCAGATTCGCCGGCCGCCTCCGCCACGAGCCCAAACCAGAGTATCGAAGCCACGTCTATCATTTGCACAGAGGAAGTCCATTATGGATATCTTAGCGAAGTACTAGTTAAAATATATCAATATACACCTAAATGCTCTCCACTAGGCTCTGGAGGTCTTCAACGGCCGTCCACTTCCTTCGTGCCCGTCCAGCAGCATTGGCTTGTCTATACAATCTCCAACCAAATGCCGAGTACAAGCCTTAATCACAAAATAGTTCCGCAACCGTATAAGGGCACCTGCTAATATTATAATTCCGCCCGTCTACATCTTCAAGACGAATATCCAGGATCGAATCGCAAGACTTAACTTCCAAAGAAAGATTCATAGAAAACGATCCACCTCTTAGAACTGCCTGGAGGCTTTATTCCGTAACAAGGAATTAATAATGTTGCTAAAAATCGTCTGCAATAAACAAGCATAGTCTCTCTCGATATGCCTTTGATATCAGACCTTGAAGCGTTGGACTAGGCGGGAGCCGATAGTATAACGTCACTTGAAGTACCTGGGTTTGCTTATAAAGCTCGGGAACGGTGCGAAGCTCGATGAAGAAAAGGGAGGCTACTATGAGCCCCCATACCGGTTGCGGAGCGACTTAAGTCGAGCTTTTCGTGCTCCCTGCGGTGATAGAGATATCTGCCTTTTGCCTACGCCTTGATTAGCACCTATAGTTCGCCCACTGCTAGAGACTAACTTCTTGATGCTAGGCATACGAAATGTCCTCCCCTCCGCATCGTATTCACACCCTAGACGTTGGAATGGACGACTAAACCGCCAACAGAGCCCCTTGCCAAACTTAATCTTAGTCTTACCCCATTTAATATCACGAATAGCACTCAGGTGATATCGACAATCGTCGAAAGCCTAGGTCTCGGCAAATATTCCGATTGCAAAGAAAACGCCTACTATTCGTTAGCTCGAGGTGCAGTTATAGAATCGAGCCTACCTTAGCCTATCCTATCTGCGGCATCAAAAAGTTCATAGAGCGATACGAAACATAAGGGTACGCAGCGGCGGATGAGCCTTAGCTCCTTAAGTATCTCGTACATGCCTCTACCTTCCACGATATAGATATATCTCACACCCGCCGTGGGAGGGAGCGCCGGCACATATGTTAATATTGCCCGGTTGCATAGTAGACAAGATGAAAGTATCGTGGGCCACGATAGGTCCACTCCGGCTTCCCGGAGCATACAAGAGTCACAAAAGCAATGTCTATACTTGAGATTATAGATAGCGTTTTCTAAAATACAGAATGAGCAGTTTAAGCCGTCGCGCGAATCAACGAGTTATATAGTCTTAACCAGGTCCCTGTGAGTTTGTATTGGCGACGTGGTTATGTTTGCGATCTTAACGAAGGCAGCGCCGATCCGTTAGCGTATACCATAGACGCATAGAGCGGACTTAACGCTCTGCAATATTTCCTCGTAGAGCGCTAAAAATATTTCTCTTGGTAGGAAAGCTACTCCTTATTAGCATCCACGATCTATTATAGGGCAAGTACAAGGTACATACAATGCATCTCTGCAGGGTAGGCATCCAAGACCAAAGCTAAGGCGATCGTTCGAATAGAGTTATCTCCGAGACTAGAGCTTTAAAGAAAGGATCGAATATTTTAGCGCATATTTTCTAGAAGCGCATAATATGTTCGTGAAGCTTTGATAAAGTTGAATAGTCGAGGTGAACCTGTTGTAAAATTATAGATTACTGTTCGCAGAAGCGACTTATACTATGGCACAGCAAAGCCAATGCTACTATAATCTGCGGATGCACGGGCTAACAGCTCCGCAACCAGACGTGAAATATCGGGCATACTATAGATATGGCTTATTTCGAAGCATCCGTTAATAATCTTGAAGATTAGCGAGGCACTATATCCCTTAGTAGGGTCGGTCTTCCGCAGGGCTTCGGCAAGCTAAGCTGCGAGTTTGCTTCGAGTCTCTTGTAGGTGACACCCCACAGGGGGACGCACTAACACAAGCTGTGTGCGCGTAGTGCTGCCACCCAACTATATGCTTCGCTGCAGCTAATAGCATAGAAATTCAACCACCTTCTCCAGCCCACCATAATCGGGCACGAAGACGACAAAAACACCGGCAAAGAATAAGAGAATATCATGGTATACGTGCTGAGCCACGTCTCCTAAGCGTGCTAGTGCGTGTGGCATATAATGTCTCGAAATATTCACAGGAGCTGCGCCGGCATTGACCCGTGTAGTGTTTGATTCGTTTGCCTAGTGCAGCTCACAATCAAAAACCAAAGCATATCCCAGACTCGTAACGCTAATAGCTCTGTGGGGTTGGCTAACGATGCCTATTATTTAGAGAAACTACCTCTTTAGTTAACCGCCGATCAGGGCTGTGCCGCATTGCACCGGTTTAGTTATCTGATCAAGGACTCGATAAGCACTAAGATACTCCTCGATATAAACGCCAGGGAGGCCGGATGCGTTTCGAGTTAGTCGAAGAAGAGTATGCATGTTCTCGCTCTGCTATCTCATAGCGTGCTGCGAGCGGAACGAGAAATAGTCTCTGGGAAATTGTGAGACCCTATACGTATTTGTGGTGAAGCACCAGCGGCCGTAAATAGAGCGTCCGTGAATAAATCGAGCAGTAATTACGCACGTATCATGCTATCCAGATGCTATCAATTAAATTGCGCCATGCCTCGGATTGATTCTGGTCAACACTAGCGAGTGGCATTTATTTCCTGCGCAGCATGGCCTTATTGCAAGAGTATTTGGACGGGGTCGTTCGCATCCCTGTTCGCCTCCTAACATCAGATGGCTTTAGTGAGTGCCCCGTATCCTTCTCCAAGCGAGCAGCCGTTCTTAAACTCGAACACTTTCTCAACAACTCGGCAACGCCTATAACTAGTATCGTGACACCGGAGACAATGCTAGATCTACTACGAGAACTAGGCATTACCCTAGGCAAATTTCGGCAGACCCTCTATCGAGTAGACAACGCGCTGGTTAACTACACTATCCCAGTTAGTTGTCTCGTGGGACCGGATTGTCTGCAGAAAGCCAAAGATAGCCTCGGGGCCGATTACTAATGTCTCGTTCGTATTCATTGCTTGCCGAAAGGTATGTTACTAAGCTGCATGGCTTGACCAGGCTAAGAAGCCCCCCTAGAGATGCTAGGACTATTCAGCGATGGTGAAATATGTCGATAACTACTTCTTAACCCCGAACCGTATTTAGCTAAGCAATAGTTATCAAGATTGAAGAAAGGCAAGAGACGATATATTCGAATAATTATAACCAAAGGGCCCATTTGGACGGCGATAAAGGAAGTTGCTAGATTCCCCGGCTTGTAGGAAGGCATTTAACTCGGTAACTTTGCAAAGTATCTTGCGGCTTATTGCGATGGCGCTATCGTGAGCTACTAGAAGCATATTGAAACTATCTGGTCTAAAATTTTCGAGGGACTAGAAACGGATATCCCGCTACTAGATAGCGATACTGTGCGGGCACTGTAATACATAGCGCCAAGCCGCAGCTGCCAGGATCGGGAGACGATGAAAAGGCTCATAGCAGAGAAGAAGCTTTTCCCGGAAATACGGGGTAAAGACCACCGCGCAAGGCTATACCGCAATATCATAGCAAACGACCACGTTCTCCCAAGCATATTAACCTTTCACGAGAATATGCGGTATTTGACGATTGGTGTCAAAATACTCGAGAAGTATATCCTCCCACGGCTAGCAAAACAAGCCACTAGACCGGGGACTACTTCAAAGGATCTCATCCTACGGCTACGAAGAGTTTAGAAACATTCCGAGCTAGCCATGCTTAGGAGAGGAGAGGCATACGTTTTCTTACCTTTCGATCGAGTATTCCTATCTATACTTATTGAAGCTTTACGCCACTTCCCCTTATTAGGCACTAAGCCGCCTTTGTAAGACTCTAAAGGTCAAGGCATCAATACAATGCCCGACAATAACTATATCTCTGAACTATGCGAGGCCGCATATTAGAACGCGTTCCGCACTAAATCTATTATAAAGTTACGTGGGACTAGCTCCGTCCGTCTAGAGTTACCGAAGGAGCCCTAGTGCCTCATAGCTCGTTGGCGCGGCGGCAAGCCAAGTATTGAGATATATAGCGTCATAAGAGCACAGGGATTCATAGGTTAGTTACTGCAGTGCAAACTAAACCAGTCTAGTAGTTCGACGAGGGCTAATCCACCATAGGTATTATATGACTTGCTCAGGGCATTCTTTGGGAAGGCGATACTAGACCTTCCTTATTAATATAAGAATATATCTCAACCTGTGGAACAAACTACGGTATCTCGCAAGAGGAAAGGAGACTAGATATCGTCAGAGTTAGGTGCACTCGATATAAGGAGTGAGGCAGAGCGTACGAAACGCAGAAACATAATAGTTCGTGAGCAATCCGACCATATTGTAGGGAATAACGACTCCGTCACGGGCCAGAGTCATACAGGTACTTCCACTTCCGCCTAGCAGGCCGAAGAGCTCGACATAACTATAGAGGATTGTTAGGTGCCGAGTATAGGCGAAGCTGTCGAAGGTAGTATCGAGGGTTCGACACAAACAGAATAGGCTCACGAAGATGAAATCGGTGTTATCTAAGATCGGCACGCTGAAGTTGAACGTCCTAGCCGGATTCTATCCAAAGTCGCGCCTGGCTTAGCACACAGACCGCGGACACCATAGCGCTAGACTCCTTATAGCCAGAAGGTGATCCGTGATAGCGAGAGAGAGGTGACTCCAATCCGTACTAAGCCAGATACTAGTGTGGAGAGGTTATTGCTAGAAAGGCAAGCTATGCGATCGATTCTATCACCACTGGACCCGATACATACAGCAGAAGCTATGCGCAAACCGGAGACCGCGCTATTAAACCCGATAGCTACTAGTATTACTCCGGAAACACCTGATAATAACATAGCTACTGGAAATATTAAAAAGGAGACAAGTCCTGCCCACATGCACCCGATGGCCGCTACGCAGGGTAAAGTAGTCAACGACAACGACGACGAAGTTCCTTAGGTACTATCTATGAATAAACAAAGACAGAGAACTCCGCCTACGATAGAAGAGTACGAGGAGGAGCTATAGATACGTTATAGACTAGTAGTGTAGATTTATATAAGACTACTTATCTTGTTTATTGGACAATGCCAAAACTAGATTTACTCTCAGCCTGCCTTATAACTAAATTTTTCCGCTATTTCTAGGCGATTCACTATTATTTTCGCTAGTACGGGAACGTCCCCCTTAATAGAATAGACTCTACTATATAAAATCTCGATCCCACGCACAAACCAGCATAAATAAAGCAGCTATATATATAATGATATCTCTTCTACGCCAGCTTGAAAAGCTATCCGCGAACCTGTCGGTTCAGTAGTGCAATATAGTTAATATGCGGTTAGGGTCCCGTTTCGATAGGCATTGCAGTAGGAGCATATATCGGTGATATTAAAGAAATTATCTATCCTAGCATTAGGTTGCAACGGTGTCGGAAAAGCATCCGCTCTAGTTCACCAAATACCTTCTGACCATGCCCTCAATGCCCCCTATCAAGATGTCATCGCCTTGCGGATCTAATGTTACTTTATCTTCAACCATTGCAGAAAGATGAACGCATGCCCTAACGAGTCTATCAGGAACATTATCTAGGGCTATATAGGCCAGTTTCTTAAACGTAGCGTTATCTATTTTAGCATGGTTCTTACTATACAAACGTATTAGCTATGAAAGGGACGAGACATATAGGTGATACGTACACGAAAGCCTCAGCAACGTCAGAGTAAACCGCCAACAAAAAAACTAACGGGCCAACGAGCCTGGCCCAACGCCCACCGATTCGCTTGCATTCCTATATCTTAGTCCTTGTTCGTATAGTTCTTAGGTCTGAATCTTGGGCCCTGATATACAAATCAATTGCAATACTGGAGTTAACTCGACCGCTCTCTAAAGGGATAGATGCGTCTTCTCTTCCTTGCTTTATTCTGTCCTCCAACACGCGAAAGAAATTTGACAACTAAACGTAACCGAATTTAGGTGGCAAATTGGTTCCTTCTTGGCCGGCAAGAACGTCATCTAGAGCGCCTACGGCTGCTGACATATTGAATATTGCAAGCGACGCGTTAGACGGGATGGTTGTCTTGCGGAGAAGTCTCGCCCACGCCGCTAACATCGGCTCCCAAGATTATATTAAGAAGTCAATAGCGTCGTGCCTAACGAACTTGCGCGAAATTGATATAACCTGAACCAGCGACCTCTTTCTTTTGGCCCTTTGCCTAACGGGATTGTGACCTCTATCTTTCAGACGCGAGGCTAGCTGTGAATATCCTTGACCGGCATATTGATCATCCTTTGGCGTTACTCCAGAGTTCCTTAGTGCGCCAAGTAGCATGTCGGGGGGGCAATCAGACTTGAGAATAGATTGAGAGGCTGCGTGCCCATTCCACGGGCTAACGGATACGCGTGTTTTGCTTAGCTTCGCGTCAAAGCTATCTGCTCCTAGCTGCTCGGTCATGTCTAGAATGTGCGGCATCTTTATATATTTTTCTAAGCTCTTCGAGATACAAGGAGGTTGAGTTCCTGCGCAGCGCACTAGCTGAACTTCCTTATAGAGCCATGATGCGACGCTCTTGCTAGTCGTTTATTTAGGTGGCAGTTAAATTAACGTTGCCTATACAACTCAAACTTCAATTTAAGGCCACTAACAAATATAATATAGCTATATAGTTTGACATGCTACCTGTCATAGCGAGGGTGTCTGGATATGCTGTCTGCACAGGGTTGTAGATGAGTGCTGTGCGATACTCGAGACATCGTGCTCCATGGTGCCGGAGAGAAGTGTACTCGTGGGGGATATTTAATAGGAATGCCACAGGCGGGTGCCACAGTCGGGTGCCACAGGGAGGTGCCACAGGGAGGTGCCACAGGGAGGTGCCACAGGGAGGTGCCACAGGGAGGTGCCACAGGCGGGAGGACAAGGCTCATTGAGGCTGGGTGTGGTGCTCCAGAGGGGGTGCTCCAGAGAGGGTGCCCAGAGGGGGTGCTCCAGAGGGGTGCTCCAGAGAGGGTGCCCAGAGGGGGTGCTCCAGAGGGGTGCTCCAGAGAGGGGCTCCAGAGGGGGTGCTCCAGAGAGGGTGCTCCAGAGAGGGTGCCCAGGGATCTGCATCACCAGCTACTTGGCATTCCGGCGCGGCTGAATGCCCCCCAAAAATTCCTCTTCATTAAAGACAGTGAAACCTCCACGTGGCTCATAAGCTTCATTAATAATCCTCAATGAAAAGACTAAAGTTTTCACGAGAACATGCCCGTCGCTTACTTTAAACCCGAAACTTTGAAATGGTCGTACCGTGAACTCTAAGGATGTGCTTATTTTAGTCAAGTCTTTATTCAAACTCTGCCTACCAGGGCCTCGAAACTAAGCATCCTCGCCCACTGCTAGCTTAATTAAATCTAATCTTAATGCGAAAACCCATACAAAACCCAGTGCCTAGCCATATTTGTAACGTAGGAGAATATATAATCTAGATCTTCGCTATTCGCTAATATGGAGCTAGACATGTTATTCTCGCAAGGCTTTCAGCCTTTCTAGTTCAAAGAGTAAGCCTTTGCGAGCTTTGATGACGTTCCTTACTGATGCGTGCATTAGCACTAGCCACCTAAGGACGAAGCTATTCAAATTTATCGTGGGACATGATCGAGTAGAGTATTACATCCATCAGTCATTGCTATCCTATTTGTTAGCTTCGTTTCATAACCTAGTTAAGGAGTCTGCACCTACGGGCGTGACTTGGGTGGACGTCGACGAAGATATTTTTTCGCGTTTTGCTTAGTTTGTATACCACGGCTCTTACTCGGATTTCACCCTTGAAGTTAGACAAGACCCCGCCTCCGAAACGCTAGAAAAGATAACTACGGTAAATACAGAGCTACCAGAAAACAAAACCTCGGTATCCGCCCGGCTCTTCCCCACCTTCACCGCCGAGTCACCTTAGAATGCCAGCAACGGGGCTTTCAAACTACCCTACTCTCTTACGTCTTGCCACGCGGCAGCGATAAAGCGGTCTCCCCACTCACTTAGCTCACGGAAGCGCAACTTAACACGGTATCACACAATCGCGATTCCAAAGATGAGAGCGGTCCCTCCAAAAAGAAACAAGACTTCATCCAATCGCTCATGACTGGGCGAGAGAGACAAGAGGAGGGACTAAGATCTCTCGTGAATTAGTTCGTCGGCAACGCGAAAATTTACACCTTAGCGAATAGATACGCCATTGCTTCGCTCATGAATTATTCAATTTTAAGACTAACTTCGGAGCTGGTGCAATGGACTATAACGGAGTCGACATTTATGCCTGTATTTAGAGAACTAGTCCGTTATATATATCAAAATACTACGGCGGGGGAAAGCCAGATCCGGCGGATTGTAGCATACTTTACTGCTTGTATGATAGAGGATGTATCTAGTCTGGACGGCTGGCCGTTGTTGCTAGGTGAGATGCCCGAATTTGCTGTAGATTTAGTTCATTAGATGACGAAACGATTCGGCTAAGGTAGAAGTAGTTATAAGAATAAGAGTTCTTTAGGGGTATAGAGGCTAAAGATTCCGTTCGCTTGTGTCAGGTAGAGAGAAGACTTAATCTTTTATCTAATCGGTAGATCCTAGGACTCTAGTATCACCCATCCTCTATGTTATCGCGAAAACAATCTGATAGATCGACGATATGCTTCCCTGATCTGGGTGAGCTCTTGTGCAAAATCGTCCTTTGCTAGTTTCGGGGCATCGCGCTTCCTCTTCCGGTTCGGGCTTATCTGGATAAGAGCTTGACGGCCGCGGTACTTAGCTCTTTCTAGATCTACCGCCATGAGTTTTCCGTTCTCATTACATAAGATATTCCGCGGCTCTGCATCATGATAGAGAGCGCACAAGTTGTGCAAGGCATTGAATATCGTGGTAACACCGTCAACGATTGTCGCTTCGTCCAGGCGACCAGGATATTCAAGTATGGGTCGGCCGGCCTAGCTAAGAAACATAAAATAGAAGTTAACACGGCCGTCGTAATGCCATGGCCGGACTAGCTTTATACTCCCAATACACACCGGGATGTGCGTCCCTTATATGTCGATGAGTCGATCATACATCGCATTCCCACGCCGTAGAAAACGTTCGTTAACGGTCTCCATACCCTTGGCAACGAACGTATAACCGTGAGACGACAGTCGGACCTTGAAAAGCGAGCCCCGCGCCCCAGCTCGATTCATCGACATACAATCGGCGTCGCGGCCACGATCCCTGGCAAGTTAATCTCGTATCAGACGGAGAAAGATAAATCTTTTAACGTGTTGCTGCCCGTGAAAGTTACGGTTAGGGCAAGAATCGTCCATTGGCCCACCACATGCCAAGCCTTTTAGACATGAATGAGTGCAGAAAGGTCGATCTTGTATGTTCTGCTTCGGTGTTAAGCTCTGCTCCTGTTCTCTCCCCTCCGGATCGCCTCCATTTTCAGCGACCACAGGGTCTGTAGCAAATCTGCCGCTGCGCGGATGAGGTGAAGGAGACGGAGGGTCATCATCAGTGTGATTGTCATCGTAAGCTGGCTGTTGACAGGTAGACTTAGACCGGGTGCGAATTGGCGATCTTTTGAAGCCTTTCCACCGCTGAGGTTTATACATAGATACGCGGGACCTTTTGCTTTTGCGCTCAGCCGTGGGAATACTATACAGAATTTACTCATATTCAATAGCCCAGGTACCAAGCCGGTCAGCTTCGTCATGCCACGACTCTAGAGGCGGCCTCGACCGGAGAGCTTGGAGAATGAAGGCAAAGACTTGCGCAACAGCCGTGCGATGGAGCCTTGTTTCGTCGTCCTCCATAACGTCCAGCTTCGGTATGCACGTCGAGTAATAGACAACGGAGGGATCATCTAAAATATGAAGGAAGATGAAGACTTGTCCAGTGCAAACATAGCCGTACTGGATGCCTTTGCCGATCATGTAGGAGAAGAGCTGGGTCACGACTGCCGCTGCGAGCCGTCGGCTCGTGAACGAAAAACCTTCTCCATCTTGATTTATCACGTCGCGTTCTGGCTCAATTCCTGATTCCAGGCCCGCGACAACCTCATCGACGCTGAGCTTATGGGGCGCCTTGTATTCAATTACGATGGTGGGGATCTTTTGACCGTCTGCGGTTTTGTAAATGCAGAACTGATCCGCTCGATTGCCTTTTCCTTTTGCTTTGCGACGTGCCTTTGGTGCCGTAGAAGGCTTTGATGCCGATGCTGTAGCACGAGCACCCATGCTCCTAACAGCCATGTGCTCTATTGGCTCGGAGATGGAATCTGGACTGGCACCGAGGTTTGTATGGCTCTCGAAAGTCACAGTGCCGCGAATGCCAAGACGGCGCCTTAGGAGTGTGTCCTTGGATACTGTGTCGATCAACTTCTCCACTGCGTTTTCCACGATATCACGTTCAAAGTCGCGCAGCCCGATCTCACTGCTGATAGGCTTGACCAATGACTTGACGTACTCCATCTGATGCAGGGAGGGAAGGTTATGCTTCGAGAAGAAAGCGTCGCTTATAGAGAGGTCGTGCTATGTTTCTTCTTGTCGTGTTTCGAAATCGATCCAGGGAATGATATGACGAGGGAAAATTCGGCCGGTTGGGTTCGTGGTATCTCCTTGGGTCGTTAAGGAGCGGTCGGTAATCACTTCGGCAGCAAGGTCGAGCCCATGACAAGCCTCGATGTATTGCTGAAGCGCTTGTGGACGCGACTCTATCGCCAATTTCTCGGCTTCTTCGCGTCGATGCTGTTCCTCGTCTCGTCGACGTTCATTCTGGTTTGCGCGACTCTCAGCTTCTTCGCGTCGGCGTTGCTCCTCTTCGAGTTGACGTCTTAAATCTTCAATCGTCTCCATTGTATTTATTTGAAAACGTGATTGCTGTTGCTGATTGCTAAAATCACCAAGTGTGACAGCAACTTGTTTTGAACACGTAGATGCCTGTGGAAGTTCGTGGTAAGCCCACGGGTCAGAATGCTATCGGAATATACTGTACCTCGCAACGCGCTGTTGAAGTGGGGTCAGCGGGATCCGGGGTTTCTCCGCGTCAGAAGGCTTACGGACGAGCATTTCAAGAGCACAAACGCAATGAACAGGATGGAAGTGCACCGGTCAAATATGATGTGGCTATGATCCTTACGATTAGTTTAGCAGACACTTACTTCACGAAGAGCTTTAGAGTTCAATCAACCTTGTTGTATCGCCATACGAACCTTCATGAGGATGTTATACACATAGGTCAGGAGCTATCTCCGGTGGCCGTCTCCTGGTGTTTTGACGTCGAAATAAGGTCTTCAAAGAATTCACAATCTTTCTTTGAAGTTAGTACAGGATTAAAAACTGTGTTACAAAATGGACAGACAAGAGAACAAGTCGTCCCGTTTTTATGCGCCACAGTCGCTTGCATTCCACCTGATGGAACAACAACAAAATACCCCAACAGCTCAGCCATCAGAGGGTGACTTAGCCCGCCAGATCGCACACTCCAAAATGCATGCTTTGTAAGTAGTTGAAGAAATGCCGCCGACGCTAGAAGAACTCTATGCTCGGATGATGCAGCAGATTCAAAAGCTGAAAAGGAGGGACCCTGAGTTCTGTCGGCTCGTGCTCTCGGCAGCTACCGTAGCATATCGTCCGCTCCACCTCGCTGAACTGGGGGTCTTATCGGGCTTACCCAAGGAGATCTCAGCTAACGCGGCGTCCGTTCGAAAAGTGGTAGCTCTGTGCGGCTCGTTCCTTACGGTCCTGGAGGACAACTTTGTATATGTCATTCACCAGTCGGCCAAGGACTACTTAAGCGACAAAGCAGCCGCCGCAGTTTTCCCCACTGGTCAAATAGACGTCCATCGTGGTATGTTGGGGCGGTCCCTGCAGGCTATGCAAGAGACACTCAAGCGTGACATCTACGGTCTGCGCTATCCCGGATTCCCTATCGACAAGCTCAAGATACCAGACCCAGATCCATTAGCGGCCATACGGTAGTCCTGCGTCCACTGGGTCGGCCATTTCAAACATGTCTACAGCAGTAGCTGTCCTATAGATCAAGGTGTCTCTTATATTAAGCCTATTGGCCGGTTCTTTCGGCAATTTTGCCTTTACTGGCTCGAGGCATTGAGTCTTATGGGACACATGGGAGACGGCGTTCTCTTGATCACAAGACTCGAGAACCTGCTAAAAGTCAGTGTACATCCGGCGCTGTAATAGTGAAGCTAACCAGGATAGGAACAGTCGTCGGATCGCCAATTAGTAGATCTTGTCCAGGACTCACGCCGGTTTATCCTCCAGAATAGATGGGTCATTGAGAACGCTCCACTCCAGACATATGAGTCGGCTCTTATATTCAGCCCAGCTAATAGCTTACTACGAAAAATATTCGAGAATGAAGAGCCAAACTGGATAAAGATAAAGCCTATAGTGGAAAGCGCCTGGAGTTCTTGTCAACAGACGCTCGCGGGCCATAGCGACTGGGTCAGCTGTATCGCCTTCTCGCCCGACGCCAAGCTCATAGCATCAGGGTCAAGTGATCACACCGTCAAGCTTTGGGATACGGCGACGGGGGCCCTTGAACAGACGCTCGCGGGCCATGGTGACTGGGTCTTCTCTATCGCCTTCTCGCCCGACGCCAAGCTCATAGCATCGGGGTCAGGTGATCGCACCGTCAAGCTTTGGGATACAGCGACGGGGGCCCTTCAACAGACGTTCGATATTGGTGCTGCAATCACAAATCTATCATTCGACAATACCAGCTCACGCCTAGATACAGATATCGGCCGTCTCGAACTAGCTAATAGGACTGAAGCTTCGTCTCGAGCTCCGGTTCCAGAGCAAGCACAACGCCATGAATACGGCCTAAGCCATGATAAATCCTGGATTACCTGGAATGAACATAACGTACTATGGCTTCCACCTGACTGTCGGTTTTCTACCTCGGCGATTTCATATTTTGCCATGCCATCGACAACAACAACAGTCACAATGATTGCCCTAGGGTGTCTTTCTGGAAGGGTTATGTTGATAGGGCTCCTGGGTTCTGGGCCTTCCTCTGTATCATAATTTCAGGACACTCCCTTATTGATCAGCACCCTACAAGGATGTTCCAAGTGAACCCGGACATACCTCGCGCACGCAGGCTGCGGTAATGCTCATAACCACATCGCATAGCTAGTAACGGCTGTGATGCCCATGCACGTGACAACTGGAGTAGCCCAGAGGAGCTCACATCGGAAGACGATGACTTGCCAGAGGCCCAGGCCAACGCCTAAGCTTTGTTTTCGGTCATCTATAGATGCCAATCTTGATTGCTGCCGGTTGAATTTGGCGCTGCAGACATGTTGACTATCATAGTGCTGCCAATGGACCGGTCGAGGGAGTCGAAGCCTTGTGATTGAGAGTAAATTGTCGATGGGCGGTGGTCGTTCGCTAGCTAAATCTCGCGGCCGAATTTGGACAGGGGCTAGCTGTTGACTCAGTACAGGCCAGCGATCTATGAGTCAGCAGCACGTGCCATCTCCGCCAACGTGATCGGGTGACGAGGGAACTAAGAGTCAATGCATTCTCTCATCTCTCTGGTACTTCCGCATCGCCTACCATGACCACTACCATGGCCTCCACCGTGTCACCTTACCTGCGACGCGACGAGTACATCGACCTACAGAACCGTCAAGCGGAACTCCTAAAGCATGAATTTGATGCCGTTCGCCGATCACACGGCCACCTCGGAATTGAGACAAAGGACGTAAAGGACGACATCAAGGAACTCAAATTGTCTATATTAGAAATCAAGGCCGATCGTATACAGTCAAATGCTTTCCAGAGGAACGCGTCTTTGCGCAATCCAGTTACGCCTATTCGTCCACTCGTTGCCTTTCACCCCGACGGAGGCATCATCCAACCCGATTCTAACATCTTTCCGCGATTTATAGACGACTTCTACGCGCTTCGAACTCTATCCAACCATGATCAATATCGCACATTAGTGTATCTTGCCGACTTCTACGATATTCCTCTTACTCCATTACATACTTCCGATGGCGACAATGAACACGATCCTAGACGTGTCGTTGACTCGTTAGAGGCGATCTTAGGTCTTAACGAGGACAACATTGAAGCTTTCCGCCAGAGATTCCGGCACTACGACGACCAACCTCGCCAACTATCAAACGTTCGCAGCTTCACCCCTCCGAAGGCGCTCCCTACCCAATTCGACCGAAGCGTGACCAGGAGTACCGCGATTCAAGAGAACCTGGCTCGGCCCCAGTCCATAGCGAAACTTCCGAAGACAGGACAAGGCTCAAATGGGGACCTCGCGATACTCCGTCTCCTCAACGTCCTACTGTTAATAATCTTTGGGCAAGAGCAAGACCACAAGACGCGCTAAAGGGTGGTAATCCATCATCTGAAGCAGGCAGTAAGACCAATCCATTTACAAGTTCGCGAGAGCCATCCGGACACAGAACTCGGGACGAAGCATCAGTAGAACGGTGATTTGCAATAAGCCGCAATATACAGCTCCATCCTACATGAGGTGCGCTCCGGCAGTCATTGAGGCAGAGAGCAGACTTCGTGATCCGCTTGTAGATACGTGGTCTGCCGCATTGGCCCGTTTTCACTCCGTCTCAAAGACAGGTTAGCCTATGCTTTCGCGCTTCCCGGTTCCGCGACAGAGCCCTGAGTCTTCGATATCCGCAGTAATTCAGAAACCACCTTTAGCGTAAAAGATCCATCAATGAACGCTCAGACACATGGACAGAGCTGCTAGGATGAGAGGCAGATTGGTCATTCATCCACGAATAACCTTCTAGCGGTCCAAGAATATTGTCGCCTTTGAGGCTGGAAATTGGAAGAATATAGGCCCTATGGTAAGCATGTGTTAGTTTCATTAACGTTACGCTTTATATAAAGGCACGAAGTGTTCCATACCGATCTGTCTTTAGGTTGGCTGCACTGAATGTGCGCACTACCTCTGTAAAGGTGTGCTCAGACCACCCGACCAAATCCCTACCGTCACTGCATAAGCCTAGGTCGCAAATGAGTAACAGTGTCTTGCACTCACATCTTATTCACTAGTATAAGCAGCCTTTCTCGAGGTTGGAGTGTGCCGCTAGACAGAAGAGACCTCAGCTCCTCGGCCGAGGACCTCCAGTTCATCGATGCGGCAGCATCTAAAACCCAGAAGGCAAGATCAGGTTCCTTGCTTTCTATAACTGATGCGTTAGTTTAGGACTGCTGAAAACGGCAAGAACGTTGACGACATACTCTCGACGACAATTCTCCCTGATGGAGCATAGAACGACAGGACGCGACTGCTTTTCTCATAGAATGGTACGATCTCGTTGAGTTGTGACACTCCTTCACGCTCCAAAGCCTCCAGTTGTGTTAGTTCAAGTCCGCACTACATATCGTGAGTAACCACTCGAAAATTTGGAGACATAGATAAAACCTTGTAGATGAGGGATCCAATAAGTGTCTTTTTCCCGGCTTTCTCGTCCCCAAGAACTGTCAAGGTCTTGGTAGCCATGATCATGGTTAGCAAGAAGGTGATGAGTGGTCCAAGACCAGTTCGCGCTGTTTACGTTGGGCCCAGATAAATGATTGCCCGCTTACGCATCGCACGTGACAGGCTCCGCTCGGATACGCAAGTTGTTATCCGATAATCTGCCGCTGTCACTGTGTGAGTCAATAATTCTTGATACCCCGCTGAACGCTCGAATTTCCCTCAATATAAGGCGTAATGAGTGCGCGGCTACTCCCGAGAGCGCCATTCAGTTCCCGCACAGATGTTGGAACGATTCAAGTCCAAGCTTTCAAGGCGCTCTAATTCGTCGAGCAGGCCTGTCAATTCATCTTCAAGTATACGGGCACCGGAACCCCTTCCCGAAAAGCTCGGTCTGATCCCCCTCTTCCCTGGCGAGGGCCAGCCAGATGTGTCGGCTCCAAGAACGTACCCTGTGGACATCATTGCGATTCATGGCCTCAATGGAGATGCTTACTCTACTTGGACCCATTTCCCAGAGGGAGAGGGAGAGGGAAAGCTGTGGCTTCGTGATATTCTTCCGGGGTCTCTGCCTGGTTGCCGGGTCTACACGTACGGCTACCCTTCAAAAGTTTTCTCCGACTCATTCGCAGGGGTACACGAATCCGCAAGGTTACTTTTAGCCCACATAAGAGACATACAGGACGACCCAGCTATTGTACCACTACCCACTCCAGATGTTCAACCCGTTACTAATGTGAAGCCAGGGTCAGCGTCCGATCATCTTTGTTTGTCACAGCCTTGGTGGCATCGTTTGCAAGCAGGTTCGTAGCTGAATGCTTGTGCCAACCAATGAGCTTACCGCAAATAGGCGCTAGTGATAGCCCACGAGGATGATAACCTCTATGGACTCGTGTTGAAATCGGTAATCGGCGTGGTGTTTCTGGGAACTCCTCACGGAGGCAGTGGTGTTGCAGATATCGTTAGCGTGTTTGCAACGATTGTCAATACTTTTACGGTAACTGCATCAGCCGGGATACGACATAGGACAGCCAGAACCGATCTGCTAGACCATATTCGTTCTGACTCTAAGGCGCTCTATAGCCTTGTTTTGGCCGCTCGCAACCGGCTGGCAAAGCTCTCGGTCGTCTCTTTCTTTGAGAACTACCCGATAGCTCCATTGTCCTCGCTTGTGAGTAAACAAACTCTTGTCCAGAGGCCTCATGTTTCAAATCAATAATACGGAAGCAGATCGTCGACCAGAAATCTGCCACGCTAGGTATACCGAACGAGGAAGTCATCCCTCTGAATGAGGACCACAGGACTATCTGCCGCTTTTCTGGGGAGACGACGAGCTACAAACTCGTAGCCAATGCCCTTAAAAGGATTGCGTCTGTAACCGCAGAGCAAAACTCAGTACTACAGCGCTCGGAAACTCACTCGTCGAGTAGATGTGAGTTACCTACTGATTGATATTTATAATACAATCCTGACCGTATTGAAGCCCTCAGTGAAGCTGAACGAGCCTGTGTGAGACTACTCTACTCCAGCACCTTTACTGATGAAGACGAAGACCTGAACAGATCTAAGCCTCCAACGCCAACCCCAGGCACTTGCCAATGGATCCGCACCCACAATGCATTTGTGTCCTGGCTTGAGAGAAGCAGCAATGCTCTTCTTTGGTTGACAGGCCATCCTGGCTGCGGCAAGACAATCCTATCTTTTGCTTTGGCCCAATACTTTCGTGAAAGTTGGGCCGGAAAGAAATCCCACAATGTCCTCTTTCATTTTTGCGACAGCACACATGGCAAACAGACGGATGCCAGAATAGTACTCATCAGCCTGATCCTCCAGATTATCAATCGCCGACATTCCATGATTCGATACGTTCGGCGGGTGTTCGAGATGCAGGGACAAAGTATGACTCGATCTTTCTCCGCGCTTTGGGGTATTTTCCTCCAGATTGTCAGAGATCCGCGCGCTGGCTCTTTCTACGTCATTCTGGATGCATTGGACGAATGTGAGAAATCCTCCTGTCGTCAGCTCCTCGAGTCAATCTCCGGAATGCTGGCAGACTCTCAACATTCAGCACAGAGCAGTACCATTGTCAAGTTCCTCATAACAAGCCGTCCCTTTTTCCATCGGTTATATGCTAGCGCCAATCAAATCCTACGGCCTCAGATATCTATCGACGAGGGGCAGGCCGGCTACGTGGCAGACTTGCACAATTTCATCGAACAGAGAGTTGAGGAACTATCTCTCAATCGGCGATATCCAAACGATGTCAAGGAATATTTGCTAAACGCGTTGCGCGCCAAAGCCGATCAATCGTTCCTTTGGATTCATGTCGTTCTTGTATCGTTAGAGGAAAGTCTTATGACTTCCGTGAGAGATATCCAAACCCTCATCGGCAGTATTCCCGACAAACTTGCGGATACATACACGCAATATCTTGCCACCATCCCGTCTGGCCATCAGGACCATGCTGCGCAATTTCTAAAGCTTCTGCTAGCAAGCTCAAGACCCCTGCACCTGAACGAAATTAACATCGCTTTCACGATTAATGCGTCCCATGCTACCAACGAGGACGTCACTCGGGACACACAGAGTTCGATGGACTTTACCATCCAAGGAGTCTTGGGTCCTCTGGCACGTGTCTCCGAATACCATGTGTCTTTGATCCATCAATCGCTGAAAGAGTTTCTTCTAGACGCTGGCAAAATACCCGGCAGCTTCTGTGCCACACGCCTGGTCAACATGGAGGATTCAGCGTTACAAATGGCCTCTGCTTGCATGGAATACATTTGTCTTGATGACTTCAGCGTCGATCTATTTTCGCCAGTCACTCCATCTAGTAAATCTACCTTTAGCTATTCTGATCTTCAGGCAGAGTTACTTGTGGGCGGTTTTTCAGAGGACTTCTGGGATGACGAAGCACATTATCTTACATCCGATACGCTGTTTCGTGAGCCAGACGAGCTCAATCCAGAGATCTGCAATTCGATCAACTCAAAATACGGGTTTTACAGCTATGCCTCGTTGCATTGGGCAGAACATTTTGCTCTTTGCGAGGGAAGCGCATCCGACAGGCTCAAAGAGATGGCCAAAACACTATTGAATGTTGAGAGCGGATACTGTCGCAACTGGTTGCAATTTCACCGCACACAATCTACCGACTTAGTTGACAACCTCACAAGTCAGCATGCTATTGTTTTGGCGGCATATTTCAACCTACACCGTACCTTGCAAGATCTTCTTGATAGTTGCGACGCCACCGAGAGTGTCAAGAATCGAGGTCTCTATTGGGCGTCCCGCCTTGGCCATGATCAGGTTGTTACTGTTCTGCTCGTGGCTGGCGCGAATCCTAATTCGCAGGAAATAGAAAGACAGACCGCAGTCACCACTGCATCTGAACACGGCAATTTGTCATGCATTTCGGCATTAGTAGGAGACAAACGGACCAATATCTCTGGGCGGGGACGACATGGGAGGTCTGCCTTGTCATTCGCGTCGGGCAACGGACACATTGACATCGTGACGGAGCTACTTTCTCGAGATTGTAGTAACGCTGATGATACGGATGCCTCTGGGTTTACGCCTTTTCTTTGGGCAGTGGGTGGAGGCCACCGCTCAATCGTTTCGGCCCTGGCGAGACACCCCAATGTTAATATCAATCACCGAGACAAAACAGGACGTACAGCCGTATCATGGGCTGCCGGAGATGGAATGGTTGATATTTTAAAAGATCTGCTTAGGCTGCGAGGCATAGACGTTAACATCAAAGATAAGGGCGGAAAATCGCCACTCTCCTGGGCGGCAGGTAACGGATGTACCGATACGGTCGAGGTGCTCCTCAGAAACAGAGCGGTAGATATAGCAAGCGTTGATAAAGACAAGAGAAGCGCGATATCTTGGGCTTGTGGCGGCGGTCATCACGATGCGCTGATTAAATTGTTGGACAGAGCACGGTGGGGAGTAGACACGGAAGACATTGACGGGTGGACGCCCCTAGCGTGGGGCATACAGAAGGAAACGCCCAAAACAGTCGAAGCTCTTATATCTACTGGCAGCGTCCAAATTGAACGGCGCGACCGAAGTGGAAGGACAGCGTTGTCTTGGGCCGTTGCGTACGGACACATGCCCGTGGTGAAGACACTTCTGCAAGCAGGAGCTGATCCTGGAGCTAGAGATGACTATGGCAGGACACCTTTATCTATTGCAAGACAGTTGGGAAGGGATGATCTGGTAGGTGAGCTTCAGAAGCACATTGTCGAGGACATAGATAAGTAGCAGTTGTTCTTCGGGATAGGTCATAAAATACACTTCTCAAACTCAATATTCGAGCGTGATATTGTAGCAATTTGCAACGCAGTAGTGATGCACGGTTGGGTGGTGCCACTCCCATTCTTTGGACCCATGTGTGGGGCATATCTGGCCCGTTGGAAATATACCATCGGTGCACTGGCAGCCTTCTGGCATGGCCGCAAGTTATACGTTCTAAGCGAATTTTGCTCCCTGACCTGAAGCGGGGCTTAGCCAAAGCCAAGCCGCTCGAAAGTTAATCCGAGACACCTCATTCTACTAAACGTCGTTCACGCCGTCTCAATCTGTGCTGTAAGCTCATCGATGCGCGAACAATCAACACAAGAGATATATCATACAACCACTGCAGGATGTCGAAATATCCCACGCAATGCCAAGTTTGTTTGGATGATATCACATCAACGGAAGATCATATTACGCACTTAACTCGACATTCGGTAAGGTTGCTGCCTGCCGGATGCCTGCTTGTTGACACGATTTAGTGTGCAGTCTCTTTGCTAGCCCAAAGTCTAGCTGAAAGACATGACGCTGAAGACACACATGTTCCAACAGCTGAGACAGATCATGAATCAGCGAGAAAAAGTCGGGCTCGCTCAGCCGCAAAGCAGTGGAAATGCCCAGAGCAGTGGTGTAACAAGGTTTTCGACAGAGGACAACATGCACTACGGCACCGTTTGACACGTATAACACCCATATAAGTAAACAGGCAGTGGACTGATCAACCTAAGCAGACTATACTTGGAACGACGTTTGCGTATCATGTGGTGACATATTCACCCTGGCAAGCGTATATATAACCCACACCTGTAGAGGGCATGGCCTAACGCGGCAAGATGTTAGGGACCGGCAAAACTATGTCGCGAAGAAGCTGAATTTGGATATGACTCATGCTCAATTACAGCGGGGGAGGCGCGTGAGGCAAAAAGAGCCGGGCCATGCCTCCACGTCCTAACATCCGGCAGTTCCATTCGAAGCGCATGGGCAGTCATCTTCAGATCCTACGCGGAATACAGGGGGGATGCCATCAGCGCCATTTTACTCTACCCAACTTAACGCTTCGGAGGTCGCTCATGGAACTATATCCCAATCCACACCATATCCTCTCAATGGATTCAACTCACTAGTCGAAAGGTACTGGTGGGACCCGCTAGTCTAGAATCACGTAAATGACGTGATGGGCGAGGATGGAGATATTTTTTCAATGAACGACTACTGAGCGGTAATGGTTTTCTCATGAGGTTTCGTTTCAAAGTCGTACTTGACTATCATAGATGCGTTTGCAGAGGAGTTGATATCGCAGGCCACGCTAACTCAAGGCTTTCCTAATGCAAATATCATTGAACGTCCCTTTTCAGCCTGGTGTAGAACTCGCCTAATTATGAATAGACTGTTGGTTGTCAGACTGATATACTAGCAAGCAACTGGGGAGTGTCATCTTACGCGCCGCCTTTCTCCATCTTTATTTCCTTTGTCGCGTAATTTTCCGCAACGGTAGGTGGATATCGATAGAAGCCCTGGTCGTCTAGCTCACCGTCAGAATCGATTATGAGTGAACCGTCCAGACATCTGTACAACGACCCAGAGCCCAGCATATAAGCAGTAAGCTTCTTCTTCGCTTGATCTGACTTTTGGAACCAGTTGTACCAAACTCCAGGCACCGTGCCCCATGGAAAACGAATCCTAGGCTGTCGTATCGAGTAGCTTCCGAGAATTGGTTTGAGACGCTGAAGTGGTCAGTAACTGTGCAAAGATGTTCGTGTCTTACATACTGGGTTATTCTCAAGGACTGGCATAAAGTAGTCCAGGCTAGCAACATCCGTCCTGATTTGTTTCGTGTTGTACAACTCATCAACCCGTTGTCCGATCTCTGCATCCTCTAGGTAGAAGATTCCATGGGTGTCCAGGAACTGTAGTGTATCATCAGCAGATATCGACGACGAAACCTGAGAAAGCTCAAAGGGGTCATCTGCAGGCGAAGCCATATGATCTATGATGGCGATGTTTACAAGGCGAAATGACTTAGGTAGTAATTGAGAGCAATTAAGTCACGCGGATAGCATGGTGGGGTAAATGTGTTGCGCACCCTCGTTCTCCGTATATAGCCGTCGCGCTGCTCCTCAAGGTACCGGCATCACTTTTCACCCAAGCAAATACAGTACTCAGCTTGATAAGTACAAATACCTACTTGCACGGTCTCTGCGTGACCTATAGAATGGTGACTAATATATGACAGGTTGCCTACATCAACAATGGCCGACCCTGAGTGTGGCAACTGCTCCGGCACTGGCAAGACCCCCGAAGGCACGGTTTGCACATTGTGCAAATGAGAATGACGCAGCCAGAGGTTATGAAAATCGGATTAGGGATTGCAACATATGCGCAGGGATTGGATGGCAAAAGCATATGAACAGAGAGCACTAATGCGTACATTTCGTACATTTCGTACATTTCGTACATTTCGTACATTTCGTACATTTCGTACATTTCGTACATTCCGTACATTTCGTACATTTCGTACGTAACACTATGTACAAACTAAGCCTATCCGGGCATATATGGTTTATAGATCGATGGCTCTTGTTCGCTGATCTAGACAAAGGTTGGCTTTAACTTCCACTCACACTACACTGCACTCAATAGGCCACCTTTTATTGAGTCCTTCGTTTCCCCTATACAGGAATCGTCGGTATTTCACTAATGCATGTCCCGAGCCGCAGCAGCATGTTGCGGCAGCAGGCCCAGGGACGACCACGGTCCCTGCAACCATGCGAGCAGCCAGCCGCGTTTTAGGTCGTAGATCAGCTATAAAACATCCACGACTTGCACCAGGGGATATGGATAACTCAGTATGCCCGGCCTGCTGGTGTGCTAGTGTTGGTGTCTCTGCGAATTGCCGATAAGAGACTCAACACCGGATTTTTGTTATCAATGTTGGAAGAATTGCCAGGCACTATCACTCTTGCCTCCCCTCATTACCTCTGCTATCAGTTAAGGCAAAGGTCGAAGAAGCTGTAAGTATCTCTGAGAAATCGATATCCCTGATCCTAATATTAGAATATCCTTGATTTTCATCCCTCGGGTTATTTCGAGCAATCGGATTAAATTTCATTTTCGTAGACAAGAGCTGACAATGAAAGAGTGACTATATCATCGCAAAGGACTCTACTACTTGCACAAACCGACACGGCCAACGTTTCTATCGCCAGATATGCCAGCACCTGCCGAGAAAGTGACGGGGACGTCAGCGTCATCGGAGCCTCTAGAATCTCGAGCCTAAGACAAGGAGACACAACTAGCTGGCTTCCTCTCTAGCTCTCTACTTGTATTAGCCGAAGCGGCACCGAAGAACCACATGCACGCTAATTCATCAGTCGCGGCTGCCTAAAGCATGCTCCAACCCAATTTGAAGCCGAGTCAATCTCCCGGCGATGCGTCGTAGTCAAGCATTACGGCTCGTCGTACGCTAGTAGACGTCGAATCCTCAGCATCCGGTTCAATATCGATCGAGAAAGCTATAAGCGGACCGTGCGAAGACTATATAAGCTAGAAAACTTTGGAAGCTTAAGAAGACGATGCGGACACCGACGTTTCAAGGGGTAGTAGCAAAACTCCTAACACTTCTCTAGAACCACCCTAGGGCGAAGGATTCATAACTAGTATGCTATAAAATACACTTACGCTTTAAATACTCCGGAACGAATTTGGGATTGACGCATCGTAAGTAATTTTGCGCCGACAAAACCTCTATATTATGAACTAATAGATTGGTAATTTTCTAGGGATATAGTGAACTAGTTTGAATATAAAAATGTGGCCCAAACTTTGATAATCTGAGCATGCACGCGTAACTTGCAGTTATCGCGGATCGCTGTGACGTTCGGCCTTGATCCAGCTACCGGGTAGGTAGATCAAGAGTTAGTTCGAGCGGTCGTAGTCACATTCGAGTGCAGTGGAAGTATTCTATGCGTTGGCAATTGTATTGATAGCCGAGTATCTAGGTAGAGACTGACTATATTGAAGCCAGGCTTCCTCTATAGTAGGCGGATCGTTCTGTGAATGATACCCACAGATCATGAGGCTCACACGATGAGCGCAATGGTCCGGATCATGGTGTTTCGTAGATGATCCACCGTGGTTGGTTGAAAATAAAGGGGCATACGGTCCTATGTCGAGTCGTAACAATCGCTCGTAAGGATTATATACACCTCTTATTGGCTGATGATGTGTCGGGCAGCGCCCCACTCTCAAGTCAGTTAACCCCGCGGAGGACGATGTCTTACAATTTACTACAACCTCGAGTACTTAAAAAGAATCGCTACCCGCTAAATTATGGAACACAATAGATATCTCGTCACTTTCCAAATGGATAGCAAGTTTCAAGAGCTCGTGGCAGCTGCCACGGTTACCGCCCAAGGAGCAGGGCGAGAGGAGGTCAAATCTCGCCACGATCCCTAGCGAAGCCTTGGCCTATATAGGCGATCGTATGGAAAAGAAACCAAGGAACTTTTCAAGTATTTCATAGAAACTAAGGTATGCGCGGAGATTCACGTTAGGATACTCGTCTAATATTATTCGCAGGAGCTTAAAATCTCGACAAAGTTATCGGAAGAATATAGTTTATCCCTCAACGAAGCCAAAATACCAGCGATATATGAGCTAAAAGAGGATTCTTGGTATACCAAAAAGCCTAATGAGGTAGCCATCGTACTACTACTAGCACAAAGCAGCCCGAAGATCAGCGTCGATCTAGCGGACAAGATAGTGCAGGTTAACTCTCGAATCGTGTTAGTGCTTCCTAGGGCCGATTTCCAGACACCTACAGGAGATATTTTCATGGTTATGCCAGTTGGAACGAAGAGACTAGATCAGAAACAAAGTTAGGCCTGTGTTTGTGCGCTGCAGAGATTGATAGCCAATATTGATCGCGATACCAGGGCTTTCAAATCCCGTCTGGTCAACCCTTTTTCGTCCATATCCTCCCCAGAAGCTATTCCCACTCACTTACCCGATCCTGCGATAGGTAAGTATTTGGTGTTTCATCTAATCCCCATGTCTCCCAATTTACGTCCACAGAAACGGATAGAGAACCCCATACAGCCAATATATCGTGCGTCTCAGAAGCGAAGTCTAGTAATCTATAATCCGGGAACACAAAGTCAGCAGCCAGCAGCCCGTTCTGTGTCTCTGGGTTGTTGTCTCTATAAGCAAAATGTGATAGGCCTTCTTAAAGCGGACAGACTGACTAGCCACACATGTCTCGTGAGGGATCAAGTGAGCCTAAAGAGAGAGTGTTATATACCGCAGACGAAGGCTATATAGAGTGGTCATTCGTAGGAGCCAATTCGACGCTGAGGTCCCGTTGTTGGCGCTCTGACAGGCTGCTCAATGCTGTGTTATTTGAGAGGGCCAATTACGGGGTACTAACATCGCCCGTGAAACCCAGGTGGGAAAACGGTTGGTTTTGCCGAGGCTGAGTTAAGGCGGCATTTGCGAGACCTAGAAGCGAAGAAGATTCGACGTTTTACGGTGCAAAGGCAGACTCATAGCGGGGGGCGCTGCCTATGCTTAAAGCGGGTGGGTTAATTAAGGACGGAACGACACCGGTGATGTGGCAGAGACTAGGAAGCTAAGTATCCCACTAGTTATGGCGTTGGCCACCCAATGTAGGCAAGATCACACCTCGTGGCATAGGGGAGGGTGTGAGCGTGGCGAACTCGGCAGGTGGCTCCTGATTTGCGGAATAGTATACACACCGATAGTCTGTCTTTTAGGATTCTTAATACATCTGTCTCAGACGGCCGAGGGGAATCGTGAGAGTTGCATGTACCTCCTCCTCAATCTTGCTCGCATCGGCCAGGTTATGATACTGCGCCGAAAGTCGGTCTAACTAAGAAGTCACGTCTGGATCCTCGTCAATCAGGTTTTTCAAGCCTAAATCATCGCAAACGCTTCTGTAGCTATTGCTATGTCAGTTAACCGAAAACTTACTAGGCGTTTAACTTACCTAGACCCTAAAAGCCATGCTAACCAAGCTAGATGATTGAAAATGGGGGTACTGTTAGGTAGTTTATGAAATTTGAGATCCCGCAAGCCTTCCAGCGCGTCCTCACGAAATTTCGGTATCCCGCTCTGCCTTAACTTTGTTAATCCCGTGCTGAGGCTCCCCCTTGCTCGCAAAGAGGCGAAGTATACCTAGGCGTTAGCGCCTTTAGTCTAGTAGAGAGAATCCAAGATCTAATGGAATTCTAATGATCGTCTCTCTTCTTGCCCTTCTTCCTAGGTGTATGGATTCCTTTCCGTGCGTGCACGATGTATTATTCGAGCAGTCTCCGCGAGGGTCTTTATATCAAACTTCCTTTTCGACGCCTCACGTCGCACATCTTTAGATGCGTCACGGTGCGTTTTGAGCTATTACTCTAGTAGAGACGCTAATTAGTCTCCTTAGTCCCCGTTCCTGGTTGACTGGTAATTGAACAAGTCCGTAAGAGCATTAAAATAATGCTTTGGCTTGTCGGAGAGAATAGTCATCCCTAACGAGCAGTCATCTACTAGCTGAGTAGCGCAGCACTTAGGCTCGAGCTCAAGCTGCGTCTTTTCGATGATCTCGTTGGCTTCCTCCGCAGAGAAAACCGCCTGTTTTAGTTTCTTTCTTAGTTCCGTAGCCTTGGTCATAATATGGCGTGATTTTCTTTTCGCGCCTGGCATGGCCTCCTCAGGCTTGACAAGATCATAAAGCTCTCGTGCAAGCTGCTAAGCTTCGTCTTTCTCGGCATCTAGAGGAGGTCGGCTTAATCCATGGTGGTCTGTCTGGTAATCTGGCGAATTCTCGCCCTCTTCGTCGCCAACAAGTTCCACACGTCGTCTATAGTCGTTAGCTGAATCAAAGGCTTACGTGAGTCCTTTACTCACTCTATGTTCAACCACCCCCCCCCCGCTTAAAAGCTATTTCATGGATTTCATCGAGGCGACGATTGACCGTTGTCTCGTCCGGGATTGGGTTTGGACCGTACGGCCGCCACGTAGCGCTGCTCAGAACGTGGCTCGTGTCCTTTAACAAATTAAGGCTTAAATTTGCGGCAACTCTGCCATTAGGAAATTCAATGATAAGAGAAACGGCTCCCGCCTCTCTAGGTAAGTTCACCTCTGCAGCATCCGAAGCTATAATCAGAGGGGCCATTGTTCAGAAGGTGGAGCGTAGCAGTGTGAATCAGAGAATCGTGCCACGACTCGGAAGACAGAGTAGAAGGTCACCAGAATCAAAGTGCTCAGACGACATGGAAGTCACTCAAGTATACCCATGTTTGTAAAAGTTGAACTTTACAAACAGGGGTATATTCGAGTGTGTGTGGAGCCGAGGTCATGAGCGCCCCAGCGAGGCTCAGCTATGGGACACTGTGATGGGACTCTCTGTTGCGGCTGGCATGCCCGTCGGCCGGCACCCATGCGTCTTGGTCTCCTGTGGCATTTTCGTATGAATCCAAATTGTGACGGCAGGGGTGCGGGTTGCCCTCGGGTCAACTGGTGCGACGGCACGGCACATCACCACATGGCCCACCTACTTTAAAGGTGTGAATAGCGAGCTATATACATCGTGCCCCGGCAAGATCAAAGTTCTTGCACAATGACTCTCTCACCGCCTCATCATGCCTCTTGCGAACCACGACCAGCTCCTGGAAGCAGCTTGCGCTTCCGGCCTCGTTCTAGTATAGGACATCATCTGCTGCATAGTCATTGTCCGCCCCACGTACGCGGTATCTGCAAAGAGAGCGGTGTTTGCTCTTATCTTTTTGCCTATGGCACTCGGGATCGCCTTTGCAGTGGCTTACGCCTTTACCAAAGATCCTAGCTGGATCAGAGCCTAGGAGTGTATGATTTTGCTGTCATGCACTTTCAACGAAGTACGTCTCAACCAAAGGGCCCGGATGATACTGACTAGCTCAGGGATTGTGTTTCCTTTTCCCCCTCAGCCAGAGCGTGAAATATGCAGAAGACCTGTATTGGCCTGACACAATACCTATAACTGGACTACTGGTTTATTTGGGGATCGTTTGCCCTGGAGTTGTTGAGCTGGTCAAAGCTGGACAGGAGTGGCTTTGGGCAGCACCCTTGGGCCCCCGGGTGGCATACGTTCTCACGGCTTGTTATGGGTGGTATGACAACTCCGGGTATGAGACAGGGAAGGAATTTTCAACCCGCATAGCTACAGGCTCATTGGTATCTCTGGCCTCGGCTGGGTTCCTTGCGGGATACTTAGGTGGTGGGTTGCCATGGCATCTGCTGCCTCAATGTGCTGCCAGCCCTCTATATGCAACTTTGGCCCTGCCGAAGGTTGTGAAGCAATGGCAGGAACTTGTATCAACCAATTTGCGTGACGGGGATGGATCGACAACCGAGTTGACAAGGCCAAGGTCACCGCACACACAGCTACATCACTTCGACTCGGAGCGGTCCTTGCGGTCAGAGTATGGAGCTACGCCCACACCACAAGATATGTAGGACTCCGCCTTTTTGCAATGAGTTGCTTGCATCAGTCACCATACATGTACCATAGCGCTTCATAAGACAGCCTCCCTGTCATTACATTATTCCACCGTTCTTCCCTCGACAGCTATGCACTTTGTGAAATATTTAGCCAGTCTGACGGTCCTATAATAATATCATTGTTAGATTTTGATCACATGATCGGATCCACAACAAATAGGACCATTCTTTACGAAGAATGTCTCTTGTCATTGCTTTGTACTATTTCCTATATTTTCCGCGATATGTCGCCTCAGAATCGACCAGCCGTATGCCGCCATGCTGCTTGCTCTGAGCTGAAAGTCGTGTGCCAGGATACGTGCATGCGCCGTGGTCGTTCTATTTCGATATATAGCCGTCGCTGCTGCCGACCCTCATGCTTCACATGGTTCCTTCATGGACACGCTGCTAAATCCATTTCCGAACACTCTTCGACAACTTCGCGACCTTAGAGCCACTGTATTCTATTCTACAATGGATTCTCGCAAAAGGTAGGCAGAATTGCGCCCCTCGTGAACTAGCACTTACTCTGAACACAGGTCTCCCTCCCCACTGCTTAACCCGACAAACACTCCCGAATTTCGACCGAGTCGCTCGAAGAGTCGCTCGGATGAGTTGGATGTTCCTAATGCATTATGGTAACTATCAAACAGCACCAAGAGTGATAAAGGCGCTGATGAGAAATGGCTACCATGCTTGATTTCATGCAACGATCTCAAAGTCATGTCTGCAACACGCATTTACATAACTCCTTTCCAGCGTTTTTGGTACTGGCATGTTTACGTTCTCAAGGACATTTTCCCAACGATGAAGCGCGAGGCGCCTCTACTGAAACAGGTCAGCGCTGATGAGCAGCAGAAGTTTGCCAGGGATATACAGACGCACTTGAAGGATAATAATCTCTTCATCGACTCGTTTGTTAGTGAACGTGTGGAGTCGATTTTATTGTGGTTGGAGTTGCGATACGTTTTCGATGATACTCAGGCATATTATCAATCTCTATTTATTACTATGGCTCCTAACTTATCTAGGGAAACGAAAGCCTCCGATCTGGGTTCTGGCGATGCCTGTTACACTACGCTACCATTTCATCTGGGCACGATGACAAATTTATTCACGCCACAAAGTTAAACTGCGATGATCTGGAGGACTTGACTCTTCGAGCCCTTGACAAAATGTCCATGGCAGAAGCCTTACATGCGATCGCCCTTCTGAGAACCCTATTGGTCCAATGCGGTGGCCAAGAACTGTCGCGGCAGTCTTCGTTTCCTCGAAGTCGCCAAACGTCTGCTCATGTCTTGAGCAAGCTTTTCGGGACTTTTAAGGCACAGGGACCATGGGTCTACGAAACAGGGGGAAAGTTGGTCACGAGAATCACCCAAGAAGGACAGCGGCCGATCGCAACCGGATACAGGCCTGCATTTGATAAACCAGACTATTGGTCTTCCGCGCCAGACGATGTTCTGTTCTCGCTGAAATATAAAGAATGGATGGAGAATGGCGGTTTTACTTCTCCCCTCAACTTGGTACGCCAACCCTCCGTCGCAAGTCATAACTAACAGTCCGCAGCGACTCCCTGATCTCGTTGGACTCCATATCACCGAAGCACAAGCTGAGACGATTAAAGAGAAAACAAACGCGCTTTGTGGAGATATTCAAGTCCCATCCCAGTTCCATGACATACTAGGGCTCTTGTGGTACGTCGCCAATGGTCCATCCGACGTCGACTTTCAACGTCACCTACACCGCGCCTCGTCCAGGTTTAAATCCTACTTACGACGAGAACTTTCCAGATCAGATCAGGACCTAATGAGTGACTATTTTCAATCCCTACTGTCAATTTTCTGTGCCGTCGAATCTCTCCCTCTCGACGGCACCCTAACACATTCCGACGCCGACTTAACATACTTCGTCGATCTCCTGCAGGGTAGGACACCTTCGTCTTGGAGGTCTCTTCAGTCGGTGCTTGATGCTTTTGACAGAGCTCGCAAGCAAATTGGGGAGCGGCCGGAAAAGGAGGATGATGTCCGTGTGAGGTATTGGATGTTCAGGCTCCAATCTCATGATCATGAGTCTGCTTATGGCAACTGCACTTTGAAGTGAGATCGAGGGAGGTCCCGAGATGTGTGCTTTCTGTCAGACACTATTTTTACCACGCATACTGCTGTTGGATAGCGTATGGATAATGTGTGGCTGGTGTGGTGTGGATCTATGAAGGATTTTGTAAGGGGCTTACAGCTTGAGGGATTTTGGGGGACACTTCATCAGAACATCAATCAATATAACACAATCAGGCCTTGTGACAACTGCACCTTTCTTACTATATTATAATGCTCCATTATTCCAACAGTTCACGCGTCCTCATTGGTTCCCCGTTCATAGTTTAGGTTTCACTACGTATTCTGCATTCTCAGCTAGGCTAATTCATGCACCGGATTGAATGCTTGTTCATGCACACGCGTACGATACCCCACGATAGTGCTTCCAGATGGCTGAGCGCAGGTCTCAGTCTTCAGTGGAAGATCTCACTCAATCCCCCCCGATTTCGAGAGATATTGCCGCTCGAGTTGAACCTCACGGTACTTTGGGCTGCGGAATCTGTGAGTGGAAAAGCTCGTTCCTAACAATGCTGGGTATATGAGAGGCCTGAGGTCTGACATGACTGAACTTGCTTTAGATTCATACTTCATACATTTTACTAGGCACACCATATTCGAAGTAGGTCTCTCCACTGCTAGTCAGTCAGTTATGCTAACTATTTCCAGAATGTGCGAATTCTATTCCACAGAAGTTACGGAGTACGATCCCATCACGAGAGAGACAAGAAAGAGCACTACGACTGGGCATAAGAAGAGAGAATTTAGCCTCGACGACTGTCCTACTTCGAAGCCGAAGAAGGGGAAGGCAATAGGGGTTTCGATCTATTGTCCACTCGATTGCTTCGAGCTGTGGTTCGGTCCCCGTAACCCCCTATAAGCAACTTTTGCGCCTGTATTGATCGCATGTCATTCAACCAATGCCTGATCTTTTGCTCTTGGCGCAACGGCATAGGCGTAGCCGTTACACGAGACCGCCGATAATTTTCACTTTCGAACAAATTGCTCTCTGAGTACTTTGCAATAAACACCCGTTCCGGTGAACATCGCCATGCTTGTGGGATAAGGAGTTTTCTTCGAAGGCGCAATAGTCAAAGTCGATGACTAGCTCGTGACCATCTCAATCCTTGAACATGATGCAGTCCTAGCGAAAATCGTCCCGTACCACCCTAAGGGAGAGTAGTCCATTGTGGGACAGAGCTATCTAGAAACTATTATAACGGCTCCTTTACAGAGTTCAAGCCTATAAGCACATCTGCGTTGGTCTTGTGCAAGGGGCAAGTCAGCTCTACTTTCGGTGTGCTCATACTTTCCTCGCAAAAAGGCCTTAAAAGCTTCGCCGACACGCAGCAAAGATTAGAAATTCCGCCCTTCTCTTTTTATCTCGACATGTCCTCCTCCCGGGCTTTTGTAAGTCTTGAGCAAGTCGAAGCTATTTTCACCAAGGCCGATATGTTCAGGCGCGAATACGTGACTGGCGACCAGCTCAACGCAACAGAAATATTCGACTCTGATAGTAAAGCAATGAAGGAGGTTGCTACTGAGTTTTTGGATCTTTATGGCAGAGAGCTCTGGCCTACTTCGATTGATACGGAATGGGATAAGTGAGTGCGTACGGTGCCTTCCGGAAACGCAGGCTTACTAACTTCACGCAGTATCTCAACGCTCATGAGTAAGCTTTTCACAGAGCTCAATCGGTTAGAGGCTAGAGGATATCACAACGGAGACAATCTTCCTTGGCAAATCGAAGAGACCTAGTCTTAATTGGTTTTGGCGCAGGGAGTTGGCCGCAAATATATTTGAGGGAAGTCCATCACTTTTATTCCGACCGTAGTAGATTTCTCATTATAGCTGTTGCTCTTTAATTCTTGCTTGCGCATGGCTCTTCATGCTCACCACCAGCACGTGCGAGCCCGCCAGGCACGATAGGGAGTCCAGCGCAGCGGCGACTGACGGGTACACGGATGACGCAAGCCGAGCCAGCACCGGAATAACCTGGATAGCAAGCACGCGGAACTTAACAAGACCTATGCACGACAAGATCAAGTGAGCTCTTTTACAACGCTGCATTATGAGCATGACAGGCAGCATCCGTCCTTCACCCATTTTTTATTGCGTATAATAAGAACCATGGTCCCATTCTTCTCTTCGTTCCTAACCTACTCTCTTCAGAACCCGATCTATGAGACCTAGGCATGATAGCGAATAAGGCCGAAACTAACACGACCATCAACTCGCTCCAGTACTCAAGCCAATACGCTAGAGCGTTCCTCGAGTATCCACCAACCTATCTCGTTTTCTCTAAAGACGCCATCAATAATATCGTTAAACAGAATAAACGATCGAAGGTCGCCGACATACTCTTCTCCTTCGTAGTATTTATTAGCGGTTTCAATAACTATCTTAATTTATCTCGCTACGTCATTCGCAATAGCGCCGGGGAAGACTACGTTAGAATCATCCACAAATAAGCGTACTACCAGACGTATACTTAATATCGCTTCACCCCTACCGACGAAGACACGGTAAACCTCTATAAGCTTATATTCTTAATCACCTACGTCGACCGACTACTTCGGAGAACAAAGACTCCTTGCAATATAATTAGGCAATCTATATATTAAATTATACCCTAAAGCAGCGAGTTCCTAGGCATTAAAGAGCAACTTAACTCTTAGGAATAGTAAGAAAATTCCACGCTATACCGTGATATTAGAAGCTAATACTATAGGTTTATAAATTCAGCGATACTCTATAGGTCGCTCTCTTCCGAACAGCACTAGTTACCATTATTAACCTCTGCTTTCATGAGTAGTTTCAGCACGCAGCTGATTTAGGTTCAACAACAGGCCCATAGATATACATAAAATCTTAGGCGCGGTCTTCTATCCTAGCAGGGCCTACTATAATAGCTTGCTACTAGCTACGGCAGCAATAACAAAGCGTATCTTCTGAATATATACGTAACTATAATACTTACTCTCGAACTATCCCAAAGCATTTAGGTCGAGTACTTATCGAGCCAAGCTTTATACAATCTACAGTAACTAAGGCGCTCTAACCCTTTAGGGGCAGCCTATAGACTAAAGCTTATCGGCTAGTAAGTTACTAGATATATAGTGAATACTTCGTTAATATATATAGCGAAATCTAGATAATAGAACGGCTATATAAGACAGGGATATAAAGCACTCCGGATTTTCATAAGATAGTGCGTGAAACCTTATCCTTCTTAAGCCATTGTTATAGATATACGTACGCTGCATGGATAGAACTAGTTATATGCCGCGTCGAGACGCTTCGAGATACTAAGCCTAGCTAGGTTAGCTCGTGGTACTTTGGGTTGAGCAACCTATCACGTGATCTCTCCTCCTATTATTCGCATAATTATAACTACGACATAGGAGCTAGAAGCGACGATGAGATTAAGGAGCCTAGTTACTCTGGAATAGTTATCGACGACCATAGTCACTATCGAATCATTATTACGGGTTGCTACGTGCTATCATAGCATCGAGATAGTCGGGAATCTATATAGCTATTCACCTAGATAATAAAGCCTGTGTAAACGGGGTATTAGCGGAAATAACTATCACAATCTCTTTACTACGGCTGAACAAGCGAGACAACAGAGCTAGCGACATTAGATAAGATAACATAGGCAGCCCGGAAAATCCAGAACTAAGTCGGTGTATGTGATACTGCTATTCATTGCCGTTTTTAAGGGCGGCAAACTAGTTGCCTTACATTGCGGCCTAAGAATCGACCGGAGAAACAAGCGGTTAGATGGCGACCCTTGTGATAAACTACTATATAAACGATCGACTCTTCGCTGCTTCGGCATACTTTGTTCACTTACGTATATTTAGTATAAAGCAGCAACCTAAAAATCCAAGGACTTTCTTCGTGTAAGTATACCCATCCGGACGATCACACGAGTTTTGACATCAGAAGGGCTTCGGTTGATGAAGATGGGATCTTTGAGGAAGTGGCTTAAAGTGAGCTTCAAGAGCTATCCCTAGACGAACTTGACTTCTACGAGATCAGAATCAGAGTTAACAAGGACGCAGAGGAGCTTCGAAAAACTATTAGCGTTAGCCGATTAGATGTACCGCACTGGTGCCGAAGTATTTTATGGTCACGCTCGACAGTTCTTCGACAAACGATCAAGAACCTAGTACCTGGCTAGCAATGCCCCCTCAGACCAAACAGCGACTTCTTAGGTATAAATCATTATCTAGCCCTTATCTAATACTCACCGTTTTAGTCAACCGCACGACTTTGTTTAGATTATACCAAGCCTTATGCGTCGAGAACCTTAAGACCGATGCTAGTATGATCCCTTACTATCCCTCTCTTCTTAAGTTCTTGCGTTCAGAATTCGATCTTCTCTAGCAATCCCTAACAAAGGAAATCAATACAAAACGATTTTCTTTTAACTCACTTCCTTATATATACAAGTTAGGAGAAACAATCGTCGGAACGTGGCCTGGGTCTAATACTATGTTTAGCTCTATATTCTAGGGCTTTATTCCGACTTAAGACAGGCTCACTATACAACTCGACAGCGATTGCCTTACAAGAGTATATTTTAGTATATATCGATACCTATATATGATTCTAGAGTATTAGGGAATAAGGCATATCACTAACTTCGAAGTATACCCCCTCTGCTTCTATAACGACGGAGAAAAGGCAACAGGGACTTTACGATCTATAGCGAAGGCGATAATACCTATCATAGGTGCGCGAGTCTGCTACTAGCATAATAGCTTTATTATTCGGAACGGATAGAATTCGCTTCCGCACCTGGGCCCCGTGTTGCTAGGGTACTACGATAAAAGCGAAGAGTATCTAGTAACACCCGTGAGGGACGTCCTCGACTTGAGGTGCTACTATAACCTAACTCGAATTCCCACTTAGTCTTCGTTATATTATTTGCTAGTAGTTTAAGCATATTTTCCTTCTCGTCTAGACGTAATAATAGGTATGTGAAATTCGTATATAGACGAACTAGCTAACTGCCTAGGATATATGCTGCTTTCGGATCTAACGCCGATAAGGTGGGCTGAGAGCGGTATTCAAGGCCTTACAGAAGATAGCGACAATATTATAAGTATAGTTGCTTAAAAGTTTAATAAAGGCGAGGCTGTCTCCGCGAGAGTCTTACTCAGGTCCGTAGAATTATCAAGCACGTATTATAGCTAATATTCATAGGGCGACGGACAAGGAGAATCCAAACGTGGATATATAGCGAAATATAATAAAAAACATAGTCTTCGCAGAGATAATCGCTAATAACATAAAGGTTCTACTTATCAAGGTATGGTCGTGCTTAGAAGCGCAAAAGAAGGTAGCTGAATCCGAAACCTAGATCACCGGCGACTACGCGAAGACAAGAGACGGTATTTTTAGCCACGTGTCTCGCGCAATTAAGGTTGCAAATGATAAGCACGCAGCGATTCTACTCTCCGATATAGACTATCTTCTCGGTCTCCACGGGGTAGTCGGCGCTATATTATATTATTTAAACGCTTCCGCAATCGATATAGACAAGCTCTATAAACTTATAAAAGCCTATCGGGGGCTTCTTTTTATCTCAGTGAGCAATTTATCGCAGCTTCACCCGGACTAGGCATAGCGTATAGATCACACGATCACACCCGATAGCGAAGATACTATTAAGCTCTGCGCCGCTGAAATCAAGGATATTATCACTAGCAAGAAAAGTGCGGACGCAGCCATAGATTTAGTAAGATCCCTGATCTAGGCATAACTATTATCGAGCTAACAGACACGAACTCGAAGCACATCCATGCATGGATTATCCTCAGCAATCAAACATTAGTCAAACAGGTCAAAGAGGATATCAAAAGGCGTACGGACTTGTCTAGTCCACCTGCTGCGCCGATCGGCTATTCATAGCCGCAAGAATCACGAGTCGACCTCGGTTTTGGTTTTTCTTATCGAGTTTTCCAATACTCTAGCACAAATATGGAGGTCTCTCTGTATTTCAATCGTAACATAAACGCCGCATAAAATATCTTTCCCGTAGTAGTAAAATAGGTCTATCTCGAGTGTCGAGTTGTAGATCTGTCCTCTAGCCGCAACAAGGTAGTATTGTCTCCTCGGGCTGCTACACACCACAAGACGAACTAGTGTAAGTCCGTCTCGCAAATTAGAGTCAAGTATCGGCTTCCGAACATCAGGTAATCCAACTATTAGCGTAGAATCACGTACATAAAGGAGGTGGGCTAGAAATCAGTTAATGCTGGGTGCAACGCGCCATATAGGGCCCGGTGCTGCTAGCCTCTTTCTACAAAATCTGTGCCCAGTCCTTTATCGACCTAGCTCTCTGTCCTCAATCACGCCGGGTCGGACATGATCATGTCAACCAACGAGCCTCCTTTGTCGATCAGTTTCTACATACCACCGGAGGCCGCGTATTCCGTTATAAGTGTCGATTAGAGTAACTATAAGTTCGGTCTGCTCCTCGCTCTGCCTTACCTAAGGTAAACCCGGCGTGGTCAACCCGAGCTCCCGACATTGTCTTCGTCTTCACAATAGCGTATAGATGCGTATCGTCAGAGGCATACGATAGCGGATCCGAAACCAATGTCAATACACCCGCCCCAACCACTCCGTCGACCTCCCCGCATAACTCCTATCACTTTCCCCTGATCTCATAGGACTTGTATTTCCTCAGCTTACAAGACTACGCGAGCCTGGCTAATAATGATCAAATTCACTCAAGCGAGCTCGTGCTTAATGACCATATAGGGTTATTTATGTCAACCCCCGAAGCACTCAACCTCGAAGGAAACGGCTATAATCTCCTTCGCGCGACGGAGGGCGAGAAGCGGGAAGTTAGAAACGCGGCTCTACGTGATAAGCACTATTAGCCTCGATGTAGAGGAGCCATTCGGCGATATGGCGTTCAGCTAGGGTATGCTATGCGTGGGCTTCACGGGTCTGCCCTGGTTGACCTTGAGATACCCATCCTAAGCGAAGAAATCAAGGTATATCATGTCCAATCTGCTTGCAAGTAGCTTAACTAATATAATTCAGGCCGAGGGAAATATACACGAGTCCGCTAAAGCCCTCTTATTCTACGCGATCAAATGCCACCTAGCAATATGTGAGGAGAGCTCACGCCTCCGTGAGTTTGATGCTCGCGGGGTTTGGACTATAGCATGGATGAATCTTAGGTCTACTTACCCCTCGACTCTCCATGCTATCGGTCTTCTCCGAAGGTTGCTAGGCATGTTCGGAGCGTCTCAGCTTTGTTATCCGCCCCTCATCGATAAGCTGCAAACACCGTCAGACAACCTCAGGCTTCTGGCTTCACTACTAGGTGCAACGTCTCCCCGAATTGATAGGGATTTCCAAGTTATGCCGCTGCTTAAGAAATATCATCTATATCAGGGGATTAATATCGTCGCTTCCTCACAAAAGTACACGGAGTACATGCCTAAGCTTTTTCTAGCACCTCCTCACGTCTTAGTAAGTTATCCCCGCGAGTTACACAAGCTATTATCAATAACGGGAAAGCTATACGCCGAGAAACTATTCTCGTATCTAAACTTTTCTTAGATAGAGAGCAGCATGTAGTTCCACGACGACATAGTAGATAGAGGCTAGGCTTGGGAGGAGCATCTCACTAGCCACCTAATGTCTCTTCTATTATGGACGGGAAGAGCGTAGTTACAAGAAAACACATAGCATACGATCTAGCACGGTGTTCGAGAATATATCTCGGGCCTACAACAAAACATTAGGTCCTGCTCGGAGAGTAGTAAGCTTGCTGCCCTCTTAGTAGCATGTTTTTGTTTTCAATCCCTTGCACCTTCAGAGGAGGCAACTCAACCGTTAGCACAACCTCTAGCCGATTTGGATATATTCCTCAATGGCCAGAAGAAGCAACTCCCCGACCTTTCGATTAACATTTGTTATTTCTATCAGGCCTGTTGCATGGAAGGGCCACGAATCCGCGATTTTGTTAGGAGCTTCCACGAAACGGCATTTAGTAGCTTTTTCTGCGGGTACAGGCTAGATAGTGGCATTACTACTGCCTATTGGACCTAGAGGCTGCAGGGTTATGATCATAGCAAGGCGTTGACTTTTGCGGTTGGAGATACGCGGGCTTTGCTTCATCAGTTCGATAGTTCTACAGATACTTCCCTCTTAACCTTAAGGTCTATCATATAGGATAAACATTAGGAACGTACCCAAATAGATATTGCTTCCAATATTATGCGTTAATTAAGAGTGAAGCTCCGCGGAGCTCAGTCACTCGGCGAGACATACGTCTTGCGTCTATGTGACGGTGAAACTCAGCCGATGAAGCAGCAGCACGGACCATTTCGAACAACGTGATCTATCTAGTCTAGTTATTCAACTTCACATGGCCGTAAGGGTACAAAGCCCGCTAATCTAATCGATTTCCTACCACGCCCGTGCTGGCGAGAGATATATTCCCACTGGTCGAGATAAGCTTGCTCTATCTGCGCCTTCGTTGGGATATATACGCGGTGCATTTATCACAGGGTCTGTGATTGCAAGGGTTAATAATATTATTAGTCTCCGGATTAATAACACGGGTGAAGACGCATCGCCCATAGCGGTTAGGGCCATTCTAACACATACAGTAGGTCTAAGTACCACCGAGCTGGAAGTGGCGGTAGCTACGCTTTTCGCACAAGGAGTCTCGCTAGTCGGACCGCGTGTGGGACCGAGAACCGCATATAATAAGTTTGCCGGTTCGACGGGAGACCATGGCATCGGGGCAGTGGGTAATCTCACGACTGGTGTGACGGCCGCAGCGATAGATAACTGTAGTATTATGGCATATATTAAACACCGAGGAATGCTTAGGGCAGGCAGGGGAATCGGGCAGAGAGTGACTTTATTTACGCTAGTTGCCTTACTTCAAGCTGCTGCAACAGCTTGTGATCTACATATAATGAGCTAAAAATAGCTTATAGACACGATCCCGGATATATTTAGACGCACATCGCCATCTCCATAAAAGGCCTCTGTCATATGCATGCCCAATCAATGCTGTAACTCATCTTCACTACGGGCGGATAAGGGGCAGCAAGCCGCGCGCGTTGCTAGTCACTCCCGGGCATTCGCTGTGGGGGAAAAGTGGAATCTTCTAGCCACGCGTTAAGCTTCAGTCTGCGTCAGAAAATCCGACACACACCAACTCACCTTCCTCTCTTATCTCAGAATAGCTCGCTTCACGACTTATTCTTATTGTCCTATTAGCGAGCTAACGCAAACTAGATATTTGATTCACATAATAATATCTCATTATCGCTTCAGAGAGTCTCATACTATAGGCGAAATAGGCGAGTTGGACAGGCTCGCCGTCCTCCAGATCCATGCGGGCGACGGTGATGGCGCAGACCTCATTTTCAACTTCAATAGCCAGCGAATCGCCGTATCGATATTCCCCAGCTCTTCAAACCACGACCGAAATCGGCGCTCAATACAAGACCACCTCATCGATGTTCTGGGCCGCGCTGCCTCTGACGATATGGGCGACTTCGAGTACGAGGAGCTTAAGGACGAGATTCTAGGGGTTATTTTAGATGCAGGCAGGACTATCTTTAAAGCTCAAGCCACGCTCCAGATAAAGCTCAATCCACCGCGAGATCTTCACTCGGCCATTTATCCCCCGACACTTCATTTCCAGCTTCTAGACACCGACGGCAAGCCTGTTATTATCCCTATCGAACCAAGCGATACCTATACCCTTTCTGCGGGTAGTATAGGCTATAATAGCGCCGAAGAGGATGAGTTAGACATTAACAATACCCTTCCTTACTACACAACCAAAGCAATACTTATCCGGGAGATGTTTGTAGAAGGCGGTAGGCACGCTGCTAGTCGGGTCTTGGTTAACGGCAAAGAGATGTTCTATAAGGCTGTCGTAAGTAGAGGACTGATTGGCACTAGCGTGGGGCGAGAGCTATAATACTTACAGGAAGTGCGGAAGCTTCCACCACCTAAGCTCGATGCTACAATACATACCCCGTAGCTTCTGGGATATATAAGGCACGAAGATATGGGCCGCATTGTCGGTTTCCTTCGGCAATGGATCCCCGGACGCCGCCTCAGGGATATAGACGTTCCCGCGACGCCAGTACAGCGGAGGCAAAAGTGGATTAGGCAGATCCGCGAGGTAGTTCACACCTTACACGCCAAAGAGATAATCTGGGGCGACGGAAAGGCCAGCAACGTTATTATCGACGAACAAGACGATGTTTGGCTAATTGACTTTGGGGGCGGCTGGACTTATAGCTGGGTGGATGAGGAGTTGGTGAATACGATTGAAGGAGATGCACTAGCTATCAGTAAGCTTTCAGAGTTTTTGGTAATTAATTGATTAAGGAGTCTAAGCCCTAAGTCAACATCCCGTTCGAATAAACACTATCACGAATCAGGCTTTATAATACGAGTTTAAGCTTCGTGGTACGAATATTCATTTTCTTCGACATAATTACATAACACTAGGCCACAGCTATCGTCAAAATAATACGATTAACGAGGATAGAAACACAAAGTAACAAATTAGTCCAATGCCATGACTCATTTCAACGCCTGCAGAATAACGCTGAGATCAACTCTTTTGTTAAACTAGGTGGTCTCGCGCATATTCATCACCCGGCTCATGGTTTCTGCCTGAAACTCGGCGAGTCTCTTCGTAGCGGTGTAGAACCCACCCAAGTCCGAGAACAGAGGTATTTACACAGCGCTCAGGACCTCGGTCTATATCGAGATTATAATATGGATGGTCGTGTATAAGGGTACCGGGATCGATTTCAACCATTCAGAAGGTAGTGCGTTTCGTAGCTCAACTATAGTCAGGTGCAAGAAATTCTATCGATCCAAGGTCTGGATATATATCCCTCCCGGGAAGACAAGATAGATCTTTGTCTTAACGGCCCCGGAATTCAATACGTCTACGACATCCCCAAGCTCTGGGTAGTTGCATTCGTCTGTTTGACTTTCTGTCTTAATGCCGATAGTATCGCGAACCGAGGTTCCAACGTCTCTGTAATATTGGTTGCCCTTTCAACGAGTTAGCTTATATTAGCAGCACTCATGACAGCACTACCTAAGACGGATATTCTATGCTTTCATATGGTCGTTTCGTAGGCGAACCATAAGGCGGGATAGTATCCATGTCACCCGTTGGACAATGGATAGTTATTATTGAGGATATGATAACGATAATGTTACGAAGTTGATATAAATATGGTAGAGAGCGAGAGAGGGGAATAAGACAACTTTATACCCCTCTAGATTTTCTATGCATCTAAAAATAGATGAGCATTATAACGCCTTGTAGTCTGCCTGGTCTAATTCTGTAAATATAAACGATCTATCACCCCTGTATACTAATATCGTGAGATAAGCTGAGACGGCGATTGCCACGCTTGATTGACGTGCCATTGAATGATCTAGCTGCTCATCAATATTCGGTTTCCGACCCGTCACGACTCTATCAAGGTGTTCGAAGAAGTTGTTAGCTCCACACAATCGCTCAGCACCCAGTTGGATCTTACACAATTGCAAGAATGCCGGGAGCTTGTTATATATTTCTTACATTAACCACAAACACCTTCTCCACCGCCGCAGCCTGGTAATGTTTCCGAATTATCAAAGAAACAACATCGCGAGAGGTACCATATCCAGTCATCTACTGCTATTATCCTCAAACCAAGCACGGGGTACATTCACGGATGTTCAAGCCACAAACGACCGATTAGAGATATACTCGATATAAAACCAGAACTAACTCCGAAACGATAGCGAAAGAACCCTACATACGTAAGACACGTCTAGCAACTCAGAGACTAAGAAAATCCCGTGCTTAAGTTCATCGGCTACTTTAAGAAGGAACAGACAAACCAGGACAGCGGCGAAGGGGGTGTCAAGTTTCCAGGCGTTAAGGTAGGTAATATACTTCGAGTTAAAGCAGTTCATTATTGCTAATAGCTTCTTAGCCTCCTAAAAAGAATCATCTCAAAGCCCAACATACTAGATCCCATCAAAACCCCGTAGACACCGGCAACGCAGAAACTAACAATCGCTATGGGAGACCAATACCCATCCTACGTGGTATATACCCTCACTAGCATCATCAGAAGTCCAAGAAGAGCATTTTAAAACCCGGGCCTTCGTCTTCATTAGTTCCGTTCGACCTCCGAGGCTTGCGGCTTACAATAAAATATTGGCAAAAATCCAAACCTGATTATACCTCATGCTCCATGTGCACCAGGACACGCCGGAAGCACCTAGAGAAAACGAAATACAGCTAATGACCAGAATTGGAGTTCTCTTTGCAAAAATTTGAATGATCTGCCCTGCTTGCGTGTGTTCTAGATTTTTTACGTATGCAATCGTTATGAATATTGCTAGAAGAGTGACGAATCCTGCGAGGAAGACCTAGTTACACATAGCCGCCAAAATGTCTAAGACATAACTTGAATTCTGCGCCTCAAGTACCATTAATTGATAGCGGTTTAGGGTATGCGGAGGCAACATGGTACGAGGAGTATGCGGGTAATCATAGATGACTATGGACCAGGACCAAGCGTGCACTTTAACTTAACTCAATCAAACCGTGTGCTCAGACACTTATTTGTTGCGCCGTGCTAGAATAGAGACGGTGGTCGCAGTGATCTTGTTTTAGTGCAGGGTCTTAATTTAGGTCAGCCGAATTCAAGAGCTAGCACTAGCAATGCCAACAATTCGTCATAGAAATGAAGGTATGATCTTATTTTAGTGCTTCGAAAATAAATACTCCTCTTTAGAAACTCGATCTTCCCCTCACTAGTTATATACTAGAACCATATCAAATATGCTAGATATAACATAGACCCATGCGTTAGTCATTGCCGGCATGCAACTACCCTAGACCCAATCACTCCGTCTTGAATTATGAATTATTCTGGTACTACGTTACAACGCCTCTGTGCGGCACTGCCCCATTTCACAGAAGGAGTTTTGAATAACCTCTCGGGCTCAGAAGCTACATGCTTTCTCGCTATACTCAACATTTTGAGGAACAAAGAATAGGAGCGTACGAGACATCGGTTTATTACCTTACTCCGAGACATGCCCGAACACGCACCTTGGATCGAGGGTTTGATGAAAAGAGGTCACAAGGTGTTCTTAATCGGCCATGACGTGACTCTGTGGAAAAAACGACTCGAAGATCCCCTCGAATATTGGAAAGAGCGATCCGACCCTTGGAACGAGGAGCCCCTCAAAATTTAGATCGCGGTCAGGATTATTACTAATCTATTCAAGAAACCATTAAACGTTTATGGATTTATAAGCCACAATTATTGTTCATATGGAACCGATGTCGACGGCCATATCACCGCAAATCCGCCTAGTCAGGGCCTGGGCAGACAAATCCTAAGACGTAATATTCTACCAGTGTCTAGAGACGTCATGCCTACTACACAAAGCGTCGCGTGGAGGAGGTTAACTAAGCCTAATCTCAATAACATCAGGGTTGTATGGGCAGACTTTCCTGATAGCTCGGAGCATTCTACCCCTCGCGTCACGATATGCCCTATTCAAGGAAACCTTCGAACGCCAAACGACGCTATGAATGGTAACCATTTTCGACAGAGTCTTAGCTGTCTCCGACTTCCACCAGGAGCCGTTTGTGAGATCTCGCACACTCGAAAAATCTGCCCTTCTATGCCATATATTGATTTAGGTAACGGGAAGCTTCAAGAATGTCAGCTTATTGACCCGTTGGATAAAAGCCGAGAGAAACATAAGTTTGCTATTCTTATTAACTTCTCGTGCTACGGAGCGCAGGATGATCTGACTCGTCCTCTTGGTTTGGATGTGTGTCGTACCCTACAGGGTATCCCATTTTTTAATGGGACATGAAGGGATGATTGTTCTTTAGGGAATTGCTTTTATGGGGTTATTGAATTTCAGTGTTGGGCTAGACATGCTGACGTATCACCTGACTACAGTCACGTGTAAATAAGATACTCTAATGGAACATCCATGCTGACCGCCATCCGCATCTCCGATCTTCCTCGCGATTTGAATGACACAATATCAATCTAGAACATTTTGAGGCTGCCGCGACGATTGAGCCATTCTGAGGTCCATCCTTACCGGGCGTCGGTCACTATGCCATCGGCGTACGTGCTGCGTCTGCTATTATGGCAACCTGAGTTGACTGACACGTTGCTCTTTCAGTGTAATCGAGCTACAGGAATACCTCAAAGAGGGATACTGGATTTATGGGCGCTTCTATGGCTCCTGGAAATCCGACAAATATTTTGTTCCTATCGACTCGGTACGCATATATTGCCTAACATTTACAAGCATTTCAATTAATACCATCTAGGAGGAGTCGAAGCGGCTCGATCTATTTCATAAAGTATTCCTCGTCGCCCGAGGCAAGCCATATAGTGTCCCTATTAAACGGCAGCAACCTAGGATCATGGACCTTGGTACAGGCACCGGCATTTGGGCAATTGATGTAGCTGAAAAGTGCGTCTGACAACTCCAAGCTTTGGTTGTCGATACTAACTCGTATGTTACAGCTATCTCATCAGAGCTCACATCATGGCAGTAGACCTGAATCTGGTTCAACCGGCATTGTAAGTCTTGCGAAATCAACTAAGACCGCGGACTAATATTTTTCTAGGATTCCCGCGGGGCTTGTTTTCAAACAATACGATATAGAAGAATCAACGTGGAGTCCATTACTGGCAGACTGCGACTTGATTCATATGCGAATGCTACGCGGCGGTATTCAAATAGAATTATGGCCGTAGATCTATCAAAGCACCTTCAAGTAGGTAAAATATTGCGAATGTAGCTAGCGCTAAGTATGACTAGGCACTTGACACAAGGTTTTGGCTATATAGAGTAGGTTAAAGTTAACTGGACTCCTAGATAGGACGACGACGTTGTGAAGCCTGAAGACTCTTTATTCCAAAAATGGTCAGAGCTCTTCCATACTAGCATAGATAAATGCAATCGCAGCGTGACAGTCACACCTACAGCAACGAAAGAGATGATCCAGGCCGCAGGATTCGTCGACTTTAAGCAATAAGTTATCAAAGCCTACGTGTCCCCCTAGTCTCTCGATCCACATGAACAAGAGCTTGCACGCTGGTTCAACCTCGGGTTGAGCTATAGTCTCGAATCTCTGAGTATGATGCCCTTGATAGAGAAGCATGGACTGGATTACGAATAAGTTCATAAGCTGTGCGCTAGTGCTCGGCTTGAGATCTATACTCTGAAGTACCGCACCTACTGTAATATGTTAGTTCCCTTTGGTGGTCGGCTTTCATGTGCAGGTTAGTGTTGTGGTAATTTCTAATCGCGCTATAGATACGTGTGGATAGCGAGAAAGCCGGAGCAGAGTCTGATAGCTGCTGGTGCAGATAATTGAAAACCGGTCATATAATTGCGGAGGATAATAGAAACAATGCTTCGAGAGCCACGCTATAACTTAATTGTCATCTAGCACCCCTATTGACGTTTCGTAGAAGATTGGCTGGCCGAGAGGTAGGCACCATGTCATTCGTAGGACTCGTTGCCCATTTTCTTCGTGAAGTGAGCGTTGTTTCGCCGTGCCGACTATGGAGAGGACAAACGGGGCGGGTAATGGCGACGGCCGCCGGCTACTTTGCCATTGCCCTTAGAGTTGTACGTACCTGAATATTGAGACTTTGAACCCCGCTAGCTACATATTACTCGCTACTTAATACTTTGTGACCGGTAAGTGCTTATGTAGAGTAGCTTCATATGAACCGCACTAGACGCTCATGCATTTGGCGGACATCACGAAGCTAACGGTAAGGTCAAACTCGACGTGTGGCCGTGACGCTGTCTGCTGCGGCGTCATCTTCCAAAGCTTGGTGGGCGAAGGTAAGCATGGTTTGTGGAACAGGTGTCGGCTGGAGAGGCATGTGCGGCGATGGCAGCGTGGAACATTATAGATCTTAGCTACGCGTCGCACACTTAATTTTGGGTTGGTTTGAAGCGCTTGAATAGCAAGAAGGATATTAGCTTCATTCCTTTGATCTGACATTGCTGGTTGTTGTAGAACAATTGATCAAATGACAATGATGGATGATGATAGAAAAGTGGCCGGTTCGCTTGTCTGGCCGGTTCGCTTATCAATCACGTTACAGTATTTGAAGGTCTCTGAGGAGTTTCAACTAGGTCCCTTACTTCAGTGGGACCTCCCTTTGCCAAAACTCATAGTGTGGAGGCCAGGTACATAGTGCTCTGAGTCGTGTGCGGGTGATCTTCACCAAGAATATGCCGGCGAAGGTCTAGAGTAGTGTTATGAAGTACTTCAACCTCGTTATATCGGCCCTGCGTATGGTACGTCGCCGCGAGGTCCGCTATACTGCTGATCGTATCGGGGTACTTCTCCCTAACTATATCCCGTCGGAGATCTAGTACTTCCCGATAAATACCTTCAGCCTCGATATATCGGCCCTGCCTATGGTACGTCGCCGCGAGGTCCGCTATGCTCTTGATTATATCGGGGTGCTTCTCCCTAACTACCTCCCGTCGGAGATCTAGTGCTCGCTTCTTTAGCGTCTCCGCCTCGTTATATCGGCCCTACCTATAGTACGTCGCCGCGAGGGACGCTATACTACTAATCGTATCGGGGTATTTCTCCCTAACTACCTCCCGTCGGAGATCTAGTACTCGCTTCTTTAGCGTCTCCGCCTCGTCGTATCGGCCCTGCCTATAGTACGTCGCCGCGAGGTCCGCTATATTACTAATCGTATCGGGGTGCTTCTCCCTAAATACCTCCCGTCGGAGATCTAGTGCTCGCTTCTTTAGCGTCTCCGCCTCGTTATATCGGCCCTGCCTATAGTACGTCGCCGCGAGGGACGCTATATTGCTAATCGTATCGGGGTGCTTCTCCCTAACTACCTCCCGTCGGAGATCTAGTACTTTAACCGAAATCTCTTTATCCTTATCGTATCGGCCCTACGTATAGTACGTCGCCGCGAGGTCCGCTATACTACTAATCGTATCGGGGTGCTTCTCCCTAACTATATCCCGTCGGAGATCTAGTACTTCCCGATAAATACCTTTAGCCTCGTTATATCGGCCCTACCTATAGTACGTTGCCGCGAGGGACGCTATACTACTAATCGTATCGGGGTGCTTCTCCCTAACTACCTCCCGTCGGAGATCTAGTACTTCCCGATAAATACCTTTAGCCTCGTTATATCGACCCTACGTATAGTATATCGCCGCGAGTTCCGCTATATTACTAATCGTATTAGGGTGCTTCTCCCTAACTACCTCCCGTCGGAGATCTAGTGCTCGCTTCTTTAGCGTCTCCGCCTCGTCGTATCGGCCCTACCTATAGTACGTCGCCGCGAGGGACGCTATATTATTAATCGTATCGGGGTGCTTCTCCCTAACTACCTCCTATCGGAGATCTAGTACTTTAACCGAAATCTCTTTATCCTTATCGTATCGGCCCTACGTATAATACGTTACCGCGAGGTCCGCTATACTATTAATCGTATCGGGGTGCTTCTCCCTAACCACCTACTATCGGAGCCTTAACGCCCTTTTATTTATAAGCTCTTTCTCCCTCTATCGTCCTTGATTATAGAGAAAGCCCGATACTCGGCGGAGCAATCCTAACGTAGTAACCTCCGTCCTACTAACCTCCGCCTACTCTACTACTCGTATAGTATACGTTATATACTACTCGCACCGTGCCTATAGCTTCCCTTCCGATACCGGGAAGAGCTTATCTACTATCCGTAACGGTTAACTCGAATAATATACTTCTCCGTTATCTAGTCCACCTTCCCTACCCGCCGTATCCCTAAGGGCCGTCTTTATCGGCCCGCCTATACTTAACCTATACCGTATAGCGTCTTATATAAGCCTATATATCTTATAGCTTCGCCTCCCGTCTTCTCTCTAACGTAAGCTAAGAAATAAGAACTCCTTTAGTCGTATAATAGCCTACCCTACCTAAAAGTCGGTAGTCTCTCCGGTATAGTCCTCGTCGACTATACTATATCGACTAGCCGTCGCTATTAAGTCATACGGTATATCCTAGCTATCTATATACGCAATTATATATAGGATCCGGTATAATATCTCGCTCTCTGCTCGAATCCCCTCGATCGAGATCCTCTATATCTTAAGCACGCTATTCGATACCTCTAGCCGTCGATATCGGTTAGTATCGCTTATCTTTAAGACTTCCTAGCGAGTTTTGCCTTATTCTAAAAGGTTTAGATAGTCCTCGACCGATATCGATATACGCTGTATATAGGCGCTAGCTTGCGAGATTGCTAGCGGGAGACGTTATAGTTCTTCTAGTAAAGCATTAACTCCGACCTTACTAAAAGTCGACTCGTTATCCCTAACCCTTATAAGAAGCGTTATCGCCTCCTCCGTAGCTATAGACCGTACCTCGATCCCTCGACGCGATCCTATAAGCGTGCCGGTAATATATTCGTCTCGACTTATCTATAGCAGCGTTCCCTATGATACGTAGGGGATATAGTAGCGTAAGCTCTCGTTCGTCCCTTATTATACTAGACCGACGCTAAATAACCCGAGATTATTAGCGTTATCGAGGATTATAACCTATACCGACCGTTCTCCTATCTTACTATAGACTATATTAAGTAGATCCGACCTATTAAGCCGGTCGTCGACCCCGAGCTTCTTCCCGATCGCTTTATAATCGGACGTGAATATCGCTTCGCTATCGGCGTGCACCTAGAAGACGTAGCAATCCTTATCGTTATCGTATCGTCGATACGCGTAGTCTAGTACTACCTACGTTTTTCTTACTTTATTAGTAATAGTATATAGCTAAGCCCTTTATAGAGCGATATACCCGGAGCCTCCTAAGCCCTAAAGGGCGGCGCTATAGAAACCTAGTAATTATAGTAAGAGCTTATCTAGTCGATCTATAAGAGCCCCACGACGGACTATATCCTCGTTACGGGGATAGGGAATAACGCGGACGACGGCGGTAGGGGCGGGCTAGTAGGGCGGGTAGTAGTAGACGCTACCGTGGATATTGCCTTAGTTAATAAAGGTCTGGTCGCGGAACTGGCTGCGACTAACGTCGCGTCGCTAGTCTCGCCTATTATCGGTTATCGTCGCCGTCGTTCACCAAAGGATATAGTCCTCAAAGAGTTGGGACTTTAGCGGATGCATGAGGCACCGACGTGCCAACGTAGCCTACTTCAGCCCCTCACGTGACTGTGTAGCAGCAGCCATCGTCTTTAGCTTTGTAGTAGAGTCCTGCTACGCGACGTGAACTCTTACCAGTTTTCATAGCAGGGCTGGCTGTTATGTGTGAGCGATACTTCCACTTCAAACTACTCGTGTAGGAGAGCAGTAATCTCACGCGTTTATGTATCTGGTTTTTTGACCACTCTATACAATGCATCAAGCATGAGGAGAGTTGTTTTGGCATCGGGCAGGGGTTCATAAGAGCTATCATGATACCAATCGTCGAATGGTCGACTGCTTTCGACAAACGGCACGTGCGGTACAGTACATACATAGCACGTCGAGGGAGACCCTTGACGTAGGTCAATATGTCAGGTTTCCGCCTACGTCACCCTGATTAATCAAAGTATTGTTTCCAAACGAATTGTTTGCAACGCTTCGTCCACTCAATGGCCGTTGATCTTCACGCACGTCAGTCTGAAAAGTCTGAAAGAAGAGGGAAACAAAATTAGGTACCATTCGGCTGGTTTGAAGCTCGGTCCCCGTCGTGAGCCGCGTATCGCCCCAGGATGGCCTTGGCCACAGATGCAGCCGTGGCTGCCGCAAAGTCTTGCCAGGCCTTGTTCTTGTGGCTATCGGCATAGTCACAGAGGCCTTTCACAACAATACAAGGGACTTCATCCCAGGCCCCTGCGCCTTCCATCTCGAAGGCAATGAGGTTGTGTTGGGCGGCGATTTGATCCCGTTCTTCCCCGCTCTTCATCACTGTGTTGCCTGAGCCGATTCGACCTATGTAGATCTCTGGCCTGAAATCGTCGTCGCGGGCATGATGCTCTCTCACCACTAGGTCAGCCGAACCACACTTGGTGTCGGCACATGACGCCTTGGAGGCTGCCTCGCAGAAGGCACCCGAGCCATCGGCACACAAGTCACACGAGTCCCAGTGTTTGTGAACATGGTCCGAGGAATATAGTCGGTCTTCAGTCGTCCCAGGATATCGGTAATTAGCTCGCCGCCGCTTGTCCCTAGCCACTTTCTGCAAGTGGTTCAGGTGCCCTGAAGCCTCAGCCTGAAGCCGCTCCCTCATCAGCTCTGTTTCAAAGACGGCAAGGAGACCTCGGATGTCTCTGTTGGCTCTCGCAAGGCTGTCTTCGACCGTATTCTTCACAGCAAAATGTCCAGGATACAACCTGCCATAGTCGTATTGGGTGATGGACTTGCTCACTACCACGTCGCCTAGAAATGCATGACTGCCACCAATGTAAGGGACCCCTCCACATATGCCGACAAGGAGAGCGAGCCTTAAACCAACATAGCTCGATCGCAAGCTAGCGGTTGCAGCCGCGGCGCTATTAGTACCCATATTCGGAAGGACAGCTAAAACAATGTTATGGTCTCCGATGCGACCGGTTATGTAGGTATTCGTGTCGCCATCTGCTCGGCCGTAGGGATCGCGCACCTCGTCCCAAAACTGGTCGAAGAGTAAGGTGACGGCATCGGCCTCGCGAGGTAGAGCGCAAATGATGGCAACTCGGAAGTTTCTGCGGTCGGCGGGCGGTTGTGAGGGAGCCATTGCGCGGTTTATGGCTGTAAGAGAGGAGGAAGTTTCAAGCGGACACAATCAGGATTGTCTAGTGCTGCATGCCGTTGTCACGTGAGGGGCTGAAGAAGGCTACGTTGGCACGTCGGTGCCTCATGCATCCGCCAAAGTCCTAACTCTTTGAGGACTATATCCTCTAGTGAACGACGGCGACGATAACCGATAATAGGCGAGACTAGCGGCGCGATATTAGTCGTAGCTAGTTCCGCGACTAGACCTTTATTAACTAGGGCAATATCTACGGCAGCGTCTATTACTACCCGCCCTACTAGCCCGCCCCTACCGCCGTCGTCCGTATTATTCCCTATCCCTATAACGAGGATATAGTCTATCGTAGGGCTCTTATAGATCGACTAGATAAGCTCTTACTATAATCACTAGGTTTCTATAGCGCCGCCCTTTAGGGCTTAGGAGGCTCCGGGTATATCGCTCTATAAAGGGCTTAGCTATATATTGCTGCTAATAAAGTAAGAAAAACATAGGTAGTACTAGACTACGTGTGACGTTCGGGTCTAGACTAGCTACCGGGTAGATAGAATAGAAGTCGGGTTTGAACTAAGTACACTAGGATGTCGTTGACTTGAGCGGTCGGGTCACAGTCTATGTGCGAGATAGTGGATCTTGCGTAGACAATTGTATTGATAGCTAAGGAGCTGGGTAGAGACTGACTATGGTGAAGCGTAGCTCCCTATATACTAAGGTGATTATTGTTCCCGACAATGATCTGTTCTGCTTGTTCGTAGTGATCCGTGATGATCGTAATGATCGCGGGCGCGATCATTCGTGTAAGTGATGATTATGCTGTGAGTGGGTAGAAAAAGTGGGGTGTGCCTGGAAGCACGTGAAGGCCGCATACTAGGTCGTAATATGATGCCCCTCCTTCCGAGATCTTGTCCCTAAGATTATATATTACGCGCCCTTCCCCAATCCTATTAGTTCTAGTGAGTTTTCCTCTTCCTTGTTCAATCTTCTTGCTATATCCGGCCGTGTCGCTAAGCGTGCGTAGAAATCGTCCTTTGACGCTAAGGAGCGTAAGATCCGTCTTCTTGAAACCATCTTTGCGCATTCCGTCGATATACCTGCTTGCTCTAACTACGAGCGCCGTGGTCTTAAGACCTGTCAGGTTTTAGCTGATGATTCCTCTCGTTGCGCCGAGTGCGTTCGTTCAAACCGCTCGGCCTGCGACGTTGGTGGGGTCTCCACCTCGCAGCTTCGTAAGATCGCCGAATAACACTAAAAACTCGAGACCGAGCTCGAGCGGGCGGAGGAAAAGGTCCTCCGTCTTCGAAAACAAAAGAAACTATGGTTCGAGAAGATAATAAGAGCCGTGTCTCGTGGTATTGATAGCGTGGAGGAGCTAGAACGTGTGGAGCGCGAGGAGGCTGAGCGCGAGCAGAGGCGGTTAGAAGTGTCGGGCTCCTCCGCTAGTCGTTCCTCCACTAAGAACTTTTTAGAGCCTGACTTCATGTAGATATGGGATACTGTATACGAGGATGTGCCGTTGGATCTGTCGATTCTAGTGGATTTCGGTTTGGCTGGGCCCGATAGAACTGTCGCAATAGGTGGCCGCAGTTCGTGAGGTGTTTAGCGGGTTCCTATGTATTTTCGTTGCTCGCATAGCCTTTCTATTTAATAAGGTATTTGATTTCTCCGTTGATTGTTCGTTTATCGAGTATCCGTTCTGGTTCGTAGAGTTCCTCGAGAACTTCTAGTTCGTACTTGGTTTTTGCGTTTCGTGGTGCTTTTTCGAGTAGTGATATGTGAAAGACTAGGTGCATCCTCATGCTTGAGGGTAGTGAGAGTTTGTAGTTAGTGCCTGAGATGATCTCGTCGATCTTAAATAGTCTAAGTTTTTTGTGGTCGAGCTTCGGTGAAGGTCGAGTTATTGTGAAATTTTTACGTAGTAGGTAGACTATATCTCCCCTCCGAAAGATCGGTCCCTTCGATCTTTTCTAATTATAGTACTTCGATATTCGTGTACGTACGAATTCGAGCTATTTCTTTATGTGTTCATATAGTGAGCGTAATTGATCTACTTTAAGCATAGCTTTCTTAGCAAGAGGTCTATCCCTTGGTATTTTATTGCCGAACTCGGGTTCGTATCCGTAGTTCGCGTAGAATAGTGAGATTTTGGTTGATTCCGTAGGTGCGCTGTTATAGGCGAGTTAGGCGAGTGGTAACTTCGAGACCCAATCGTCTTGCTTAAAGCTAATATAGCACCGTAAGTACTATTCCAATATCTAATTCAATCTTTCTATCTGTCCATCCGTTTGTAGGTGGTAAGCTATACTAAGCTTGTGTTTGGTCCTAAGCTAAGCTATTAATGCTTGCTAGAACTTCGAGGTGAATGTCGTTCCTCGATCCGAAATGATTTCTTCCGGAAGGCCGTGGTTGGCCACGATATATTTAAGCATTGTGTATGCGAGTATTTCTGCATCCGTTGCTTCTTAGTATGGTAGGAAATATCCGAATTTGCTTATCCGGTCCGTAATAACGAATATACTATCGTATTCGACGTTAGATCCTGGTTCCTTAGATTTGGGTAGCTTCGTAATATGATCGAAGGCTATCGATTCCTATGGCTTTGAAGGCACTGGTAGTGGCTTTAACTCTCCGTATGGCTTATGCCGTGTAGCCTTGCTGCGCGCATAATCTTTATATTGTCCGACGATGCGTGCGACGTCTACCTTGATTCCTTGGTAGTCGTACGTTCGTCGTATTCGTTTAAGAGTCTTTCTGACTCCTTAATATCCTGCCGTGGGATGCGTATGAATATTAATTAAGATTTCATCGCGTAGTAGCGGTGGTATCTAGAGCAGTCTATTCCTAGTAGGTCCTTTTCTTATTTCTATCGCGTAGTCGTTAGGTATTTCTTTTTTATATTTTAATACTTATTCTAGTATTTTATCGTAATATATAGTGTCTGCTTCTACTCTGAATATAAGAAGGTTAAGTGCTATTTGTACGTAGTTTCCTTTGTTATTTTATTAAAGTATCTAGCCCTTGGCTTTTGGTACTTCGGTGTTGTAGTCTGGTCGGCGGCTAAGTGTATCTACTCTGCTATTTTCCGAACCTTTCCGATAGATAATTTCAATATCGTAATCGGCTAAGAATTTAGCGTATCTTGTTTATCGTGCGCTGAGTTCTTGTGTTATCGCGAAATAGGAGATATTTTAGTGATCGGTGTAAACTTTAGTAGTGAACTTCGTTCCTAGCATATAATGCTTAAATTCCTTAATAGCTGCGATAATTGCTAGGAATTCCTTGTCGTAAATGGGGTAGTTTAGTTCCGCACCGTGGAGTTTCTTTAAGAAGAATGCAATTAGTCGTACGTTGCTATTATCGTCTTATTGACCGATTTGTGCTCCTATGGCGTAGTCCGATGCGTCTATTTCTAATTCGAGTAGTCTTCCGGGGTCGTAGGTTGTGAGTATTATATTTAATAGTATAGTGTCTCGCAATCCTTCGAATGCCTTTTATTGCTCCGTTTCCTACTTAAATTCTTCTTTTCCCTTAGTGAGTCCCGTGAGTAGTGCTGCGATTTTCGCAAAGTCGCGTATAAAGCGTCGATAATAGTTCGTAAATCCCACGAACGCTTGTACTTCCTTAAGCGTTGTTAGCACGGGCTATTCTTTGACTGTATTAATCTTTGTTTATTCTATTAGGATTTCGTTTGGTCGGATCGTGTGTCCGAGGAAGACGGTTTCTTATATATAAAACGCACTCTTTTCTAGGTTAACTAAGAGGTTCGTATCTTAAAGTATTTTTAGTACCTAGTGGACGTATTTCTTGTGTTCTTTAAGGTTTTCCGAGAAGATTAGAATATCGTCTAGGTATGCTATAACGAAGATATCTAGGTACTCCCTAAGTACGTTGTTAATCATTCGTTAGAAGGTAGCTAGAGCATTAGTGAGGCTAAATAGCATTACTAAATACTCGAATAGACCGAACTTGGTGCGAAAAGCTGTCTTCTATTCGTCTCCTTTCTTCATGCGGATTAGGTTATAGGCTCCTTTTAGGTCAAGAGCGGTGAACTAGTTCTTGCCGTGAAGTCTATCCTTGAGCTCGTTAATAAGCGGCAGGGGTGTCCTATCTTTGATCGTAATATCGTTAAGCTACCGATAGTCCACGACTAGTCGTAGCTTCCTATTCTTTTTTAGCACGAACATAATAGGATATCCTGCTTCCGAGGTAGAGGTTCGAATATAGCCTTTCTTAAGCATTTCGTCGATATATTCTCGTAATGTTTTAAGTTACTTCTCGTTAAGGTTATAGAGTTTGTAGAACTTAGTCGAGGTTCTAGTTTTAAGATAGATTTCGTGATCCTACTAACTATATTGCGGAATACCCGTTTCGAGGGTTTCCTTAAACAACCTACTATACTTTCGGTATTCTAGCGGTATATTCTTTATTCGTTCTTCTTCTATTATAGGTTTCTTCTTTCTTTCTTCTTATAGGGCTTGGTTTGCCTTAAATATCTTTTGTATAATGTTAGCGAGGATTCGTTTTCCTTGTTTGTATTGTATACCCGGTTGTATAGCCTTCTCGGTTAGTACTACGGCTTTTGCCTGCTTCGGCTCGCTTATATCCTTCGGTAAAGATCCTTTAGAGGCTAAGTCGTCGCGAATATTCGCTTCCTTCTAGTTAAATAGTGATCGTCGCGTTATCGTGTCCACCCACGCTAACTAGCTAGTGCGCTAATCGACTACCGGATTACTTCTCGTTAACTATAGGTGACCTAGTATTATATCGTATTTATATAAGTCTATAATATCGAAGACGATTGTCTTATAGTGTCCTTATATCGTTGCGTCGAGATAATCGGTCTCGCGGTCGATAGTTCTACCATTATAATCGAAGCTTTGTCCTTTAATATTAAAAAGCTTATATGCCCGAGTCTTGTGATTCTATAGTAGTATGTGTCGGTTAACCACTGCTAGTGAGATATAGTTGCCTATTGCCCTACTATCTAATAGTACTCGTAGGCAATATCCGTTGATCTAGACTTCTAAAACCGTTTTCTGTCCTCCGTCTATCTCCACGGAGTAGAGGGTCTTTGGGTTTCCTTCGTCGTCTTGTGCCCTTTCTATAGGCGATGTTAATAGTTTTTTAACGGGTAGTATTCTATATCGATATTGTTGTCCTCGGGGTCGTATGCGTAGCTGCTATCGTACGACTCTGGGTATATCGAGGGATATTGTTTTCCTTCTTCTTCGTATGGGTGATATATATACCCGTAGCAGTAGACTCCGTAGTCTAGTGTGTATCCTTCGAAATACCTGTGTGTAACATACTACGTGCATGCTTTTCCTTGCGGAATAAGGTATTCTCGTGCCTCGATTCTATGTCGTAGGTGTAGCGTTTCCTTCGCTCTAGTATACCTTTCGTGGTTTGTCTTGCCTTTACTAATATAGTCTCGATTCGCTTGTTCGGTAGGGTCGAACGGTAATCTTATACCGTTAGGGTGCTTCTCGTATCCCTTGCACCCTTATCCGTAGCTTAAGGCGTATTCCTTGCTCTTGACTATCTTAATACCGAGCAATACCTTTGCGGCATTCTCGTGTCGCCGGAGCTCTTCTATCTCCTTTTATTCTCTGGTTCTATGCTAATCGAATACCTTTGCCTTAGCGTGTCGTGGATAGTCCACTAACTAACATCCGCGCCACGTTTTCTAGTCTCGTGCGTATACTTCGGGGTATTTTGCTAACTACCTTAGTATTATATATCCTATACTAGGTTCTACGTATATATATTCGTAGAACTTCGCTTTATGCTTTTCGTATAGGTCGTTGATAACGCGGGTGGCTAGTCCCTTAATTAGGTAGATTTAATGCCTTCCTTTATTAAGTGTATATATTCTGCAAAAGTAGTATATATAAGAGATCTATAAGAGTTCGTAGTATTTTAGCGTATCTAGGTATATACGTGGGTCGTCTCCTAAGACTATTCTTCGGCCTATTACCTAGTTGATTCCTCTGTCTAGTATCTAAGCGGGGATAACTATCTAGAGGTCTTCTCCTTGCGGCAGGGGGTCGTATCGATCTATCGCTGCTTCTATCTATTCTCGTGGGGTTGCTCGTCCGTGTAGTAGGTTGGTCTCGAGTATCCTTTTCTTTTGTAGTAGTTCTTCTTCGTAGTCTAGGGTATCGGTTATATCGCTTCCCGAATTATCGCTATCCTTAGGGGTTATAGTGATTTTCTATATAATAGCAAGGGTCCTTGCCTTCGGGGCTTTTAGAAACTATCCCGATTCTTCCTTGCCGCCTTTGTGGGTATAGTAGTTATTATCATAGCATCCTGACTAGTGTAGGGCTTCGTGCGCCACTAGTTGGTTCATAGGTTGCTTATTAACCTTCTTTGGCATTTTTTCTATATTAGCTGCTTGGTTAGGGCATAGCACCTTAGACCAGCTTGGGTACTTCGTATCGTAGCCGGACCTAGTTATGTTTAGTTACTTCGGCTTACCTTCAGGCACTAGTCTCTAGCCCTAGCCTCGCCCCTTCTTTAGTGAGCGGTATTCGCGCTTCCAATGACCTAGCTTGCCGTAGTTATAGTAGGTTGAGTTTTTCTTGTTATTGTCTATCGCGGCGAGTTATCGTTGCATAGCGTCTAGGTCTATAGGTCCTGGGTTTGTCGTATATGCCTATACTATATTCTACTATCGGGGGCGTCCTTGGTTTAGATAGTAGCGACGTCCTCCGTTGCTATTGTTTCTGAAGTTTAGGTACGATTAATTTATATTCCTCCCTTTGCCTAATATTTTACGCTTTAGGTATAATCGGTTGTCGATCCTAATTACGTTCGTGATATACTCCGTGAGGGACTTAGGTGTGTCTTTGTCGTAGAGTTGCTCCTGGACCTCTAACTTTAGACTATTGAAGAAGTAGGTTATAAGGGGTTCGTCGTCCTATCCGAGTCTGCTGGATAGTTATCGAAACTTTAATACGTAGTCCGTAGCAGATCCCGTTTGCTTTAGGGTTCGTAGGGTCTTAATATTAACCCGGTTCTTATCTATATTCCCGAAGACGTCCTTAATAGTGTTCTCGAAACCTTCGAAGCTTGCGAATATAGCTTGAGTTTCGTCGTCTTAGAGGTTGGCCGTAGTCTCTATAAAATCCCTTATACGTGGTTCGAACCACGCTAAGGCCGTGCCGGTGAGATATATTCCTGCGTGAAGGATCTTATCTATATTATCGGCGAGCTTGGTAGGGAATAGTCGATAGTATATCTTGAGCTGAGTTAAGAACCCGTTTAGTTATCCTAGGTTGCTATCGAACGGTCTAGGTGACTTAGGCTTAATCGTCTCGCTAAGGTCCCTAACGTTATTATTCTCTATATCGGCTATAGTGTCGTATTGCTTAAGTACTTAATACGGTAGTATACTAAATAAGAGCTATTAATATATAATATTCGGGTCTAGACTAGCTACCGGGTAGATAGAATAGAAGTCGGGTTTGAACTAAGTATACTAGGATATCGTTGACTTAAGCGGTCGGGTTATAGTCTATGTGCGAGATAGTGGATCTTGCGTAGATAATTGTATTGATAGCTAAGGAGCTGGGTAGAGACTGACTATGGTGAAGCGTAGCTCCCTATATACTAAGGTGATCATTGTTCCCGACAATGATCTGTTCTGCTTGTTCGCAGTGATCCGTGATGATCGCAATGATCGCGGGCGCGATCATTCGTGTAAGTGATGATCATGCTGTGAGTGGGTAGAAAAAGTGGGGTGTGCCTGGAAGCACGTGAAGGCCGCATACTGGGTCGTAACACTACGCGTATCGACGATACGATAACGATAAGGATTACTACGTCTTCTAGGTGTATACCGATAGCGAAGCGATATTTATATCTAATTATAAGGCGATCGGGAAGAAGCTCGGGGTCGACGACCGGCTTAACGGGTCGGATTTACTTAATACGGTCTATAGTAAGATAGGAGAACGGTCGGCATAGGTTATAATCCTCGATAACGTTAATAATCTCGGGTTATTTAGCGTTAGTCTAGTATAATAAGGGACGAACGAGAGCTTGCGCTACTATATCCCCTACGTATTATAGGGAATACTATTATAGATAAGTCGAGACGAATATATTACCGGCACGCTTATAGGATCGCGTCGAGGGATCGAGGTATGGTCTATAGTTACCGAGGAGGCGACGACGCTTCTTACTAGGGTAAGGGATAACGAGTCGACTTTTAGTAAGGCCGGAGTCGATACTCTACTAGAAGAGCTATAATATCTCCCGCTAGCAATCTCGCAAGCTAGCGCCTATATGCGGCGTATGTCGATATCGGTTAAGGACTATCTATATCTCTTAAAGTAAGGCAAAACTCGCTAGGAAGTCTTAAAGATAAGCGATACTAACCGATATCGACGGCCGGAGGTATTAAATAGCGTGTTTAAGACGTGGAGGATCTCGATCGAGGGGATTCGAGTAGAGAGCGAGATATTATACCGGATCCTATATATAATTGCGTATATAGAAAGCTAAGATATACCATATAACCTAATAGCGGCGGCTAGTTAATATAGTATAGTTAACGAGGACTATACCGGAGAGACTACCGATATTAAGGTAGGGCAAGCTATTTGTTACGACCCAGCATGCGACCGCATGCGCCTCTCACGTGCACCCTACTTTTTCCTCCAATCATACCACTACGCATAAAGTATGGCTCGCGACCTCACCGTGAGCCTACGCTCTAATATTAACGCATGGCTCACTAGATCACGACGCTCCCGTAAGCCCTTACTTTCATAAACTAGTATATAGGAAGCTACGCTTCACTATAGTCAGTCTCTACCTAGCTCCTTAGCTATTAATATAATTATCTACGCAAGATCCACTATCTCGTATATAGACTATAACCCGACCGCTTAAGTTAACGATATCTTAGTATACTTAGTTCAAACCCGACTTCTATTCTATCTACCCGGTAGCTAGTCTAGACCCGAACGTTATATATTAATAGCTCTTATTTAGTGCACTACCGTATTAAGTACTTAAGCAATACGATACTATAGCCGATATAGAGAATAATAACGCTAGGGACTTTGGCGAGACGATTAAGCCTAAGTCACCTAGACTATTCGATAGTAACCTAGGATAACTAAACGGGTTCTTAACTTAGCTTAAGATATACTATCGACTGTTCCCTACTAAGCTCGCCGATAATATAGATAAAGTCCTTCACGTAGGAATATATCTTACCGGCACGGCCTTAGCGTAGTTCGAACCACGTATAAGGGATTTTATAGAGACTACGGCTAACCTCTAAGATAACGAAACTTAAGCTATATTCGCAAGCTTCGAAGGTTTCGAGACTACTATTAAAGATATCTTCGGGAATATAGATAAGAACCGGGTTAATATTAAGACCTTACGAACCCTAAAGTAAACGGGATCTATTACGGACTACGTATTAAAGTTTCGATAACTATCTAGCAGACTCGGATAGGACGACGAACCTCTTATAACCTACTTCTTTAATAATCTAAAGTTAGAGGTCTAGGAGTAACTCTACGACAAAGACACACCTAAGTCCCTTACGGAGTATATCACGAACGCAATTAGGATCGATAACCGACTATACCTAAAACGCAAAATATTAGGAAAAGGGAGGAATATAAATTAGTTATACCTAAACTTTAGAAATAATAGTAACGGAGGACGTCGCTACTATCTAAACTAAGGACGCCCCCGATAGTAGAATATAGTATAAGTATATATAATAAACCTAGGACCTATAGACCTAGACGCTATGTAACGATAGCTCGCCGCGATAGATAATAATAAGAAAAACTCAACCTGCTATAACTACGGTAAGCTAGGTTATTGGAAGCGCGAATACCGCTCGCTAAAGAAAGGGCAAAGCTAGGGCTAGAGACTAGTGCCTAAAGGTAAGCCGAAGTAACTAAATATAACTAGGTCCGGCTACGATACGAAGTACCCAAGCTAGTCTAAGGTACTATGCCCTAACTAAGTAGCTAACACGGAAAAAATACTAAAGAAGGTCAATAAGTAACCTATAAACTAACTAGTGGCGCACGAAGCCCTATATTAGTTAGGATGCTATAATAATAACTACTATACCTATAAAAGCGGTAAGGAAGAATCGGGATAGTTTCTAAAAGCCCCGAAGGCAAGGACCCTTACTATTATATAGAAAATCACTATAACCCCTAAGGATAGCGATAATTCGGGAAGCGATATAACCGATACCCTGGACTACGAAGAAGAACTACTATAAAAGAAAAGGATACTCGAGACTAACCTACTATACGGACGAGCAACCCTACGAGAATAGATAGAAGCAGCGATAGATCGATACGACCCCCTGCCGCAAGGAGAAGACCTCTGGATAGTTATCCCCGCTTGGACACTAGACGGAGGAATCAACTAGGTAATAGGCCGAAGAATGGTCTTAGGAGACGACCCACGTATACACCTAGATGCGCTAAAATACTACGAACTCTTATAGATCTCTTATATATATTACTTTTGCAGAATACATATACTTAATAAAGGAAGGCATTAAATCTACCTAATTAGGGGACTAGCCACCCGCGTTATCAACGACCTATACGAAAAGCATAAAGCGAAGTTCTACGAATATATATACGTAGAACCTAGTATAGGATATATAATACTAAGGTAGTTAGTAAAATGCCCCGAAGTATGCGCACGAGACTAGAAAACGTGGCGCGGATGTTAGTTAGTGGACTGTCCACGACACGCTAAGGCAAAGGTGTTCGATTAGCATAGAACTAGAGAATAAAAGGAGATAGAAGAGCTCCGGCGACACGAGAATGCCGCAAAGGTATTGCTCGGTATTAAGATAGTCAAGAGCAAGGAATGCGCCTTAAGCTACGGATAAGGGTGTAAGGGATGCGAGAAGCACCCTAACGGCATAAGATTGCCGTTCGACCCTACCGAACAAGCGAATCGAGACTATATTAGTAAAGGCAAGACAAACCACGAAAGGTATACTAGAGCGAAGGAAACGCTATACCTACGACATAGAATCGAGGCATGAGAATGCCTTGTTCCGCAGGGAAAAGCATGCACGCAGTATATTACACATAGGTATTTCGAAGGATATATACTAGACTACGGAGTCTACTACTACGGGTATATATATTACCTATACGAAGAAGAAGGAAAACGATATCCCTCGATATACCTAGAGTCGTACGATAGTAGCTACGCACACGACCCTAAGGATAATAATATCGATATAGAATACTACCCGTTAAAAAACTATTAACGTCGCCTATAGAAAGGGCATAGGACGACGAAGGAAACCTAAAGACCCTCTACTCCGTGGAGATAGACAGAGGATAGAAAACGGTTTTAGAAGTCTAGATTAACGGATATTGCCTACGAGTACTATTAGATAGTGGGGCAATAGGCAACTATATCTCACTAGCAGTAGTTAACCGATATATATTGCTATAGAATTATAAGACTCGGGTATATAAGCTTTTCAATATCGAAGGATAAAGTTTCGATTATAATAATAGAACTATCGACCGCGAGACCGATTATCTCGACGCAACGATATAAGGATACTATAAGATAATCGTCTTCGATATTATAGACTTATATGAATACGATATAATACTAGGTTACCTATAGTTAACGAGAAGTAATCCGGTAGTCGATTAGCGCATTAGCTAGTTAGCGTGGATAGACACGACAACGCGACGATCACTATTCAACCAGAAGGAAGCGAATATTCGCGACGACTTAGCCTCTAAAGGATCTTTATCGAAGGATATAAGCGAGCCGAAGCAGGCAAAAGCCGTAGTACTAACCGAGAAGGCTATATAACCGGGTATACGATATAAATAAAGAAAACGAATCCTCGCTAATATTATACAAAAGATATTTAAAGTAAACTAAGCCCTATAAGAAGAAAGAAAAAAGAAACCTATAATAGAAGAAGAACGAATAAAGAATATACCGCTAGAATACCGAAAGTATAGTAGGTTATTTAAGGAAACCCTCGAAACGGGTATTCCGTAATATAGTTAGTGGGATCACGAAATCTATCTTAAAACTAGAACCTCGACTAAGTTCTATAAACTCTATAACCTTAACGAGAAGTAACTTAAAATATTACGAGAATATATCGACGAAATACTTAAGAAAGGCTATATTCGAACCTCTACCTCGGAAGTAGGATATCCCGTTATATTCGTGCTAAAAAAGAATAGGAAGCTACGACTAGTCGTGGACTATCGGTAGCTTAACGATATTACGATCAAAGATAGGATACCCCTGCCGCTTATTAACGAACTTAAGGATAGACTTCACGGCAAGAACTAGTTTACCGCTCTTAACCTAAAAGGAGCCTATAACCTAATCCGTATAAAGAAAGGAGACGAATAGAAGATAGCTTTTCGCACTAAGTTCGGTCTATTCGAGTATTTAGTAATACTATTTAGCCTTACTAATGCTCTAGCTACCTTCTAGCGAATAATTAATAACGTACTCAGGGAGTACCTAGATATCTTCGTTATAGTATACCTAGACGATATTCTAATCTTCTCGGAAAACCTTAAAGAATATAAGAAATACGTCTACTAGGTACTAAAAATACTTTAAGATACGAACCTCTTAGTTAACCTAGAAAAGAGCGCGTTTTATATATAAGAAACCGTCTTCCTCGGACACACGATCCGACTAAACGAAATCCTAATAGAATAAACAAAGATTAATATAATTAAAGAATAGCCTATGCTAATAACGCTTAAGGAAGTATAAGCGTTCGTGGGATTTGCGAACTATTATCGACGCTTTATACGCGACTTTGCGAAAATCGTAGTATTACTCACGGGACTTACTAAGGGAAAGGGAGAATTTAAGTAAGAAACGGAGTAATAAAGGGCATTCGAAGGATTACGAGATACTATACTATTAAATATAGTACTTATAACCTACGACCCCGAAAGACTACTCGAATTAGAAATAGATATATCGGACTACGCTATAGGAGTATAAATTGGTTAACGAGATAACGATAGTAACGTACGACTAATTATATTCTTCTCGAAGAAACTCCACGGCGCGGAACTAAACTACCTTATTTACGATAAGGAATTCCTAGTAATTATAGCAGCTATTAAGGAATTCAAGCACTATATGCTAGGGACGAAGTTTATTACTAAAGTTTATACCGATTACTAAAATATCTCCTACTTCGCGATAATATAAGAACTTAGCGCACGATAAATAAGATACGCTAAATTCTTAGCCGATTACGATATTAAAATTATCTATCGGAAAGGTTCGGAAAATAATAGAATAGATATACTTAGCCGCCGACTAGACTACGATACTAAAGTACTAAAAGCTAAGGGCTAGATATTTTAATAAAATAACAAAGGAAACTACGTATAAATAGCACTTAACCTTCTTATATTTAGAGTAGAAGCAAACACTATATACTACGATAAAATATTAGAATAGGTATTAAAATATAAAAAAGAAATACTTAACGATTACGCGATAGAAATAGGAAAAGGACCTACTAGGAATAGACTACTCTGGATACTACCGCCGCTACGCGATGAAATCTTGATTAATATTTATACGCATCCCACGGTAGGATATTAAGGAGTTAGAAAGACTCTTGAACGAATACGACGAACGTACGACTACTAAGGAATTAAGGTAGATATCGTACGTATCGTCGGATAATATAAAGATTATACGCGCAGTAAGGCTACACGGCACAAGCCATACGGAGAATTAAAGCTACTATTAGTGCCTTTAAAGCTATAGGAATCGATAGCCTTCGATTATATTACGAAGCTACCTAAATTTAAGGAACCAGGATCTAACGTCGAATACGATAGTATATTCGTTATCACGGACCGGATAAGCAAATTCGAATATTTCCTACTATACTAAGAAGCAACGGATATAGAAATACTCGTATATATAATGCTTAAACATATCGTGGCTAACCACGGCCTTCCGGAAGAAATTATTTCGGATCGAGGAACGATATTTACCTCGAAGTTCTAGCAAGTATTAATAGCTTAGCTTGGGACTAAATATAAGCTTAGTATAGCTTACTACCTATAAACGGATAGATAGATAGAAAGATTAAATTAGATATTAGAGTAGTACTTACGGTACTATATTAACTATGAGTAAGACGATTGGGTCTCGAAGTTACTACTCGCCTAACTCGCCTATAATAGCGCACCTACGGAATTAACTAAAATCTTACTATTCTACGCGAACTACGGATACGAACCCGAGTTCGGCAATAAAACACTAAGGGATAGACCTCTTGCTAAAAAAGCTATACTTAAAGTAGATTAATTACGCTTACTATATAAATATATAAAGAAATAGCTCGAATTCGTACGTACACGAATATCGAAGTACTATAATTAGAAAAGATCGAAGGGACCGATCTTTCGGAGGGGAGATATGGTCTACTTACTACGTAAAAATTTCATAATAACTCGACCTTTACCGAAGCTCGATTATAAAAAACTTAGACTATTTAAAATTAACGAAGTTATCTTAGATAGTAATTACAAACTTTTACTACCCTTAAGTATGAGGATATACCTAGTTTTTTATATTTTATTACTCGAAAAGGCACTATAAAACGCAAAAACAAACTACGAACTAGAAGTTCTCGAAGAACTCTACGAACTAGAACGGATACTCGATAAACAAACTATCGACGGAGAAGTTAAGTACCTTATTAAATAAAAGGGCTATGTAAATAACGAAAATATATAGGAACCCGCTAAATATCTCAAGGATTGTCGGTACCTCGTGAAGAACTACTACTAGTAGCTCTAGCTCTAGATAAAAGGACTACGTCTATAAAATCATTACCTAAACCTAAGGACGACTAGTTAGGATTGTTAGGAAGACCTAAGAACCTTAGGTTATTCTTAATCTAGTGCTTATAACTATCTAAAATAGGAATAGCTTTAGCGGGAGCTATAGATCCCGAGTTATCCCGCTTATCCTCCTTAAGACCGGCTAAACCACGGCGAACGGAGTCGTTAATACGCTCTTTTATACGTCGACGAATCTTCCGTATCCGCGTTAAACGACTAATAGCGGTCGCGAGCTTAGTTTGAAGACGAAGGAGAGCCTCTTTAGCTTTCTCTTCGTCTTTCTTAAGCTTCTCACGCTATTTAAGCAAACGATTTACTAAAGAAGGTTAGGAAAAGGAGTAAGAAAAGAATAAATATATACATAAAGACGCTATAAACGTCCCGTCGCAAGGACGACCGCGACGAATACACTCGCTATATTTCGAAGACCTATTATCAAAACGACAAGGCTTCTGATTCTTGAAATAATAGGTGCACGGCATATCTACGTTAGTACCGTCATAAGCAATAGCGTAAGCAAGCTTTAGGCGTTCGCGAGTCTTTCGAGCAACGTTAGAAGAGCGACTAGATATAGCGTTAGTATATGCAAAAATGATAAAGGAGAAGGAATTAATAGGACTCACGAGTATAGACTAACGATTAGTTTTAATTAATTCTAGGGATAGAATCTCGGGAGGGGAGATATTATATTACGACCTAGTATACGACCGTATACGCCTCTCACGTACACCCTACTTTTTCCTCTAATTATACTACCACGCATGAAGTATAGCTCGCGACCTTACTATAAGCCTACGCTCTAACATCAACGTATAGCTTACTAGATCACGACGCTCCCGTAAGCCCTTACTTTCACAAACTAGTATATAAGAAGCTACGCTTTACTATAGTTAGTCTTTACCCAGCTCCTTAGCTATCAATACAATTATCTACGCAAGATCCACTATCTCGCACATAGACTATGACCCGACCGCTTAAGTTAACGATATCCTAGTGTACTTAGTTTAAACCCGACTTCTATTCTATCTACCCGGTAGCTAGTCTAGACCCGAACGTCATACTATTATTCGACTAAAGGAGTTTTTATTTCTTAGCTTATATTAGAGAGAAGATAAGAGCCGAAGCTATAAGATATATAAGCTTATATAAGACGCTATACGATATAGGTTAAGTATAAGCGGGCCGATAAAGACGGCCCTTAGGGATATAACGGGTAGGGAAGGTAGACCGGAAAACGGAGAAGTATATTATTCGAGTTAAGCGTTACGGATAGTAGATAAGCTCTTCCTAGTATCGGAAGGGAAGCTATAGGCACGATACGAGTAGTATATAACGTATGCTATACGAGTAGTAAAGTAGGCAAAGGCTAGTAGGACAGAGGTTATTACGTTAGGATTACTCCGCCGAGTATCGGGCTTTCTCTATAATTAGGGATAATAGAGGGAGAAGGAGCCTATAGATAAAAGGGCGTTAAGGCTCCGACGGGAGGTAGTTAGGGAGAAGTACCCCGATACGATTAGTAGCATGGCGGACCTCGCGGCGATATACTATAACTAGGGACGATATAACGAGGCTAAAGGTATTTATCGGGAAGTACTAGATCTCCGATAGGAGGTACTTAGGGAGAAGCACCCCGATACGATTAGTAGTATAGCGGACCTCGCGGCGACGTACTATAGCTAGGGCCGATACGACGAGGCAGAGACGCTAAAGAAACGAGCACTAGATCTCCGACGGGAGGTAGTTAGGGAGAAGTACCCCGATACGATTAATAGTATAGCGAACCTCGCGGCGACGTACTATAACTAGGGCCGATATAACGAGGTAGAGACGCTAAAGAAGCGAGCACTAGATCTCCGACGGGAGGTAGTTAGGGAGAAGTACCCCGATACGATTAATAGTATAGCGTCCCTTACGGCGACGTACTATAGGTAGGGCCGATACGACGCGGCTAAAGGTATTTATCGGGAAGTACTAGATCTCCGACGGGAGATAGTTAGGGAGAAGCACCCCGATACGATTAAGAGTATAATAGATCTCGCGGCGACGTACTATAACTAGGGCCGATACGACGCGGCGGAGACGCTAAAGAAGTAAGCACTAGATCTCCGACGGGAGTTAGTTAGGGAGAAGCACCCCGATACGATCAGGAGTATAGCGGACCTCGCGGCGATATACTATAACTAGGGTCGATATAACGCGGCTGAGACGCTAAAGAAGCGAGCACTAGATCTCCGATAGGAGGTACTTAGGGAGAAGCACCCCGATACGATTAGTAATATAGCGAACCTCGCGGCGACGTACTATAGCTAGGGCCGATATAACGAGGCGGAGACGCTAAAGAAGCGAGCACTAGATCTCCGACGGGAGGTAGTTAGGGAGAAGCACCCCGATACGATCAAGAGTATAGCGTCCCTCGCGGCGACGTACTATAGGCAGGGCCGATACGATAAGGATAAAGAGATTTGTCGGGAAGTACTGGATCTCCGACGGGAGGTAGTTAGGGAGAAGCACCCCGATACGATCAGTAGTATGGCGGACCTCGCGGCGACGTATTATACGCAGGGCCGATACGATAAGGATAAAGAGATTTCGGTTAAAGTACTAGATCTCCGACGGGAGGTGCTTGGGGAGAAGCACCCCGATACGATCAGTAGTATAGCGGACCTCGCGGCGACGTACTATAGCCAGGGCCGATACGACGCGGCTGAAGTGCTTTATAACACTGCCCTAGACCTTCGCCGGCATATTCTTAGTGAAGATCACCCGCACACGGCTCAAAGCACCATGTACCTGGCCTCCACACGGGAGTCGTTACAGCAAATGCGGTCCCGTGATTCAGAAGAGCCAAAGCTGCGCCATAGATTTTTCAGGGAACTTGCGCAGGCTATGAGTTTTGGCAAAGGGAGGTCCCACTGAAGTAAGGGACCTAGTTTTATCTTGGGGAAACTCCTTAGAGTATGTACCTACAATACCGTATGTGCACCATGTAAGCTGCTAATCAGCCACTAGTTTTGTGATCACCAATGAGGCGTTTATGCAGGAGTAAAGGTACGCTTTAGTCGCCGTACTCGGTTTGTTTTGATATGAAATTTATATGGAATATCTCTAGTTCCCGAGTCTAATTCTTTATCGTATGGACTATCACTGCTATAACGTTCCGTTATAAGTCTTCCAGAGTATATTGAGTTACCCGTAGATGCCTGCTGCGCGTCACGCTCGGTATCGCTCTAATTCGGATGTTTCAGTAGACATCGAGACGCATTTAGTGTACTCACGGCCCATTTCATCCCAAATATTACTTAGTGAATATACGTTAAATATTGCGTTTTCTTCCAAGACGTGAAGGCAAGCATGGATTGTGGAACAGGTGCGGCGATGGCTGTCAGCTCTTATCTCAAGCTTTTATTAGAATCAACGGGGAAGCTATCGTTGCCTGCAGTAGCTGGCGCGTGCACTATTTTAAGTTAACGAGGAGCAGGGATAAGAGCCACCCCCTTCCATACCCCACCCCCGACCCTTGCGCTTCATGTGCGGTGGGGACTAATAATTTTCTTGCACCCTCTAACAACTGATCGACGCTCAAGGATACGCCCGTTTTGTGGACGGTTATGTGATATAACGGTATAGTGGATCGTCGCTACGTGGATGATAACCTCCAAAAACGGAGATCATGGGCATCTATTCTGGATGCCTGTTCTTCCACTTCAAGCTGCCAGCATCCTGACAGCAAAGAGTCCTGAGGGGCTGATTAGTAGCTGGGTCGGTGACGACCAGCGAATCCCGGCTGTTGTATGTTTGTTTTGTTAATCTTGTCCCCCTTTTTGGATATGGAACTACTACGGGGACCTCTCTCAGGCCGGGGCTTAGTGGCTTTGGTCAAGAGGCGTACTGTTAGATCCGTGTAATGTAACTTTTGCACTATCGGTAGAACAGCACCCCTTGGTGACTTTGTGCGCAACAGAAACTTCCGAATCACGACGCCTAGCCTTTGACTCTCTGTTCCCTTACTTCTTTTCGCTTATCTAACGCCCGTCTTTATGAACCGCCTCGACGAGAGTCTATAGATTTGTCACCACTAGTTATTTGTACACGGGAATCCTCTATCTTAACCATATGCGACTCTGGAGTGATTTTATCATGATGTCGCGCACATCACCAAGACATGAGACTATTTGATTGTGATAGCGGCAGTGGTCCTGAGCTGACCGAGTCAACCTATCTCGTGCTTAGCACACGGGCTATAGTTCAGTCAAAAATCGCAACACGAGCCTTCCTGGATCGCCTGCCTATCTCTCCACGGCCCAAAGGACCCGAGGCATCACGTCAACGTTCAGCTCAAGAATGCCGCAAAGAGTAGGGGAATAGTATAAAGTAGACGAATGCGATAAGACAGACGAATACTGCAAGTATCGAGACTGTGCCTACATAAGCAAGAATAAGACAGCGGTGGCTGTGATTCCCAATCCAAGAGAAGGCAGCATCCCCATGTGCGTCGCCAGGTCATCTTCATCATCGCTATCGTCCTCTCCCTCGCCAGGGCTGGGCCGGGAGGACTCGTCGACGTCCTGATTTTGGAACTCCTGGAGCTCCTGGGCTGCTGCGTCCACGTCAGGACACTTGCCATCCACGAGGTCCTGCATTGTGGATCGTTTGCTGACGCTGCCGTCCGGTTTGTAGGAATTGCACTCGATATTCTTAATACTACGGCGCGAGTACAAGACGTGGGCGAACATGGAGGCCTTCTGGTTCGTTTTGAATCCGCTCGCGACACATAAGCTGCCCGGACAAGTGGAATACTAAGCGAAGCGCGCGCAAGGCGCACAAGTCAGCATGCTTCCACGCAACGTGGGCTGGATGCGGGAGGGCTGGCTTCCACTCATCTAGTTGTAGATCTCGGGTTGGCCTGTGTCCCGTGCTTCGCAGAGCGCCTGAGTGCAATTGAATGCCTCTCCCATCCAGCCGCTTGTATGAGGTGTCGAGCAGGCCATCGCCTTTCTTGCAATCTTCTCCCTTGATGTGTACAATCTCACCAAATGTATGCTTTAGGCCCAGCCAGTGACCAGTCTCGTGAATGAGCGTGCTGCATCGGCGTTTGCCTGGCTCGAATTCGTCCAACACCTCCTACTCCATAACGATGCCGTCGAGTTTGCCCCATTCGTCGGCGTCCTTGGGGAATAGGGCGTATTGTTGCGGCGCGCGGGCCCAGGTCAGCGACCACGCTCTGATTGCAGTCTTCTGCGCAAGTCAAATCACCTACCCTGACAAGATTATTGACGCTGCTCTTGGGGTCGTTGGTGTCCAGGCGAGGCAGGATCCATACGTTCATGGAGATCTTGCTGCCTTGGTGCGTCTGGCGCTGCCAGCGCTGCAGCCGCTCGTTATATTTCTTGACCCTGGTCCAGTTGTTGTTGCTGCCGCTGGCTGGGGGTGACCCATTCTTGGGGGATTTGACAATAAAGGCCATGCCGAGTAGTCCTTAAACGGCCAGATTCTCTTCTATAGCTTAGCGTCGCACTCGGCCTTCGAGAACGGCGATTTCCCGAGCCTCTTTCTTGGTCATTATCGTGATGGGTCCGTTGTTTTCTTCCTCTAGGATATGTTCATCTGCAATCTCAGCAGGCAGATACGGCTCGGTCGAGTTGTCGAGCAATGCAGGATCCTCGACGAGGATGATTTCATCGTCATTATCATCCTCATCCGTAGCCGAGGGATTTTCCGACGCGCCCGTGGGCGTCCCCGAGGAGTTGATGCCGTCGGTTTCAGAAGAGGTGGCCAGTGATGTTTCCAACGTCTGGGTGTCTTCCTGCACTTCGCTTGATGGCTCGGTCAGCTCACTGGACGCCGTGCCCGGATTTGCTTGGACAATCTCGCCCGGTCTATCCCCTCTAGTTTCCGTGACCGGCCCGTCGGGGACAGGCGCAGAAACCTTAGGGACGGAGTTGGTGACAACGTCCAATGGCTGACCGACAGTGTCCGAACTCGGGGCGACGTCTTGGGCGAGGGCCAGCCTGGCACCCGATAGGGTCAAGGATATCGCCTTGTGGGCGGCGGACGTTCTCATGGTGAAGATGGTAGTGACGCAATAACATCGGAGAGCTGTGAAAGTCTGGGGTAGGGGCTATGACCCAGGCTTCTTATACACAGGCCGACACTGCTCCAAGTCAGAGATGGGACAGACACTGGGTTACCAGTCACAATCCAGCATGTAATCTGAAGAGCTAGATATTCAATAGTCTACTCGAAAAGGAAAGGCCAAAGTCCTTCAGCCTTGAGAACAGAGAGCACTGTACATCGCACGCACCACCAAGATGTTCAACTTGTGGGTATACGTACCCGTGTACGAGTACAGCTAGGACGTGATCCAGCCGCCATCTTGTACCGAACAGCCAAGGTCTCCATCTTGCCAGTTCAGCTCATGGAGCGATCTCGCAATAGGCTGTCCGTGACTGGACGTGGCCTTGGTGGTCACTGTCGACCATGCTCCCATGGCGCAGAGTGCCGGTCATGCCGACCTTGTTGTCGCCGCTCGTATCGAACGCGAGCAGCTTCTCTCGCAAGCGCCTGTGGCAGCCTGGCTGATGTTGTGTCGAGCCTCTACTGCGATACGCCTCCGCCGTAAAGAGGAGAGACCAAGGACTGTTCAGCATTGCCAACACAATGCGTAGAAGAGCGATGAAAGAGCGCCGCCAACACCAAGATAACCAGCAAGATTTGCGCTTCAGTCGTCTTCATCGCTGCACAGGTCAACTGGGTTCTGTGCCGACGAGCCTGCGCATTCTATGGAAGAATGACTTCATTCCAACTCAACCGGAACATTCATTGTCTCCGTGTCATTTCTCGCGACAGCTATCGCGCCACGGAGTTGCGATCTGAGTCCCCTCTCGTTGCTGGATTCTGGCACGTTGTCCTGGGCGCTGTCTTGATGACGGCGTAACATCCCACTCACGCCCGGCCGCGCATGGCTTTTATCTGAGACAGAGTCGGCGTAGCTCACGGTATACGTCCACGTGGTGAGGAGTTGGAGTGCCGTAATGAAGCAGACTAAGAGCCTACTCGGGGTCATAGCGAGGTTCAGAAAGAGAGAGAGGAACACCCCTATCCAGAGCTGGTATCGAGTGATAGCCGAGGCAAAAAGAGCTTTGGAGTTGTACCAATGGTAAGCCCGCGGACTGGGGCAGGCAAATTCCTTCCACTTCTTGGCTCGGTCCTCGGAGCTCGCTATGTCTGGCAAAGATCGCGCCTCGAGCTGATTAAGACGTGCCTCCCAGAATGGAAGGAGCTTGCCTTTGGCATCCCAGGGTTCGCTCTCGCAGAAGCGAGTCCAGCGCCACGTTACTGCTATTAGATGGCTCTCCGATACTCCCTTGAAGTATTCCTTATGGTTGATACCACAGTCGCATTCAAAGTTGTGTTTGTAGGGAGCCAGCTCTGCAAGGATGAGCTTTTCCGCCTTTTTATAGTATGGGCCTGGAACTTGGCCCGGGATCGTAATGTCCTTGACGACAAGTCCGCACTGTGAGTGTATCCGTTGTAGTCGTCTCTGTATAGAGTCTTTTGTTTCGCCGACCTTGAAGAACATATCACCGCTTTTGGCGGCATGATGTATAGAGAAGACATAATTAAAGCCCTTTTCGTCCTTCTTAAGGCCTTTCACGTCAAGTTCGCGGAGCCCTAGCGCTAGGTTCTTGTCGGCTGCGTTATATGTAATCACATGGGGAACAGTGGGGTGCCTCCGACGTGTAGATTTTGTTGGTATATTCGGTTCGGAGTGCGGCGCACGGAGTATGGTGAGTTGCGAAGGGCATGGCGTGCTTGGTGGTTGGGAGGCACCGCGCGCGCTTTGGGTGGTATCGTGTGCGGTTCCTTGAGGCAGGGGTTGTGCAGTGCCAGCCAGCGAGTTGGATATGGAGCCGGTCGACGTGGCTCGCGCCTTGGCCTTTTTCATTCGACGTAGCTGGGGTGTTCCAGGGCTTGTTGACGCGACTCTGCTGCGTCTCCTAGGGGGGCTCAAGTCGATGGAAATAGGACGGTCTGGTGATGTGCCAAGTGCATGAGTCTCTGCAGCAGTTGTTGTAGGCATGATAGTAGGTAAAATCAGTGTTGGCATAGCTATCAAGTGCGCGTGGATGGTGGGAAGCTGGAGTCCCTTTCGCCATGAGCGTGGACAGCTGTGTCCATAAGTACTCATTGACTACATTACGACTATGATGGTCTGTTCATGTCCAACAAGGTCTTTGGTGAAGCAAGTCGAAATATGCCCCTGGCGAACCCTGGGCCGGCCCCCATGAAATGCAACAGGCACAGCCCGTCGACGATGCGATTTGCCTGCGCTCGGGACACTCCTGATCGGGGATGTTTCCGGGGAACGGACGGAATGTAGAACCAGGCGGGCATAGTCCAGTCGCTCGGCATGAATGTTCTGTTGAGCCAAGGCTGTAGATGTCATGCGTGGCGGTTGATGACGTTGTTGATCGACTTTTCATTTCTCGGCTATTATACCGAGTACAGAGCGACGATCAGGAAGGGTCAGGGGACAACTCGGAGTCCAGAACGCCCGCCCAAGTCTGGATTTCCGGGATTTCATGCAGATTGTGTTTTAGAACTCGCTCCAAGGCTGAAGTGTGAGTGCGACTGAACCAGCAGCCCCCAAAAGTATTTGGAATAGCAGACTGCATGCAGACTGTTTGAGCGGCACAGATAGTCACGCGTCACTTTACCTACGTACTGTCACGCCAGGAACTAACAAAGGGGGAATGATCGCCGGCGTTCATTGCTATTTTCACCCATGCGCCATTGCTGGGCTAGAAGTGGAGCAAGTGTGGAGACGCGGACGGGAGAGTCATCCCTAAAGCTCCCCGTCTGGTCCCTGGTTAGCGTGGAGAAGGGTACTCGTGCCGCGCCCCACCACTCCTGGCGCCCGTGAGCTTTCTCGTCACCAAAACCGACTAGCTCTTCTATCTATATATAATCGTCTAGATACTAGAAGAAAAAGAATAAATATATAACGAAAGACCTGCTAATATAAGTATAAGGAAGCGAGCTAAATATCTCGCCTAGATCTAGCTATATAAGGCTTTTTTAGCGAAATCTCTCTAGGTATAACATTCGGGTTAGACTAGCTATAGGGTAGGTAGATCTAAGGTCGATTTATAAACTAAGTATTATAGGCTAGGCCCGGTTAGAATAACTTAGTAGCTTAGATTAAGTCTATCTAACGATAAGGTAGGAAAAGAGAAAGAAAAAGGGATTTATAGTCCCCCTTTCTTATAAAGACTTTATAAAGTCCGTGCGTCTCCGCGGGCACGCGTTACGTATCTAGGTCGACCGGGCTAAGTCTCGTACTTAGCCGCTAGTAATAGGTAAAACTATAATATTACCCCCCCCTAACTCTAGGCTAGCCTTCGGCTACCTATCGAGGTAGCCGCGGGGTGCCTTATTATTAAGAGTATATCCGAAGTTTTCGTACCCGCGAATTTATCCTCCGGGTAGATCCACGGCTCTTTATAGAAATAAGCGCGATATACTTATTTATAGTATATATACTTAGTAGCCTCGCGAAATAAAGCTAAGGTAAAGGTAGTATAAGCTAATATTAAATAAATCTAAGAGTAATTATAATAATATTAGGCTATATATGACGTTCGGGTCAGACTAGCTACAGGGTAGGTAGATCTAAGGTCGGTTTATGAACTAAGTACACTTAGGATATCGTTAACTTAAGCGGTCGGGTTATAGTCTTACGTACGAGATAGTAGATCTTGCGTAGATAATTATATTAATAGCTAAGGAGCTAGGTAGAGACTAACTATAGTAAAGCTAGGCTTCCTATATACTAAGTGAATATTATATAGTCGACGATAGTCGACTATCGTCTACGAGCGCCTTTATAGCGTAGTCGACTATAGTCGCTAGTCGCTTATAGTCGTCTATCCTACGTGGTATACGGGTAATATATAATAGGAGGAAAAAAGCGGGGGGCACGTAAGAGGCGTATACGGTCGTATATCGGGTCGTAATATAATATCTCCCTTTCCGAGATTTTATCCTAGAATTAGCTAAAACCCGTTAGCCGTCCTTCGTAAGTTATATTCGGTAACTTCTCCTTTTTATTATACCTAACCGTATATAGAAACGTCCTTTTTCTTATAAAAGAACTAACGACTTATATCGCGCTATCCTAATTAAAGCTATTTATCTTAACGGTTCTAAGAGCGAGATACCCTATACTCGTTATTATCGCGCTAAGCGTGTTTATCGTATAAGTAGTGATTCTTATTGTTATATATTGTATATCGAAATAAAGAAGACTTATAATAGTACTAACGTAGCGTCGCACCGTGAGTACTATATATGTTTTTCGTATATATACTAACCTGCGTTTTAGTAATGCGTGCGGTATCTAAGTAGAAATAAGTAGAAGCGGATTTAGAAAAATCCGAGAGGGAGCTCTAAGAGGCTCTAGGGCGCGTTTAGCGTCTTCGTCGCTAACGAGAACTACTTCGAAGTCGGACCTCGGAGTTAGTATCTCGTGGTATACGTGAGTTAGATAAGGAGGATAGGGTGCGTTCTTAGGAAGAAGCTATTCTTAAAGAGTAATAGGTAGTTAGGCGTGCTTAGGAGTTAGGTGCGTTTAGGGTTATCGATTAGAGCGTAATACCCGATATATTTCTTATTAAAGAGTAATACTCTTCTAGGCGCAGGGTAAGTGAATCGCGATAATCCGGGAATCCCTTTAGTAAAGGAAGAAAGCGACCGATTCAGCAATCTTCTCTTTAGGGTAGGCAAGATATAGGTGAAGAACTTAGTGAATGAATGACTTGATTCAGAACTATCTAGTAGTGAACGAGGGCCTATATTTATAGGCGTGAGAGCGCTGTAATGCCCTGTAAAAGAGTGGGTCAAACCGAACCTAGTAGAAGGTTATAGAAGGTTTGATTTGTAATAGCGAGTGTGGCAGTGCTAGCCTTCGAATATTATAGAAGGCAATAGAAGCACTATATTTGTAAGCACTGTGGACCCCTGTAATAGGTCCTGAATACATCCCTGTAAGGGTTCTGTGAGAGGGCCTCGTAAGGCACCTAATTAGGGGATTAGTCCCTTATTTTCAACATTTCCTTTTAATAATACTATCGCAATAGGTAGTAGTAATTCTTAAGGTATTTAGCGGGTTCTTATATATTTTCGCTACTTATATAGCCTTTTTATTTAATAAGGTATTTAACTTCTCTATTTATTATTTATTTATCGATAATTTATTCTAGTTCGTAGAGTTCTTCGAGGACTTCTAGTTCGTAGTTTATTTTTGCGTTTTATAGTGCTTTTTTAAGTAATAAGATATAAAAAACTAGGTATATTCTTATGCTTAAGGGTAGCGAAAGCTTATAGTTAGTATCTAAGATAACTTTATCGATTTTAAATAGTCTAAGCTTTTTATAATCGAGCTTTAGTAAGGGTCGAGTTATTATAAAATTTTTACGTAATAGGTAGACTATATCTCCCCTCCGAAAGATCGGTCCCTTCGATCTTTTCTTATTATAGTATTTCGATATTCGTATACGTACGAATTCGAGCTATCTTCTTATATATTTATATAATAAGCGTAGTTAGTCTACTTTAAGTATTACTTTTTTAATAAGAGGTCTATCCCTTAGTATTTTACTACCGAACTCGGGCTTATATCCGTAGTTCGTATAGAATAATAAGATTTAAGTTAATTCTATAGGTACGTGTGACGTTCGGGTCAGACTAACTATAGGGTAGGTAGATCTAAGGTCGGTTTATGAACTAAGTATACTAGGATATCGTTAACTTAAGCGGTCGGGTTATAGTCTATATACGAGATAGTAGATCTTACGTAGACAATTATATTAATAGCTAAGGAGCTAGTAGAGACTAACTATAGTAAAGCTAGGCTTCCTATATACTAAGGGGATTATTATATAGAGTAAATAATACCCGTGGATCATAAGGCTTATAAGATAAGTGCGATAATCCGGATCATAGTATTTTATAGATAATCTAAAGTAATTAGTATAAAATAGTAGGGCCTTGGTCGTACGAATAGGATTCGTGCGACCGGCATTCGTACGAACGATATTCGTACGAATATCGCTTATTTAAGCGGCCGGCATACCGCTTCATACTTTACTATATAAAGAATATAAATAGGTTCGTACGACGAAATTATAGGGCCTACGTAATATATATTAATAGCCGTATATTAGGTCGTAATATAATATCCCTCCTTCCGGGATTCTATCCTAGAATCAATTAAAACTATATTAGTCGCCGTAATATATATTCCTAGCTTCTCTTCTTCTCTTTTTACAATACGCTAACCAAAATGCCAGACCGCGTTACGAAAACTCGCAACTCTCGTTCCTAGAAAACCAAATAATGTAACGCTCTTCTCGAGGTCGTATTCCTAAATTCCGTGAAGATAAAGAGTACTTATTCTTCTTACGAAAAGAACGATCGTAAATATATTACTTCCGAGGAGGACTCTTCGCGCTGTTTTAAGTGCGTTTGTCTTAATCTTTCTTATTACGACGTTAAAGCGCTTTCGCTATAGTAATTACGCCGAATTACCGCGTAATATACCCGTTTTAAATCTAAGTTAGAAAAGGCGGAGGAGGCTCGTCGTGTAATAGATACTAAGGTAGAGCGTCTTCGAAAATAAAAGAAATTATAGTTTAAAAAGATAATACGAGCCGTGTCTCGTAGTATCGATAATATAGAGGAGCTAGAGCGTGTCGAGCGTAAGGAGGCCGAGCGCGAGAGTACTCGCTAATCGGAGGCCTCTATATCTAGCAATCCTATAGCTCGTTCTTCGATAGATAGTCTGATAACTCCGGATTTCCTAGAGAATTAGGAGGAGTACTTTAGCAATAGTCCCCCGGAGCCCTTACTTATAGAGGATTTTATTACGTCTGCCCTATAGCATGCCTAGGCGTCGGGTTAGCACGATAGAAACGGCGGAGCAGGCTTTAGCAATTCCTAAGATATTTAGTAAGTTCCTATATATTTTCGCTACTAGTATACCCCCTCTATTTAACGAGGTATCTAGTTTCTCCGTTAATTATTTATTTATCGATTATTCGTTCTAGTTCATAGAGTTCTTCGAAAACTTCTAGTTCGTAGCTTATTTTTACGCTTCGTAGTGCCTTTTTAAGTAATAAGATATAAAAAACTAGGTGTATCCTTATACTAGAGGGTAGTAAAAGCTTATAGTTAGTATCTAAGATAACCTCGTCGACCTTAAATAGTCCGAGTTTCTTATAGTCGAGCTTCGA